>NC_081862.1:3935441-4252941 GCF_963259705.1 Myotis daubentonii
TGGAGCCTGCCGGTGATCATTGATGGCGGAGGCGGCCGCGGGGAGCTGCAGGTGCCCAGGTCCAGGCCTAACACCTTAGCCAGAGGATTTAGCCTAGGGCCAGGGAGGAGTCAGCAAGCGATCCTTGATGTCGGCTTTGGCAGGGAACCAGGACAGAGCCAGCCAGTGATGGGTGACGGGGAGCTGCGGGTGCTCCAAGCCAGGCGTAAAGCCTTGGCCAGTGGCTTTAGGCTTCGGCCGCGGAGGAGCCATCCAGCTATCATGAGCCAGCGATGGTTGATGGTGGCGGCTGCAGGGTGCTTGGGGGGCCCCAGCCCAGGCCTAAACCCTCATTCACAGGCTTTAGGATTGGACTGGGGCGGAGCTAGCCAGCGATAAGTGGTGGGGAGCTTGAGGTGCCCAGGTCCAGGCCTAAAGCCTTGGCCCTAGGTTTTAGGCCAGGGCCGGGGCAGATCCAGCCAGTGATCATTGATGGCGGGTGCGGCCGCGGGTACTGGAGGTGCCCAGGTCCATGCCTAAACCCTAGGGATGGGGCTTTAGGCTTGGGCTGGGGAGGAGCCATCGAGCGATCATTGATGGTGTAGGCAGCTGCAGGGAACTGGGGGTGCCCCGGCCCAGGCCTAAACCCTCGGCGCGAGGCGTTAGGCCTGGGTCAGGGAGGAGTCAGCCAGTGATCTTGATGGCAGGGAGCATGGGGGGTGTCCCGCCCAGGCCTAACACCTCATCCAGAGGGTTTAGGTTTGGACTGGGACAGAGCCAGCCAGCGATAAGTGGTGGGGCGCTGGGGGTGCCCAGGTCCAGGCCTAAAGCCTTGGCCTGAGGTTTTAGGCCAGGGCCGGGGCGGAGCCAGCCAGTGATCTTGATGGCAGGGAGCATGGGGAGTGTCCAGCCCAGGCCTAACACCTCATTCAGAGGCTTAGGCTAGGGCCTAGGAGGAGCCAGCAAGCGATCCTTGATGGCTGCTTTGGCAGGGAACAGGGCCAGAGCCAGCCAGTGATTGGTGATGGGGAGCTGGGGGTGCCCAGGTCCAGGCCTAAAGCCTTGGCCTGAGGCGTTAGGCCTGGGTCAGGGAGGAGCCAGCCAGCAGTCATTGATGGCGGGGTGTATGGGGTTTGGGGGAGTCCGGTTCAGGCCTAACACCTGAGCCAGAGGCTTTGGGCTTGGGGCGGGGAGGACCAGCAGGCCATCCTTGATGGCGGCTTTGGCAGTGATCTGGGGTAGAGCCAGCCAGTAATTGGTGATGGGGAGCTGGGGGTACTCCAAGCCAGGCCTAAAGCCTTGTCCAGAGGCTTTAGGCTGGGCCAGGGAGGAGCCATCCAGCTATCATGAGCCAGTGATTGTTGATAGTGGCAGCTGCAGGGAGCTGGGGGTGCCCCAGCCCAGGCCTAATCCCTCAGCCTGAGGCGTTAGGCCTGGGTCAGGGAGGATCCAGCCAGCGATCTCGATGGCAGGGAGCATGGGGGGTGTCCAGCCCAGGCTTAACACCTCAGCCAGAGGGTTTAGGTTTGGACTGGGACAGAGCCAGCCAGCGATCAGTGGTGGGGCGCTGGGGGTGCCCAGGTCCTGGCCTAAAGCCTCGGCCTGTGGTTTTAGGCCAGGGTCGGGGCGGAGCCAGCCGGTGATCATTGATGGCAGAGGAGTCCCTGGGGAGCTGGAGGTGACCAGGTCCAGGCATAAACCCTAGGGCTGGGGCTCTCGGCTTGGGCTAGGGAGGAGCCATCCAGCGATTGTTGATGGTGGAGGCGGCTGCAGGGAACTGTGTGTGGTCCGGCCCAGGCCTAAACACTGGCCTAGGCGTTAGGCCTGGGTCAGGGATTAGCCAGTCAGCAACCATTTATGGCGGGGAGCATGGGGGTGGGGGTTCCGGCTCAGTCCTAACACCTTAGCCAGAGGCTTTAGGCTTGGGCGTGGGAGGAGCCATCCAGCCATCATGAGCCAGCGATGGTTGATGGTGGCAGCTGCAGGGAGCTAAGGGTGCCCCAGCCCAGGCCTAAACTCTCAGCCTGAGGCGTTAGGCCTGGGTCAGGGAGGAGCCAGCCAGCGATCTTGATGGCAGGAAGCATGGGGAGTGTCCAGCACAGGCCTAACACCTCAGTCAGAGGCTTTAGGCTAGGGCCGAGGAGGATCCAGCAAGCGATCCTTGATGGCTGCTTTGGCAGGGAACCAGGCCCGAGCCAGCCAGTGATTCGTGATGGGGAACTGGGGTTGCCCCGGCCCAGGCCTAAACCCTCGGCCTGAGACGTTAGGCCTGGGTCAGGGAGTAGCCAGTCAGCAATAACTGATGGCGGGGAGCATGGGGGTGGGGGTTCCGGCCAAGTCCTACCACCTTAGCCAGAGGCTTTAGGCTTGAGCCGGGGAGGAGCCAGCAAGCGATCCTTGATGGCGGCTTTGGCAGGGAACTGGGGTAGAGCCAGCCAGTGATTGGTGATGGGGAGCTGGGGGTGCTCTGGGCCAGGCCTAAAGCCTTGGCCAAAGGCTTTAGGCTGGGCCGGGGAGGAGCCATCCAGCAATCATGAGCCAGTGATGGTTGATGGTGGCGGCTGCAGGGAGCTGGGGGTGCCCCAGCCCAGGCCTAAACCCTCAGCCTGAGGCGTTAGGACTGGGTCAGGGAGGAGCCAGGCAGCGATCTTGATGTCAGGGAGCATGGGGAGTGTCCATCCCAGACCTAACACCTCAGCCAGAGTCTTTAGGCTTGGACTGGGGCAGAGCCAGCCAACGATAAGTGGTGGGGAGCTGGGGGTGCCCAGGTCCAGGCCTAAAGCCTCGGCCTGAGGTTTTAGGCCAGGGCCGGGGCGGAGCCAGCCGGTGATTATTGATGGCGGAGGCGGCGGTGGGGAGCTGGAGGTGACCAGGTCCAGTCATAAACCCTAGGGCTGGGGCTTTAGGCTTGGGCTGGGGAGGAGCCAGCCATCGATCCTTGATGGTGGAGGCAGCTGCAGGGAAATGGGGGTGCCCCGGCCCAGGCCTAAACCCTCGGCCTGAGGCATTAGGCCTGGGTCAGGGAGGAGCCAGCCAGTGATCTTGATGGCAGGGAGCATGGGGAGTGTCCAGCCCAGGCCTAACACCTCATTCAGAGGATTAGGCTAGGGCCTAGGAGGAGCCAGCAAGCGATCCTTGATGGCTGCTTTGGCAGGGAACAGGGCCAGAGCCAGCCAGTGATTGGTGATGGGGAGCTGGGGGTGCTCCGAACCAGGCCTAAAGGCTAGGCCAGAGGCTTTAGGCTTGGGCCGGGGGGGAGCCATCCAGTGACCATGAGCCAGCGATAATTGATGATAGCGGCTGCATGGAGCTGGCGATGCCCCAGCCCAGGCCCAAACCCTCAGCCTGAGGCGTTAGGCTTGGATCAGGAAGGAGCCAGCCAGCAATCTTGATGGCAGGGAGCATGGGGGGTGTCCATCCCAGGCCTAACACCTCAGCCAGAGTCTTTAGGCTTGGACTGGGGCAGTGCCAGCCAGCGATCAGTGGTGGGTCGCTGGGGGTGCCCAGGTCCAGGCCTAAAGCCTTGGCCTGAGGTTTTAGGCCAGGGCCGGGGCGGAGCCAGCCAGTGATCATTGATGTCGGGGGCGGCCGCGGGTACTGGAGGTGCCCAGGTCCATGCCTAAACCCTAGGGCTGAGTCTTTAGGCTTGGGCTGGGGAGGAGCCATCCAGCGATCGTTGATGGTGTAGGCAGCTGCAGGGAACTGGGGGTGCCCCGGCCCAGGCCTAAACCCACGCCCTGAGGCGTTAGGCTTGGGTCAGGGAGGAGCCAGCCAGCAGTCATTGTTGGCGGGGTGTATGGGGGTCGGGGGACTCCGGTTCAGGCCTAACACCTTAGCCAGAGGCTTTGGGCTTGGGCCGGGGAGGACTAGCAGGCCATCCTTGATGGCGGCTTTGGCAGTGATCCGGGGTAGAGCCAGCCAGTGATTGGTGATGGGGAGCTGGGGGTACTCCAAGCCAGGCCTAAAGCCTTGTCCAGAGGCTTTAGGCTGGGCCAGGGAGGAGCCATCCAGCTATCATGAGCCAGTGATTGTTGATAGTGGCAGCTGCAGGGAGCTGGGGGTGCCCCAGCCCAGGCCTAAACCCTCAGCCTGAGGCGTTAGGCCTGGTTCAGGGAGGAGCCATCCAGCGATATTGATGGCAGGGAGCATGGGGTGTGTCCAGCCCAGGCCTAACACCTCAGCCAGAGGGTTTAGGTTTGGACTGTGACAGAGCCAGCCAGCGATAAGTGGTGCGGCCATGGGGATGCCCAGGTCCAGGCCTAAAGCCTTGGCCTGAGGTTTTAGGCCAGGGCCGGGGTGGAGCCTGCTGGTGATCATTGATGGCAGAGGTGGCCGTGTGGAGCTGGAGGTGACCAGGTCCAGGCCTAAAGCCTTGGCCTGAGGCGTTAGGCCTGGGTCAGGGAGGAGCCAGCCAGCAGTCATTGATGGCGGGGTGTATGGGGTTTGGGGGAGTCCGGTTCAGGCCTAACACCTGAGCCAGAGGCTTTGGGTTTGGGGCGGGGAGGACCAGCAGGCCATCCTTGATGGCGGCTTTGGCAGTGATCTGGGGTAGAGCCAGCCAGTAATTGGTGATGGGGAGCTGGGGGTACTCCAAGCCAGGCCTAAAGCCTTGTCCAGAGGCTTTAGGCTGGGCCAGGGAGGAGCCATCCAGCTATCATGAGCCAGTGATTGTTGATAGTGGCAGCTGCAGGGAGCTGGGGGTGCCCCAGCCCAGGCCTAATCCCTCAGCCTGAGGCGTTAGGCCTGGGTCAGGGAGGATCCAGCCAGCGATCTCGATGGCAGGGAGCATGGGGGGTGTCCAGCCCAGGCTTAACACCTCAGCCAGAGGGTTTAGGTTTGGACTGGGACAGAGCCAGCCAGCGATCAGTGGTGGGGCGCTGGGGGTGCCCAGGTCCTGGCCTAAAGCCTCGGCCTGTGGTTTTAGGCCAGGGTCGGGGCGGAGCCAGCCGGTGATCATTGATGGCAGAGGAGTCCCTGGGGAGCTGGAGGTGACCAGGTCCAGGCATAAACCCTAGGGCTGGGGCTCTCGGCTTGGGCTAGGGAGGAGCCATCCAGCGATTGTTGATGGTGGAGGCGGCTGCAGGGAACTGGGTGTGGTCCGGCCCAGGCCTAAACACTGGCCTAGGCGTTAGGCCTGGGTCAGGGATTAGCCAGTCAGCAACCATTTATGGCGGGGAGCATGGGGGTGGGGGTTCCGGCTCAGTCCTAACACCTTAGCCAGAGGCTTTAGGCTTGGGCGTGGGAGGAGCCATCCAGCCATCATGAGCCAGCGATGGTTGATGGTGGCAGCTGCAGGGAGCTAAGGGTGCCCCAGCCCAGGCCTAAACTCTCAGCCTGAGGCGTTAGGCCTGGGTCAGGGAGGAGCCAGCCAGCGATCTTGATGGCAGGAAGCATGGGGAGTGTCCAGCACAGGCCTAACACCTCAGTCAGAGGCTTTAGGCTAGGGCCGAGGAGGATCCAGCAAGCGATCCTTGATGGCTGCTTTGGCAGGGAACCAGGCCCGAGCCAGCCAGTGATTCGTGATGGGGAACTGGGGTTGCCCCGGCCCAGGCCTAAACCCTCGGCCTGAGACGTTAGGCCTGGGTCAGGGAGTAGCCAGTCAGCAATAACTGATGGCGGGGAGCATGGGGGTGGGGGTTCCGGCCAAGTCCTACCACCTTAGCCAGAGGCTTTAGGCTTGAGCCGGGGAGGAGCCAGCAAGCGATCCTTGATGGCGGCTTTGGCAGGGAACCGGGGTAGAGCCAGCCAGTGATTGGTGATGGGGAGCTGGGGGTGCTCTGGGCCAGGCCTAAAGCCTTGGCCAAAGGCTTTAGGCTGGGCCGGGGAGGAGCCATCCAGCAATCATGAGCCAGTGATGGTTGATGGTGGCGGCTGCAGGGAGCTGGGGGTGCCCCAGCCCAGGCCTAAACCCTCAGCCTGAGGCGTTAGGACTGGGTCAGGGAGGAGCCAGGCAGCGATCTTGATGTCAGGGAGCATGGGGAGTGTCCATCCCAGACCTAACACCTCAGCCAGAGTCTTTAGGCTTGGACTGGGGCGGAGCCAGCCAACGATAAGTGGTGGGGAGCTGGGGGTGCCCAGGTCCAGGCCTAAAGCCTCGGCCTGAGGTTTTAGGCCAGGGCCGGGGCGGAGCCAGCCGGTGATTATTGATGGCGGAGGCGGCGGTGGGGAGCTGGAGGTGACCAGGTCCAGTCATAAACCCTAGGGCTGGGGCTTTAGGCTTGGGCTGGGGAGGAGCCAGCCATCGATCCTTGATGGTGGAGGCAGCTGCAGGGAAATGGGGGTGCCCCGGCCCAGGCCTAAACCCTCGGCCTGAGGCATTAGGCCTGGGTCAGGGAGGAGCCAGCCAGTGATCTTGATGGCAGGGAGCATGGGGAGTGTCCAGCCCAGGCCTAACACCTCATTCAGAGGATTAGGCTAGGGCCTAGGAGGAGCCAGCAAGCGATCCTTGATGGCTGCTTTGGCAGGGAACAGGGCCAGAGCCAGCCAGTGATTGGTGATGGGGAGCTGGGGGTGCTCCGAACCAGGCCTAAAGGCTAGGCCAGAGGCTTTAGGCTTGGGCCGGGGGGGAGCCATCCAGTGACCATGAGCCTGCGATAATTGATGATAGCGGCTGCATGAAGCTGGCGATGCCCCAGCCCAGGCCCAAACCCTCAGCCTGAGGCGTTAGGCTTGGATCAGGAAGGAGCCAGCCAGCAATCTTGATGGCAGGGAGCATGGGGGGTGTCCATCCCAGGCCTAACACCTCAGCCAGAGTCTTTAGGCTTGGACTGGGGCAGTGCCAGCCAGCGATCAGTGGTGGGTCGCTGGGGGTGCCCAGGTCCAGGCCTAAAGCCTTGGCCTGAGGTTTTAGGCCAGGGCCGGGTCGGAGCCAGCCAGTGATCATTGATGTCGGGGGCGGCCGCGGGTACTGGAGGTGCCCAGGTCCATGCCTAAACCCTAGGGCTGAGTCTTTAGGCTTGGGCTGGGGAGGAGCCATCCAGCGATCGTTGATGGTGTAGGCAGCTGCAGGGAACTGGGGGTGCCCCGGCCCAGGCCTAAACCCACGCCCTGAGGCGTTAGGCTTGGGTCAGGGAGGAGCCAGCCAGCAGTCATTGTTGGCGGGGTGTATGGGGGTCGGGGGACTCCGGTTCAGGCCTAACACCTTAGCCAGAGGCTTTGGGCTTGGGCCGGGGAGGACTAGCAGGCCATCCTTGATGGCGGCTTTGGCAGTGATCCGGGGTAGAGCCAGCCAGTGATTGGTGATGGGGAGCTGGGGGTACTCCAAGCCAGGCCTAAAGCCTTGTCCAGAGGCTTTAGGCTGGGCCAGGGAGGAGCCATCCAGCTATCATGAGCCAGTGATTGTTGATAGTGGCAGCTGCAGGGAGCTGGGGGTGCCCCAGCCCAGGCCTAAACCCTCAGCCTGAGGCGTTAGGCCTGGTTCAGGGAGGAGCCATCCAGCGATATTGATGGCAGGGAGCATGGGGTGTGTCCAGCCCAGGCCTAACACCTCAGCCAGAGGGTTTAGGTTTGGACTGTGACAGAGCCAGCCAGCGATAAGTGGTGCGGCCATGGGGATGCCCAGGTCCAGGCCTAAAGCCTTGGCCTGAGGTTTTAGGCCAGGGCCGGGGCGGAGCCAGCGGGTGATTATTGATGGCAGAGGTGGCCGTGTGGAGCTGGAGGTGACCAGGTCCAGGCCTAAAGCCTTGGCCAGAGGCTTTAGGCCTGGGCTGGGTAGGAGCCATCCAGCGATCGTTGATGGTGGAGGCGGCTGCAGGGAACTGAGTGTGGCCCGGCCCAGGCTGAAACACTGGGCCTGAGACGTTAGGCCTGGGTCAGGGAGTAGCCAGTCAGCAACCATTGATGGCGGGAAGCATGGGGGTGCTCCGGGCCAGGTCTAAAGCCTTGGCCAAAGGCTTTAGGCTTGGGACGGGGAGGAGCCATCCAGCCATCATGAGCCAGCAATGGTTGATGGTGCCGGCTGCAGGGAGCTAAGGGTGCCCCAGCCCAGGCCTAAACCCTCAGGCTGAGGTGTTAGGACTGGGTCAGTGAGGAGCCAGCCAGTGATCTTGATGGCAGGGAGCATGTGGAGTGTCCAGCCCAGGCCTAACACCTCAGCTAGAGGCTTTAGGCTATGGCCGAGGTGGAGCCAGCAAGCGATCCTTGATGGCTGCTTTGGCAGGGAACCGGGCCAGAGCCAGCCAGTGATTGGTGATGGAGAGCTGGGGGTGCTCCGGGCCAGGTATAAAGGCTAGGCCAGAGGCTTTAGGCTTGGGCCGGGGAGCAGCCATCCAGTGACCATTAGCCAGCGATAATTGATGATGGCGGCTGCAGGGAGCTGGGGATGCCCCATCCCAGGCCCAAACCCTTAGCCTGAGGCGTTAGGCCTGGGTCCGGGAGTAGCCAGTCAGCAACCATTGATGACGGGGAGCTTGGGGGTGGGGGTTCCGGCCCAGTCCTAACACCTTAGCCCGAGGCTTTAGGCTTGGGCCGGGGAGGAGCCATCCAGCCATCATGAGCCAGCGATGGTTGATGGTGGCGGCTGCAGGGAGCTAAGGGTGCCCCAGCCCAGGCCTAAACCCTCAGCCTGAGGCGTTAGGCCTGGGTCAGGGAGGAGCCAGCCAGTGATGTTGATGGCAGGGAGCATGGGGGGTGTCCCGCCCAGGCCTAACACCTCATCCAGAGGGTTTAGGTTTGGACTGGGACAGAGCCAGCCAGCGATAAGTGGTGGGGCGCTGGGGGTGCCCAGGTCCAGGCCTAAAGCCTTGGCCTGAGGTTTTAGGCCAGGGCCGGGGCGGAGCCAGCCGGTGATCATTGATGGCAGAGGCGGCCGTGGGGAGATGGAGGTGACCAGGTCCAGGCATAAACCCTAGGGCAGGGGATTTCGGCTTGGGCTGGGGAGGAGCCATCCAGCAATTGTTGATGGTGCAGGCGGCTGCAGGGAACTGGTGGTGGTCGGCCCAGCCCTAAACTCTCGGCCTGAGACATTAGGCCTGGGTCAGGGAGTAGCCAGTCAGCAACCATTGATGGCGGGGAGCATGGGGGTGGGGGTCCGGCCCAGTCCTTTCACCTTAGCCAGAGGCTTTAGGCTTGGGCCGGGGAGGAGGCAGCCAGCTATCCTTGATGGAGGCTTTGGTAGGTTACCGGGGCAGAGTCAGGAAGTGATTGGTGATGGGGAGCTGAGGGTGCTCTGGGCCAGGCCTAAAGCCTTGGCCAGAGGTTTTAGGCTTGGGACAAGGAGGAGCCATTCAGCGATCATGAGCCAGCGATGGTTGATAGTGGCGGCTGCAAGGAGCTGGGGGTGCCCCAGACCAGGCCTAAAACCTCAGCCTGAGGCGTTAGGCTTGGTTCAGGGAGAAGCCAGCCAGCGATCTTGATGGCAGGGAGCATGGGCGGTGTCCATCCCAGGCCTAACACCTCAGCCAGAGTCTTTTGGCTTGGACTGGGGCGGAGCCAGCCAGTGATCAGTGGTGGGGAGCTGGGGGTGCCCAGGTCCAGGCCTAAAGTCTCGGCCTGAGGTTTTAGGACAGGGCCGGGGCGGAGCCAGCCGGTGATCATTGATGGCGGAGAGGGCCTTGGGGAGCTGGAGGTTACCAGGTCCAGGCATAAACCCTAGGGCTCGGGCTTTCGGCTTGGGCTGGGGAGGAGCCATCCAGTGATCGTTGATGGTGGAGGCGGCTGCAGGGAACTGGGGATGCCCCAGCCCAGGCCTAAACCCTCTGCCTGAGACCATAGGCCTTGGTCAGGTAGTAGTCAGTCAGCAAACATTGATGGCGGGGATCATGGGGGTGGGGGTTCCGGCCCAGTCCTACCACCTTAGCCAGAGCCTTTAGGCTTGGGCCGGGGAGGAGCCAGCAAGGGATCCATGATGGCGGCTTTGGCAGGGAACCGGGGTAGAGCCAGCCAGTGAATGGTGATGGGGAGCTGGGGGTCCTCCGGGCCAGGCCTAAAGCCTTGACCAGAGGCTTTAGGCTTGGGCCGGGGAGGAGCCATCCAGCAATCATGAGCCAGCGATGGTTGATGGTGGCGGCTGCAGGGAGCTAAGGGTGCCTCAGCCCAGGCCTAAACCCTCAGCCTGAGGCGTTAGGACTGGGTCAGGGAGGAGCCAGCCAGCGATCTTGATGGCAATGAGCATGGGGAGTGTCCAGTCCAGGCCTAACACCTCAGCCAGATTCTTTAGGGTTGGATTGGGGAAGTGCCAGCCAGCGATCAGTGGTGGGGAGCAGGGGGTGCCCAGGTCCAGGCCTAAAGCATCGGCCTGAGATTTTACACCAGGGCCGGGGTGGAGCCTGCCGGTGATCATTGATGGCGGAGGCGGCCGCGGGGAGCTGCAGGTGCCCAGGTCCAGGCCTAACACCTTAGCCAGAGGATTTAGCCTAGGGCCAGGGAGGAGTCAGCAAGCGATCCTTGATGTCGGCTTTGGCAGGGAACCAGGACAGAGCCAGCCAGTGATGGGTGATGGGGAGCTGCGGGTGCTCCAAGCCAGGCGTAAAGCCTTGGCCAGTGGCTTTAGGCTTCGGCCGCGGAGGAGCCATCCAGCTATCATGAGCCAGCGATGGTTGATGGTGGCGGCTGCAGGGTGCTTGGGGGGCCCCAGCCCAGGCCTAAACCCTCATTCACAGGCTTTAGGATTGGACTGGGGCGGAGCTAGCCAGCGATAAGTGGTGGGGAGCTTGAGGGGCCCAGGTCCAGGCCTAAAGCCTTGGCCCTAGGTTTTAGGCCAGGGCCGGGGCAGATCCAGCCAGTGATCATTGATGGCGGGGGCGGCCGCGGGTACTGGAGGTGCCCAGGTCCATGCCTAAACCCTAGGGCTGAGTCTTTAGGCTTGGGCTGGGGAGGAGCCATCCAGCGATCGTTGATGGTGTAGGCAGCTGCAGGGAACTGGGGGTGCCCCGGCCCAGGCCTAAACCCATGCCCTGAGGCGTTAGGCCTGGGTCAGGGAGGAGCCAACCAGCAGTCATTGTTGGCCGGGTGTATGGGGGTCGGGGGACTCCGGTTCAGGCCTAACACCTTAGCCAGAGGCTTTGGGCTTGGGCCGGGGAGGACTAGCAGGCCATCCTTGATGGCGGCTTTGGCAGTGATCCGGGGTAGAGCCAGCCAGTGATTGGTGATGGGGAGCTGGGGGTACTCCAAGCCAGGCCTAAAGCCTTGTCCAGAGGCTTTAGGCTGGGCCAGGGAGGAGCCATCCAGCTATCATGAGCCAGTGATTGTTGATAGTGGCAGCTGCAGGGAGCTGGGGGTGCCCCAGCCCAGGCCTAAACCCTCAGCCTGAGGCGTTAGGCCTGGTTCAGGGAGGAGCCATCCAGCGATATTGATGGCAGGGAGCATGGGGTGTGTCCAGCCCAGGCCTAACACATCAGCCAGAGGGTTTAGGTTTGGACTGGGACAGAGCCAGCCAGCGATAAGTGGTGCGGCCCTGGGGATGCCCAGGTCCAGGCCTAAAGCCTTGGCCTGAGGTTTTAGGCCAGGGCCGGGGCGGAGCCAGCGGGTGATTATTGATGGCAGAGGTGGCCGTGTGGAGATGGAGGTGACCAGGTCCAGGCCTAAAGCCTTGGCCAGAGGCTTTAGGCTTGGGCTGGGTAGGAGCCATCCAGCGATCGTTGATGGTGGAGGCGGCTGCAGGGAACTGAGGGTGGCCCGGCCCAGGCTGAAACACTGGGCCTGAGACGTTAGGCCTGGGTCAGGGAGTAGCCAGTCAGCAACCATTGATGGCGGGAAGCATGGGGGTGCTCCGGGCCAGGTCTAAAGCCTTGGCCAAAGGCTTTAGGCTTGGGACGGGGAGGAGCCATCCAGCCATCATGAGCCAGCAATGGTTGATGGTGCCGGCTGCAGGGAGCTAAGGGTGCCCCAGCCCTGGCCTAAACTCTCAGCCTGAGGCGTTAGGCCTGGGTCAGGGAGGATCCAGCCAGTGATCTTGATGGCAGGAAGTATGGGGAGTGTCCAGCACAGGCCTAACACCTCAGTCAGAGGCTTTAGGCTAGGGCCGAGGAGGATCCAGCAAGCGATCCTTGATGGCTGCTTTGGCAGGGAACCAGGCCCGAGCCAGCCAGTGATTCGTGATGGGGAACTGGGGTTGCCCCGGCCCAGGCCTAAACTCTCGGCCTGAGGCGTTAGGCCTTGGTCAGGGAGGAGCCACCCAGCAGTCATTGATGGTGGGGCCCATGGGGGTGCGGGGGTCAGGCCAGGCCTTACACCTTAGGCAGAGGCTTTAGGCTTGGGCCAGGGAGGAGCCAGCAAGCGATCCTTGATGGCGACTTTGGCAGGGAACTGGGGCAGAGCCAGCCAGTGATGGGTGACGGGGAGCTGGGGGTGCTCCAAGCCAGGCGTTAAGCCTTGGCCAGAGGCTTTAGGTTTTGGCCGCGGAGGAGCCATCCAGCTATCATGAGCCAGCGATGCTTGATGGTGGCAGCTGCAGGGAGCTGGGGGTGCCCCGGCCCAGGCCTAAACACTCGGACTGAGGGGTTAGGCCTGGGTCAGGGAGTAGCCAGTCAGCAACCATTGATGGCAGGGACCATGGGGGTGGGCGGTCTGGCCCAGTCCTAACACCTTAGCCAGAGGCTTTAGGCTTGGGCCGGGTAGGAGCCAGCAAGCGATCCTTGATGGCGGCTTTCGTAGGTTACCGGGGCAGAGCCAGCAACTGATTGGTGATGGGGAGCTGGGGTTGCTCCTGGCCAGGCCTAAAGCCTTGGCCAGAGGCTTTAGGCTTGGGCCGGTGAGGAGCCATTCAGCGATCATGAGCAAGCGATGGTTGATAGTGGCGGCTGCAGGGAGCTGGGGGTGCCCCAGCCCAGGCCTAAACCCTCAGCCTGAGGCGTTAGGCTTTGTTCAGGAAGGAGCCTGCCAGCGATCTTGATGGCAGGGAGCATGGGGGTTGTCCATCCCAGGCCTAACACCTCAGCCAGAGTCTTTAGGCTTGGACTGGGGCGGAGCCAGCCAGCGATCAGTGGTGGGGAGCAGGGGGTGTCCATGTCCAGGCCTAAAGCCTCGGCCTGAGGTTTTAGGCCAGGGCCGGGTCGGAGCCAGCCGGTGATCATTGATGGCGGAGGCGGCCGTGGGGAGCTGGAGGTGACCAGGTCCAGGCAAAAACCCTAGGGCTGGGGCTTTCGGCTTGGGCTGGGGAGGAGCCATCCAGCGATCGTTGATGGTGGAGGCGGCTGCAGGGAACTGGGGGTGCCCCGGCCAGGCCTAAACCCTCGGCCTGAGACGTTAGGCCTGGGTCAGGGAGTAGCCAGTCAGCAACCATTGATGGCGGGGAGCATGGGGGTGGGGGTTCCGGCCCAGTCCTACCACCTTAGCCAGAGGCTTTAGGCTTGAGCCGGGGAGGAGCCAGCAAGCGATCCTTGATGGCTGCTTTGGCAGGGAACTGGGCCAGAGCCAGCCAGTGATTGGTGATGGGGAGCTGGGGGTGCTCTGAACCAGGCCTAAAGGCTAGGCCAGAGGCTTTAGGCTTGGGCCGGGGGGGAGCCATCCAGTGACCATGAGCCAGCGATAATTGATGATGGCTGCTGCAGGGAGCTGGCGATGCCCCAGCCCAGGCCCAAACCCTCAGCCTGAGGCGTTAGGCTTGGATCAGGAAGGAGCCAGCCAGCAATCTTGATGGCAGGGAGCATGGGGGGTGTCCATCCCAGGCCTAACACCTCAGCCAGAGTCTTTAGGCTTGGACTGGGGCAGTGCCAGCCAGCGATCAGTGGTGGGGCGCTGGGGGTGCCCAGGTCCAGGCCTAAAGCCTCGGCCTGAGGTTTTAGGCCAGGGCCGGGGTGGAGCCTGCTGGTGATCATTGATGGCGGAGGCGGCCGCGGGGAGCTGGAGGTGCCCAGGTCCAGGCCTAAAGCCTTGGCCTGAGGTTTTAGGCCAGGGCCGGGTCGGAGCCAGCCAGTGATCATTGATGGCGGGGGCGGCCGCGGGTACTGGAGGTGCCCAGGTCCATGCCTAAACCCTAGGGCTGAGTCTTTAGGCTTGGGCTGGGGAGGAGCCATCCAGCGATCGTTGATGGTGTAGGCAGCTGCAGGGAACTGGGGGTGCCCCGGCCCAGGCCTAAACCCATGCCCTGAGGCGTTAGGCCTGGGTCAGGGAGGAGCCAACCAGCAGTCATTGTTGGCGGGGTGTATGGGGGTCGGGGGACTCCGGTTCAGGCCTAACACCTTAGCCAGAGGCTTTGGGCTTGGGCCGGGGAGGACTAGCAGGCCATCCTTGATGGCGGCTTTGGCAGTGATCCGGGGTAGAGCCAGCCAGTAATGGGTGATGGGGAGCTGGGGGTACTCCAAGCCAGGCCTAAAGCCTTGTCCAGAGGCTTTAGGCTGGGCCAGGGAGGAGCCATCCAGCTATCATGAGCCAGTGATTGTTGATAGTGGCAGCTGCAGGGAGCTGGGGGTGCCCCAGCCCAGGCCTAAACCCTCAGCCTGAGGCGTTAGGCCTGGTTCAGGGAGGAGCCATCCAGCGATATTGATGGCAGGGAGCATGGGGTGTGTCCAGCCCAGGCCTAACACATCAGCCAGAGGGTTTAGGTTTGGACTGGGACAGAGCCAGCCAGCGATAAGTGGTGCGGCCCTGGGGATGCCCAGGTCCAGGCCTAAAGCCTTGGCCTGAGGTTTTAGGCCAGGGCCGGGGCGGAGCCAGCGGGTGATTATTGATGGCAGAGGTGGCCGTGTGGAGATGGAGGTGACCAGGTCCAGGCCTAAAGCCTTGGCCAGAGGCTTTAGGCTTGGGCTGGGTAGGAGCCATCCAGCGATCGTTGATGGTGGAGGCGGCTGCAGGGAACTGAGGGTGGCCCGGCCCAGGCTGAAACACTGGGCCTGAGACGTTAGGCCTGGGTCAGGGAGTAGCCAGTCAGCAACCATTGATGGCGGGAAGCATGGGGGTGCTCCGGGCCAGGTCTAAAGCCTTGGCCAAAGGCTTTAGGCTTGGGACGGGGAGGAGCCATCCAGCCATCATGAGCCAGCAATGGTTGATGGTGCCGGCTGCAGGGAGCTAAGGGTGCCCCAGCCCTGGCCTAAACTCTCAGCCTCAGGCGTTAGGCCTGGGTCAGGGAGGATCCAGCCAGTGATCTTGATGGCAGGAAGTATGGGGAGTGTCCAGCACAGGCCTAACACCTCAGTCAGAGGCTTTAGGCTAGGGCCGAGGAGGATCCAGCAAGCGATCCTTGATGGCTGCTTTGGCAGGGAACCAGGCCCGAGCCAGCCAGTGATTCGTGATGGGGAACTGGGGTTGCCCCGGCCCAGGCCTAAACTCTCGGCCTGAGGCGTTAGGCCTTGGTCAGGGAGGAGCCACCCAGCAGTCATTGATGGTGGGGCCCATGGGGGTGCGGGGGTCAGGCCAGGCCTAACACCTTAGGCAGAGGCTTTAGGCTTGGGCCAGGGAGGAGCCAGCAAGCGATCCTTGATGGCGACTTTGGCAGGGAACTGGGGCAGAGCCAGCCAGTGATGGGTGACGGGGAGCTGGGGGTGCTCCAAGCCAGGCGTTAAGCCTTGGCCAGAGGCTTTAGGTTTTGGCCGCGGAGGAGCCATCCAGCTATCATGAGCCAGCGATGCTTGATGGTGGCGGCTGCAGGGAGCTGGGGGTGCCCCGGCCCAGGCCTAAACACTCGGACTGAGGGGTTAGGCCTGGGTCAGGGAGTAGCCAGTCAGCAACCATTGATGGCAGGGACCATGGGGGTGGGCGGTCTGGCCCAGTCCTAACACCTTAGCCAGAGGCTTTAGGCTTGGGCCGGGTAGGAGCCAGCAAGCGATCCTTGATGGCGGCTTTCGTAGGTTACCGGGGCAGAGCCAGCAACTGATTGGTGATGGGGAGCTGGGGTTGCTCCTGGCCAGGCCTAAAGCCTTGGCCAGAGGCTTTAGGCTTGGGCCGGTGAGGAGCCATTCAGCGATCATGAGCAAGCGATGGTTGATAGTGGCGGCTGCAGGGAGCTGGGGGTGCCCCAGCCCAGGCCTAAACCCTCAGCCTGAGGCGTTAGGCTTTGTTCAGGAAGGAGCCTGCCAGCGATCTTGATGGCAGGGAGCATGGGGGTTGTCCATCCCAGGCCTAACACCTCAGCCAGAGTCTTTAGGCTTGGACTGGGGCGGAGCCAGCCAGCGATCAGTGGTGGGGAGCAGGGGGTGTCCATGTCCAGGCCTAAAGCCTCGGCCTGAGGTTTTAGGCCAGGGCCGGGTCGGAGCCAGCCGGTGATCATTGATGGCGGAGGCGGCCGTGGGGAGCTGGAGGTGACCAGGTCCAGGCAAAAACCCTAGGGCTGGGGCTTTCGGCTTGGGCTGGGGAGGAGCCATCCAGCGATCGTTGATGGTGGAGGCGGCTGCAGGGAACTGGGGGTGCCCCGGCCAGGCCTAAACCCTCGGCCTGAGACGTTAGGCCTGGGTCAGGGAGTAGCCAGTCAGCAACCATTGATGGCGGGGAGCATGGGGGTGGGGGTTCCGGCCCAGTCCTACCACCTTAGCCAGAGGCTTTAGGCTTGAGCCGGGGAGGAGCCAGCAAGCGATCCTTGATGGCTGCTTTGGCAGGGAACTGGGCCAGAGCCAGCCAGTGATTGGTGATGGGGAGCTGGGGGTGCTCTGAACCAGGCCTAAAGGCTAGGCCAGAGGCTTTAGGCTTGGGCCGGGGGGGAGCCATCCAGTGACCATGAGCCAGCGATAATTGATGATGGCTGCTGCAGGGAGCTGGCGATGCCCCAGCCCAGGCCCAAACCCTCAGCCTGAGGCGTTAGGCTTGGATCAGGAAGGAGCCAGCCAGCAATCTTGATGGCAGGGAGCATGGGGGGTGTCCATCCCAGGCCTAACACCTCAGCCAGAGTCTTTAGGCTTGGACTGGGGCAGTGCCAGCCAGCGATCAGTGGTGGGGCGCTGGGGGTGCCCAGGTCCAGGCCTAAAGCCTCGGCCTGAGGTTTTAGGCCAGGGCCGGGGTGGAGCCTGCTGGTGATCATTGATGGCGGAGGCGGCCGCGGGGAGCTGGAGGTGCCCAGGTCCAGGCCTAAAGCCTTGGCCTGAGGTTTTAGGCCAGGGCCGGGTCGGAGCCAGCCAGTGATCATTGATGGCGGGGGCGGCCGCGGGTACTGGAGGTGCCCAGGTCCATGCCTAAACCCTAGGGCTGAGTCTTTAGGCTTGGGCTGGGGAGGAGCCATCCAGCGATCGTTGATGGTGTAGGCAGCTGCAGGGAACTGGGGGTGCCCCGGCCCAGGCCTAAACCCATGCCCTGAGGCGTTAGGCCTGGGTCAGGGAGGAGCCAACCAGCAGTCATTGTTGGCGGGGTGTATGGGGGTCGGGGGACTCCGGTTCAGGCCTAACACCTTAGCCAGAGGCTTTGGGCTTGGGCCGGGGAGGACTAGCAGGCCATCCTTGATGGCGGCTTTGGCAGTGATCCGGGGTAGAGCCAGCCAGTGATTGGTGATGGGGAGCTGGGGGTACTCCAAGCCAGGCCTAAAGCCTTGTCCAGAGGCTTTAGGCTGGGCCAGGGAGGAGCCATCCAGCTATCATGAGCCAGTGATTGTTGATAGTGGCAGCTGCAGGGAGCTGGGGGTGCCCCAGCCCAGGCCTAAACCCTCAGCCTGAGGCGTTAGGCCTGGTTCAGGGAGGAGCCATCCAGCGATATTGATGGCAGGGAGCATGGGGTGTGTCCAGCCCAGGCCTAACACATCAGCCAGAGGGTTTAGGTTTGGACTGGGACAGAGCCAGCCAGCGATAAGTGGTGCGGCCCTGGGGATGCCCAGGTCCAGGCCTAAAGCCTTGGCCTGAGGTTTTAGGCCAGGGCCGGGGCGGAGCCAGCGGGTGATTATTGATGGCAGAGGTGGCCGTGTGGAGATGGAGGTGACCAGGTCCAGGCCTAAAGCCTTGGCCAGAGGCTTTAGGCTTGGGCTGGGTAGGAGCCATCCAGCGATCGTTGATGGTGGAGGCGGCTGCAGGGAACTGAGGGTGGCCCGGCCCAGGCTGAAACACTGGGCCTGAGACGTTAGGCCTGGGTCAGGGAGTAGCCAGTCAGCAACCATTGATGGCGGGAAGCATGGGGGTGCTCCGGGCCAGGTCTAAAGCCTTGGCCAAAGGCTTTAGGCTTGGGACGGGGAGGAGCCATCCAGCCATCATGAGCCAGCAATGGTTGATGGTGCCGGCTGCAGGGAGCTAAGGGTGCCCCAGCCCTGGCCTAAACTCTCAGCCTGAGGCGTTAGGCCTGGGTCAGGGAGGATCCAGCCAGTGATCTTGATGGCAGGAAGTATGGGGAGTGTCCAGCACAGGCCTAACACCTCAGTCAGAGGCTTTAGGCTAGGGCCGAGGAGGATCCAGCAAGCGATCCTTGATGGCTGCTTTGGCAGGGAACCAGGCCCGAGCCAGCCAGTGATTCGTGATGGGGAACTGGGGTTGCCCCAGCCCAGGCCTAAACTCTCGGCCTGAGGCGTTAGGCCTTGGTCAGGGAGGAGCCACCCAGCAGTCATTGATGGTGGGGCCCATGGGGGTGCGGGGGTCAGGCCAGGCCTTACACCTTAGGCAGAGGCTTTAGGCTTGGGCCAGGGAGGAGCCAGCAAGCGATCCTTGATGGCGACTTTGGCAGGGAACTGGGGCAGAGCCAGCCAGTGATGGGTGACGGGGAGCTGGGGGTGCTCCAAGCCAGGCGTTAAGCCTTGGCCAGAGGCTTTAGGTTTTGGCCGCGGAGGAGCCATCCAGCTATCATGAGCCAGCGATGCTTGATGGTGGCAGCTGCAGGGAGCTGGGGGTGCCCCGGCCCAGGCCTAAACACTCGGACTGAGGGGTTAGGCCTGGGTCAGGGAGTAGCCAGTCAGCAACCATTGATGGCAGGGACCATGGGGGTGGGCGGTCTGGCCCAGTCCTAACACCTTAGCCAGAGGCTTTAGGCTTGGGCCGGGTAGGAGCCAGCAAGCGATCCTTGATGGCGGCTTTCGTAGGTTACCGGGGCAGAGCCAGCAACTGATTGGTGATGGGGAGCTGGGGTTGCTCCTGGCCAGGCCTAAAGCCTTGGCCAGAGGCTTTAGGCTTGGGCCGGTGAGGAGCCATTCAGCGATCATGAGCAAGCGATGGTTGATAGTGGCGGCTGCAGGGAGCTGGGGGTGCCCCAGCCCAGGCCTAAACCCTCAGCCTGAGGCGTTAGGCTTTGTTCAGGAAGGAGCCTGCCAGCGATCTTGATGGCAGGGAGCATGGGGGTTGTCCATCCCAGGCCTAACACCTCAGCCAGAGTCTTTAGGCTTGGACTGGGGCGGAGCCAGCCAGCGATCAGTGGTGGGGAGCAGGGGGTGTCCATGTCCAGGCCTAAAGCCTCGGCCTGAGGTTTTAGGCCAGGGCCGGGTCGGAGCCAGCCGGTGATCATTGATGGCGGAGGCGGCCGTGGGGAGCTGGAGGTGACCAGGTCCAGGCAAAAACCCTAGGGCTGGGGCTTTCGGCTTGGGCTGGGGAGGAGCCATCCAGCGATCGTTGATGGTGGAGGCGGCTGCAGGGAACTGGGGGTGCCCCGGCCAGGCCTAAACCCTCGGCCTGAGACGTTAGGCCTGGGTCAGGGAGTAGCCAGTCAGCAACCATTGATGGCGGGGAGCATGGGGGTGGGGGTTCCGGCCCAGTCCTACCACCTTAGCCAGAGGCTTTAGGCTTGAGCCGGGGAGGAGCCAGCAAGCGATCCTTGATGGCTGCTTTGGCAGGGAACTGGGCCAGAGCCAGCCAGTGATTGGTGATGGGGAGCTGGGGGTGCTCTGAACCAGGCCTAAAGGCTAGGCCAGAGGCTTTAGGCTTGGGCCGGGGGGGAGCCATCCAGTGACCATGAGCCAGCGATAATTGATGATGGCTGCTGCAGGGAGCTGGCGATGCCCCAGCCCAGGCCCAAACCCTCAGCCTGAGGCGTTAGGCTTGGATCAGGAAGGAGCCAGCCAGCAATCTTGATGGCAGGGAGCATGGGGGGTGTCCATCCCAGGCCTAACACCTCAGCCAGAGTCTTTAGGCTTGGACTGGGGCAGTGCCAGCCAGCGATCAGTGGTGGGGCGCTGGGGGTGCCCAGGTCCAGGCCTAAAGCCTCGGCCTGAGGTTTTAGGCCAGGGCCGGGGTGGAGCCTGCTGGTGATCATTGATGGCGGAGGCGGCCGCGGGGAGCTGGAGGTGCCCAGGTCCAGGCCTAAAGCCTTGGCCTGAGGTTTTAGGCCAGGGCCGGGTCGGAGCCAGCCAGTGATCATTGATGGCGGGGGCGGCCGCGGGTACTGGAGGTGCCCAGGTCCATGCCTAAACCCTAGGGCTGAGTCTTTAGGCTTGGGCTGGGGAGGAGCCATCCAGCGATCGTTGATGGTGTAGGCAGCTGCAGGGAACTGGGGGTGCCCCGGCCCAGGCCTAAACCCATGCCCTGAGGCGTTAGGCCTGGGTCAGGGAGGAGCCAACCAGCAGTCATTGTTGGCGGGGTGTATGGGGGTCGGGGGACTCCGGTTCAGGCCTAACACCTTAGCCAGAGGCTTTGGGCTTGGGCCGGGGAGGACTAGCAGGCCATCCTTGATGGCGGCTTTGGCAGTGATCCGGGGTAGAGCCAGCCAGTGATTGGTGATGGGGAGCTGGGGGTACTCCAAGCCAGGCCTAAAGCCTTGTCCAGAGGCTTTAGGCTGGGCCAGGGAGGAGCCATCCAGCTATCATGAGCCAGTGATTGTTGATAGTGGCAGCTGCAGGGAGCTGGGGGTGCCCCAGCCCAGGCCTAAACCCTCAGCCTGAGGCGTTAGGCCTGGTTCAGGGAGGAGCCATCCAGCGATATTGATGGCAGGGAGCATGGGGTGTGTCCAGCCCAGGCCTAACACATCAGCCAGAGGGTTTAGGTTTGGACTGGGACAGAGCCAGCCAGCGATAAGTGGTGCGGCCCTGGGGATGCCCAGGTCCAGGCCTAAAGCCTTGGCCTGAGGTTTTAGGCCAGGGCCGGGGCGGAGCCAGCGGGTGATTATTGATGGCAGAGGTGGCCGTGTGGAGATGGAGGTGACCAGGTCCAGGCCTAAAGCCTTGGCCAGAGGCTTTAGGCTTGGGCTGGGTAGGAGCCATCCAGCGATCGTTGATGGTGGAGGCGGCTGCAGGGAACTGAGGGTGGCCCGGCCCAGGCTGAAACACTGGGCCTGAGACGTTAGGCCTGGGTCAGGGAGTAGCCAGTCAGCAACCATTGATGGCGGGAAGCATGGGGGTGCTCCGGGCCAGGTCTAAAGCCTTGGCCAAAGGCTTTAGGCTTGGGACGGGGAGGAGCCATCCAGCCATCATGAGCCAGCAATGGTTGATGGTGCCGGCTGCAGGGAGCTAAGGGTGCCCCAGCCCTGGCCTAAACTCTCAGCCTGAGGCGTTAGGCCTGGGTCAGGGAGGATCCAGCCAGTGATCTTGATGGCAGGAAGTATGGGGAGTGTCCAGCACAGGCCTAACACCTCAGTCAGAGGCTTTAGGCTAGGGCCGAGGAGGATCCAGCAAGCGATCCTTGATGGCTGCTTTGGCAGGGAACCAGGCCCGAGCCAGCCAGTGATTCGTGATGGGGAACTGGGGTTGCCCCGGCCCAGGCCTAAACTCTCGGCCTGAGGCGTTAGGCCTTGGTCAGGGAGGAGCCACCCAGCAGTCATTGATGGTGGGGCCCATGGGGGTGCGGGGGTCAGGCCAGGCCTTACACCTTAGGCAGAGGCTTTAGGCTTGGGCCAGGGAGGAGCCAGCAAGCGATCCTTGATGGCGACTTTGGCAGGGAACTGGGGCAGAGCCAGCCAGTGATGGGTGACGGGGAGCTGGGGGTGCTCCAAGCCAGGCGTTAAGCCTTGGCCAGAGGCTTTAGGTTTTGGCCGCGGAGGAGCCATCCAGCTATCATGAGCCAGCGATGCTTGATGGTGGCAGCTGCAGGGAGCTGGGGGTGCCCCGGCCCAGGCCTAAACACTCGGACTGAGGGGTTAGGCCTGGGTCAGGGAGTAGCCAGTCAGCAACCATTGATGGCAGGGACCATGGGGGTGGGCGGTCTGGCCCAGTCCTAACACCTTAGCCAGAGGCTTTAGGCTTGGGCCGGGTAGGAGCCAGCAAGCGATCCTTGATGGCGGCTTTCGTAGGTTACCGGGGCAGAGCCAGCAACTGATTGGTGATGGGGAGCTGGGGTTGCTCCTGGCCAGGCCTAAAGCCTTGGCCAGAGGCTTTAGGCTTGGGCCGGTGAGGAGCCATTCAGCGATCATGAGCAAGCGATGGTTGATAGTGGCGGCTGCAGGGAGCTGGGGGTGCCCCAGCCCAGGCCTAAACCCTCAGCCTGAGGCGTTAGGCTTTGTTCAGGAAGGAGCCTGCCAGCGATCTTGATGGCAGGGAGCATGGGGGTTGTCCATCCCAGGCCTAACACCTCAGCCAGAGTCTTTAGGCTTGGACTGGGGCGGAGCCAGCCAGCGATCAGTGGTGGGGAGCAGGGGGTGTCCATGTCCAGGCCTAAAGCCTCGGCCTGAGGTTTTAGGCCAGGGCCGGGTCGGAGCCAGCCGGTGATCATTGATGGCGGAGGCGGCCGTGGGGAGCTGGAGGTGACCAGGTCCAGGCAAAAACCCTAGGGCTGGGGCTTTCGGCTTGGGCTGGGGAGGAGCCATCCAGCGATCGTTGATGGTGGAGGCGGCTGCAGGGAACTGGGGGTGCCCCGGCCAGGCCTAAACCCTCGGCCTGAGACGTTAGGCCTGGGTCAGGGAGTAGCCAGTCAGCAACCATTGATGGCGGGGAGCATGGGGGTGGGGGTTCCGGCCCAGTCCTACCACCTTAGCCAGAGGCTTTAGGCTTGAGCCGGGGAGGAGCCAGCAAGCGATCCTTGATGGCTGCTTTGGCAGGGAACTGGGCCAGAGCCAGCCAGTGATTGGTGATGGGGAGCTGGGGGTGCTCTGAACCAGGCCTAAAGGCTAGGCCAGAGGCTTTAGGCTTGGGCCGGGGGGGAGCCATCCAGTGACCATGAGCCAGCGATAATTGATGATGGCTGCTGCAGGGAGCTGGCGATGCCCCAGCCCAGGCCCAAACCCTCAGCCTGAGGCGTTAGGCTTGGATCAGGAAGGAGCCAGCCAGCAATCTTGATGGCAGGGAGCATGGGGGGTGTCCATCCCAGGCCTAACACCTCAGCCAGAGTCTTTAGGCTTGGACTGGGGCAGTGCCAGCCAGCGATCAGTGGTGGGGCGCTGGGGGTGCCCAGGTCCAGGCCTAAAGCCTCGGCCTGAGGTTTTAGGCCAGGGCCGGGGTGGAGCCTGCTGGTGATCATTGATGGCGGAGGCGGCCGCGGGGAGCTGGAGGTGCCCAGGTCCAGGCCTAAAGCCTTGGCCTGAGGTTTTAGGCCAGGGCCGGGTCGGAGCCAGCCAGTGATCATTGATGGCGGGGGCGGCCGCGGGTACTGGAGGTGCCCAGGTCCATGCCTAAACCCTAGGGCTGAGTCTTTAGGCTTGGGCTGGGGAGGAGCCATCCAGCGATCGTTGATGGTGTAGGCAGCTGCAGGGAACTGGGGGTGCCCCGGCCCAGGCCTAAACCCATGCCCTGAGGCGTTAGGCCTGGGTCAGGGAGGAGCCAACCAGCAGTCATTGTTGGCGGGGTGTATGGGGGTCGGGGGACTCCGGTTCAGGCCTAACACCTTAGCCAGAGGCTTTGGGCTTGGGCCGGGGAGGACTAGCAGGCCATCCTTGATGGCGGCTTTGGCAGTGATCCGGGGTAGAGCCAGCCAGTGATTGGTGATGGGGAGCTGGGGGTACTCCAAGCCAGGCCTAAAGCCTTGTCCAGAGGCTTTAGGCTGGGCCAGGGAGGAGCCATCCAGCTATCATGAGCCAGTGATTGTTGATAGTGGCAGCTGCAGGGAGCTGGGGGTGCCCCAGCCCAGGCCTAAACCCTCAGCCTGAGGCGTTAGGCCTGGTTCAGGGAGGAGCCATCCAGCGATATTGATGGCAGGGAGCATGGGGTGTGTCCAGCCCAGGCCTAACACATCAGCCAGAGGGTTTAGGTTTGGACTGGGACAGAGCCAGCCAGCGATAAGTGGTGCGGCCCTGGGGATGCCCAGGTCCAGGCCTAAAGCCTTGGCCTGAGGTTTTAGGCCAGGGCCGGGGCGGAGCCAGCGGGTGATTATTGATGGCAGAGGTGGCCGTGTGGAGATGGAGGTGACCAGGTCCAGGCCTAAAGCCTTGGCCAGAGGCTTTAGGCTTGGGCTGGGTAGGAGCCATCCAGCGATCGTTGATGGTGGAGGCGGCTGCAGGGAACTGAGGGTGGCCCGGCCCAGGCTGAAACACTGGGCCTGAGACGTTAGGCCTGGGTCAGGGAGTAGCCAGTCAGCAACCATTGATGGCGGGAAGCATGGGGGTGCTCCGGGCCAGGTCTAAAGCCTTGGCCAAAGGCTTTAGGCTTGGGACGGGGAGGAGCCATCCAGCCATCATGAGCCAGCAATGGTTGATGGTGCCGGCTGCAGGGAGCTAAGGGTGCCCCAGCCCTGGCCTAAACTCTCAGCCTGAGGCGTTAGGCCTGGGTCAGGGAGGATCCAGCCAGTGATCTTGATGGCAGGAAGTATGGGGAGTGTCCAGCACAGGCCTAACACCTCAGTCAGAGGCTTTAGGCTAGGGCCGAGGAGGATCCATGAAGCGATCCTTGATGGCTGCTTTGGCAGGGAACCAGGCCCGAGCCAGCCAGTGATTCGTGATGGGGAACTGGGGTTGCCCCGGCCCAGGCCTAAACTCTCGGCCTGAGGCGTTAGGCCTTGGTCAGGGAGGAGCCACCCAGCAGTCATTGATGGTGGGGCCCATGGGGGTGCGGGGGTCAGGCCAGGCCTTACACCTTAGGCAGAGGCTTTAGGCTTGGGCCAGGGAGGAGCCAGCAAGCGATCCTTGATGGCGACTTTGGCAGGGAACTGGGGCAGAGCCAGCCAGTGATGGGTGACGGGGAGCTGGGGGTGCTCCAAGCCAGGCGTTAAGCCTTGGCCAGAGGCTTTAGGTTTTGGCCGCGGAGGAGCCATCCAGCTATCATGAGCCAGCGATGCTTGATGGTGGCAGCTGCAGGGAGCTGGGGGTGCCCCGGCCCAGGCCTAAACACTCGGACTGAGGGGTTAGGCCTGGGTCAGGGAGTAGCCAGTCAGCAACCATTGATGGCAGGGACCATGGGGGTGGGCGGTCTGGCCCAGTCCTAACACCTTAGCCAGAGGCTTTAGGCTTGGGCCGGGTAGGAGCCAGCAAGCGATCCTTGATGGCGGCTTTCGTAGGTTACCGGGGCAGAGCCAGCAACTGATTGGTGATGGGGAGCTGGGGTTGCTCCTGGCCAGGCCTAAAGCCTTGGCCAGAGGCTTTAGGCTTGGGCCGGTGAGGAGCCATTCAGCGATCATGAGCAAGCGATGGTTGATAGTGGCGGCTGCAGGGAGCTGGGGGTGCCCCAGCCCAGGCCTAAACCCTCAGCCTGAGGCGTTAGGCTTTGTTCAGGAAGGAGCCTGCCAGCGATCTTGATGGCAGGGAGCATGGGGGTTGTCCATCCCAGGCCTAACACCTCAGCCAGAGTCTTTAGGCTTGGACTGGGGCGGAGCCAGCCAGCGATCAGTGGTGGGGAGCAGGGGGTGTCCATGTCCAGGCCTAAAGCCTCGGCCTGAGGTTTTAGGCCAGGGCCGGGTCGGAGCCAGCCGGTGATCATTGATGGCGGAGGCGGCCGTGGGGAGCTGGAGGTGACCAGGTCCAGGCAAAAACCCTAGGGCTGGGGCTTTCGGCTTGGGCTGGGGAGGAGCCATCCAGCGATCGTTGATGGTGGAGGCGGCTGCAGGGAACTGGGGGTGCCCCGGCCAGGCCTAAACCCTCGGCCTGAGACGTTAGGCCTGGGTCAGGGAGTAGCCAGTCAGCAACCATTGATGGCGGGGAGCATGGGGGTGGGGGTTCCGGCCCAGTCCTACCACCTTAGCCAGAGGCTTTAGGCTTGAGCCGGGGAGGAGCCAGCAAGCGATCCTTGATGGCTGCTTTGGCAGGGAACTGGGCCAGAGCCAGCCAGTGATTGGTGATGGGGAGCTGGGGGTGCTCTGAACCAGGCCTAAAGGCTAGGCCAGAGGCTTTAGGCTTGGGCCGGGGGGGAGCCATCCAGTGACCATGAGCCAGCGATAATTGATGATGGCTGCTGCAGGGAGCTGGCGATGCCCCAGCCCAGGCCCAAACCCTCAGCCTGAGGCGTTAGGCTTGGATCAGGAAGGAGCCAGCCAGCAATCTTGATGGCAGGGAGCATGGGGGGTGTCCATCCCAGGCCTAACACCTCAGCCAGAGTCTTTAGGCTTGGACTGGGGCAGTGCCAGCCAGCGATCAGTGGTGGGGAGCTGGGGGTGCCCAGGTCCAGGCCTAAAGCCTCGGCCTGAGGTTTTAGGCCAGGGCCGGGGTGGAGCCTGCTGGTGATCATTGATGGCGGAGGCGGCCGCGGGGAGCTGGAGGTGCCCAGGTCCAGGCCTAAAGCCTTGGCCTGAGGTTTTAGGCCAGGGCCGGGTCGGAGCCAGCCAGTGATCATTGATGGCGGGGGCGGCCGCGGGTACTGGAGGTGCCCAGGTCCATGCCTAAACCCTAGGGCTGAGTCTTTAGGCTTGGGCTGGGGAGGAGCCATCCAGCGATCGTTGATGGTGTAGGCAGCTGCAGGGAACTGGGGGTGCCCCGGCCCAGGCCTAAACCCATGCCCTGAGGCGTTAGGCCTGGGTCAGGGAGGAGCCAACCAGCAGTCAT
Organism: Myotis daubentonii; assembly: GCF_963259705.1. Classification (NCBI taxonomy): domain Eukaryota; kingdom Metazoa; phylum Chordata; class Mammalia; order Chiroptera; family Vespertilionidae; genus Myotis; species Myotis daubentonii. Next base: position 3,962,013 of record NC_081862.1, read on the forward strand.
TGTTGGCGGGGTGTATGGGGGTCGGGGGACTCCGGTTCAGGCCTAACACCTTAGCCAGAGGCTTTGGGCTTGGGCCGGGGAGGACTAGCAGGCCATCCTTGATGGCGGCTTTGGCAGTGATCCAGGGTAGAGCCAGCCAGTGATTGGTGATGGGGAGCTGGGGGTACTCCAAGCCAGGCCTAAAGCCTTGTCCAGAGGCTTTAGGCTGGGCCAGGGAGGAGCCATCCAGCTATCATGAGCCAGTGATTGTTGATAGTGGCAGCTGCAGGGAGCTGGGGGTGCCCCAGCCCAGGCCTAAACCCTCAGCCTGAGGCGTTAGGCCTGGTTCAGGGAGGAGCCATCCAGCGATATTGATGGCAGGGAGCATGGGGTGTGTCCAGCCCAGGCCTAACACATCAGCCAGAGGGTTTAGGTTTGGACTGGGACAGAGCCAGCCAGCGATAAGTGGTGCGGCCCTGGGGATGCCCAGGTCCAGGCCTAAAGCCTTGGCCTGAGGTTTTAGGCCAGGGCCGGGGCGGAGCCAGCGGGTGATTATTGATGGCAGAGGTGGCCGTGTGGAGATGGAGGTGACCAGGTCCAGGCCTAAAGCCTTGGCCAGAGGCTTTAGGCTTGGGCTGGGTAGGAGCCATCCAGCGATCGTTGATGGTGGAGGCGGCTGCAGGGAACTGAGGGTGGCCCGGCCCAGGCTGAAACACTGGGCCTGAGACGTTAGGCCTGGGTCAGGGAGTAGCCAGTCAGCAACCATTGATGGCGGGAAGCATGGGGGTGCTCCGGGCCAGGTCTAAAGCCTTGGCCAAAGGCTTTAGGCTTGGGACGGGGAGGAGCCATCCAGCCATCATGAGCCAGCAATGGTTGATGGTGCCGGCTGCAGGGAGCTAAGGGTGCCCCAGCCCTGGCCTAAACTCTCAGCCTGAGGCGTTAGGCCTGGGTCAGGGAGGATCCAGCCAGTGATCTTGATGGCAGGAAGTATGGGGAGTGTCCAGCACAGGCCTAACACCTCAGTCAGAGGCTTTAGGCTAGGGCCGAGGAGGATCCAGCAAGCGATCCTTGATGGCTGCTTTGGCAGGGAACCAGGCCCGAGCCAGCCAGTGATTCGTGATGGGGAACTGGGGTTGCCCCGGCCCAGGCCTAAACTCTCGGCCTGAGGCGTTAGGCCTTGGTCAGGGAGGAGCCACCCAGCAGTCATTGATGGTGGGGCCCATGGGGGTGCGGGGGTCAGGCCAGGCCTTACACCTTAGGCAGAGGCTTTAGGCTTGGGCCAGGGAGGAGCCAGCAAGCGATCCTTGATGGCGACTTTGGCAGGGAACTGGGGCAGAGCCAGCCAGTGATGGGTGACGGGGAGCTGGGGGTGCTCCAAGCCAGGCGTTAAGCCTTGGCCAGAGGCTTTAGGTTTTGGCCGCGGAGGAGCCATCCAGCTATCATGAGCCAGCGATGCTTGATGGTGGCAGCTGCAGGGAGCTGGGGGTGCCCCGGCCCAGGCCTAAACACTCGGACTGAGGGGTTAGGCCTGGGTCAGGGAGTAGCCAGTCAGCAACCATTGATGGCAGGGACCATGGGGGTGGGCGGTCTGGCCCAGTCCTAACACCTTAGCCAGAGGCTTTAGGCTTGGGCCGGGTAGGAGCCAGCAAGCGATCCTTGATGGCGGCTTTCGTAGGTTACCGGGGCAGAGCCAGCAACTGATTGGTGATGGGGAGCTGGGGTTGCTCCTGGCCAGGCCTAAAGCCTTGGCCAGAGGCTTTAGGCTTGGGCCGGTGAGGAGCCATTCAGCGATCATGAGCAAGCGATGGTTGATAGTGGCGGCTGCAGGGAGCTGGGGGTGCCCCAGCCCAGGCCTAAACCCTCAGCCTGAGGCGTTAGGCTTTGTTCAGGAAGGAGCCTGCCAGCGATCTTGATGGCAGGGAGCATGGGGGTTGTCCATCCCAGGCCTAACACCTCAGCCAGAGTCTTTAGGCTTGGACTGGGGCGGAGCCAGCCAGCGATCAGTGGTGGGGAGCAGGGGGTGTCCATGTCCAGGCCTAAAGCCTCGGCCTGAGGTTTTAGGCCAGGGCCGGGTCGGAGCCAGCCGGTGATCATTGATGGCGGAGGCGGCCGTGGGGAGCTGGAGGTGACCAGGTCCAGGCAAAAACCCTAGGGCTGGGGCTTTCGGCTTGGGCTGGGGAGGAGCCATCCAGCGATCGTTGATGGTGGAGGCGGCTGCAGGGAACTGGGGGTGCCCCGGCCAGGCCTAAACCCTCGGCCTGAGACGTTAGGCCTGGGTCAGGGAGTAGCCAGTCAGCAACCATTGATGGCGGGGAGCATGGGGGTGGGGGTTCCGGCCCAGTCCTACCACCTTAGCCAGAGGCTTTAGGCTTGAGCCGGGGAGGAGCCAGCAAGCGATCCTTGATGGCTGCTTTGGCAGGGAACTGGGCCAGAGCCAGCCAGTGATTGGTGATGGGGAGCTGGGGGTGCTCTGAACCAGGCCTAAAGGCTAGGCCAGAGGCTTTAGGCTTGGGCCGGGGGGGAGCCATCCAGTGACCATGAGCCAGCGATAATTGATGATGGCTGCTGCAGGGAGCTGGCGATGCCCCAGCCCAGGCCCAAACCCTCAGCCTGAGGCGTTAGGCTTGGATCAGGAAGGAGCCAGCCAGCAATCTTGATGGCAGGGAGCATGGGGGGTGTCCATCCCAGGCCTAACACCTCAGCCAGAGTCTTTAGGCTTGGACTGGGGCAGTGCCAGCCAGCGATCAGTGGTGGGGCGCTGGGGGTGCCCAGGTCCAGGCCTAAAGCCTCGGCCTGAGGTTTTAGGCCAGGGCCGGGGTGGAGCCTGCTGGTGATCATTGATGGCGGAGGCGGCCGCGGGGAGCTGGAGGTGCCCAGGTCCAGGCCTAAAGCCTTGGCCTGAGGTTTTAGGCCAGGGCCGGGTCGGAGCCAGCCAGTGATCATTGATGGCGGGGGCGGCCGCGGGTACTGGAGGTGCCCAGGTCCATGCCTAAACCCTAGGGCTGAGTCTTTAGGCTTGGGCTGGGGAGGAGCCATCCAGCGATCGTTGATGGTGTAGGCAGCTGCAGGGAACTGGGGGTGCCCTGGCCCAGGCCTAAACCCATGCCCTGAGGCGTTAGGCCTGGGTCAGGGAGGAGCCAACCAGCAGTCATTGTTGGCCGGGTGTATGGGGGTCGGGGGACTCCGGTTCAGGCCTAACACCTTAGCCAGAGGCTTTGGGCTTGGGCCGGGGAGGACTAGCAGGCCATCCTTGATGGCGGCTTTGGCAGTGATCCGGGGTAGAGCCAGCCAGTGATTGGTGATGGGGAGCTGGGGGTACTCCAAGCCAGGCCTAAAGCCTTGTCCAGAGGCTTTAGGCTGGGCCAGGGAGGAGCCATCCAGCTATCATGAGCCAGTGATTGTTGATAGTGGCAGCTGCAGGGAGCTGGGGGTGCCCCAGCCCAGGCCTAAACCCTCAGCCTGAGGCGTTAGGCCTGGTTCAGGGAGGAGCCATCCAGCGATATTGATGGCAGGGAGCATGGGGTGTGTCCAGCCCAGGCCTAACACATCAGCCAGAGGGTTTAGGTTTGGACTGGGACAGAGCCAGCCAGCGATAAGTGGTGCGGCCCTGGGGATGCCCAGGTCCAGGCCTAAAGCCTTGGCCTGAGGTTTTAGGCCAGGGCCGGGGCGGAGCCAGCGGGTGATTATTGATGGCAGAGGTGGCCGTGTGGAGATGGAGGTGACCAGGTCCAGGCCTAAAGCCTTGGCCAGAGGCTTTAGGCTTGGGCTGGGTAGGAGCCATCCAGCGATCGTTGATGGTGGAGGCGGCTGCAGGGAACTGAGGGTGGCCCGGCCCAGGCTGAAACACTGGGCCTGAGACGTTAGGCCTGGGTCAGGGAGTAGCCAGTCAGCAACCATTGATGGCGGGAAGCATGGGGGTGCTCCGGGCCAGGTCTAAAGCCTTGGCCAAAGGCTTTAGGCTTGGGACGGGGAGGAGCCATCCAGCCATCATGAGCCAGCAATGGTTGATGGTGCCGGCTGCAGGGAGCTAAGGGTGCCCCAGCCCTGGCCTAAACTCTCAGCCTGAGGCGTTAGGCCTGGGTCAGGGAGGATCCAGCCAGTGATCTTGATGGCAGGAAGTATGGGGAGTGTCCAGCACAGGCCTAACACCTCAGTCAGAGGCTTTAGGCTAGGGCCGAGGAGGATCCAGCAAGCGATCCTTGATGGCTGCTTTGGCAGGGAACCAGGCCCGAGCCAGCCAGTGATTCGTGATGGGGAACTGGGGTTGCCCCGGCCCAGGCCTAAACTCTCGGCCTGAGGCGTTAGGCCTTGGTCAGGGAGGAGCCACCCAGCAGTCATTGATGGTGGGGCCCATGGGGGTGCGGGGGTCAGGCCAGGCCTTACACCTTAGGCAGAGGCTTTAGGCTTGGGCCAGGGAGGAGCCAGCAAGCGATCCTTGATGGCGACTTTGGCAGGGAACTGGGGCAGAGCCAGCCAGTGATGGGTGACGGGGAGCTGGGGGTGCTCCAAGCCAGGCGTTAAGCCTTGGCCAGAGGCTTTAGGTTTTGGCCGCGGAGGAGCCATCCAGCTATCATGAGCCAGCGATGCTTGATGGTGGCAGCTGCAGGGAGCTGGGGGTGCCCCGGCCCAGGCCTAAACACTCGGACTGAGGGGTTAGGCCTGGGTCAGGGAGTAGCCAGTCAGCAACCATTGATGGCAGGGACCATGGGGGTGGGCGGTCTGGCCCAGTCCTAACACCTTAGCCAGAGGCTTTAGGCTTGGGCCGGGTAGGAGCCAGCAAGCGATCCTTGATGGCGGCTTTCGTAGGTTACCGGGGCAGAGCCAGCAACTGATTGGTGATGGGGAGCTGGGGTTGCTCCTGGCCAGGCCTAAAGCCTTGGCCAGAGGCTTTAGGCTTGGGCCGGTGAGGAGCCATTCAGCGATCATGAGCAAGCGATGGTTGATAGTGGCGGCTGCAGGGAGCTGGGGGTGCCCCAGCCCAGGCCTAAACCCTCAGCCTGAGGCGTTAGGCTTTGTTCAGGAAGGAGCCTGCCAGCGATCTTGATGGCAGGGAGCATGGGGGTTGTCCATCCCAGGCCTAACACCTCAGCCAGAGTCTTTAGGCTTGGACTGGGGCGGAGCCAGCCAGTGATCAGTGGTGGGGAGCAGGGGGTGTCCATGTCCAGGCCTAAAGCCTCGGCCTGAGGTTTTAGGCCAGGGCCGGGTCGGAGCCAGCCGGTGATCATTGATGGCGGAGGCGGCCGTGGGGAGCTGGAGGTGACCAGGTCCAGGCAAAAACCCTAGGGCTGGGGCTTTCGGCTTGGGCTGGGGAGGAGCCATCCAGCGATCGTTGATGGTGGAGGCGGCTGCAGGGAACTGGGGGTGCCCCGGCCAGGCCTTAACCCTCGGCCTGAGACGTTAGGCCTGGGTCAGGGAGTAGCCAGTCAGCAACCATTGATGGCGGGGAGCATGGGGGTGGGGGTTCCGGCCCAGTCCTACCACCTTAGCCAGAGGCTTTAGGCTTGAGCCGGGGAGGAGCCAGCAAGCGATCCTTGATGGCTGCTTTGGCAGGGAACTGGGCCAGAGCCAGCCAGTGATTGGTGATGGGGAGCTGGGGGTGCTCTGAACCAGGCCTAAAGGCTAGGCCAGAGGCTTTAGGCTTGGGCCGGGGGGGAGCCATCCAGTGACCATGAGCCAGCGATAATTGATGATGGCTGCTGCAGGGAGCTGGCGATGCCCCAGCCCAGGCCCAAACCCTCAGCCTGAGGCGTTAGGCTTGGATCAGGAAGGAGCCAGCCAGCAATCTTGATGGCAGGGAGCATGGGGGGTGTCCATCCCAGGCCTAACACCTCAGCCAGAGTCTTTAGGCTTGGACTGGGGCAGTGCCAGCCAGCGATCAGTGGTGGGGCGCTGGGGGTGCCCAGGTCCAGGCCTAAAGCCTCGGCCTGAGGTTTTAGGCCAGGGCCGGGGTGGAGCCTGCTGGTGATCATTGATGGCGGAGGCGGCCGCGGGGAGCTGGAGGTGCCCAGGTCCAGGCCTAAAGCCTTGGCCTGAGGTTTTAGGCCAGGGCCGGGTCGGAGCCAGCCAGTGATCATTGATGGCGGGGGCGGCCGCGGGTACTGGAGGTGCCCAGGTCCATGCCTAAACCCTAGGGCTGAGTCTTTAGGCTTGGGCTGGGGAGGAGCCATCCAGCGATCGTTGATGGTGTAGGCAGCTGCAGGGAACTGGGGGTGCCCTGGCCCAGGCCTAAACCCATGCCCTGAGGCGTTAGGCCTGGGTCAGGGAGGAGCCAACCAGCAGTCATTGTTGGCGGGGTGTATGGGGGTCGGGGGACTCCGGTTCAGGCCTAACACCTTAGCCAGAGGCTTTGGGCTTGGGCCGGGGAGGACTAGCAGGCCATCCTTGATGGCGGCTTTGGCAGTGATCCGGGGTAGAGCCAGCCAGTGATTGGTGATGGGGAGCTGGGGGTACTCCAAGCCAGGCCTAAAGCCTTGTCCAGAGGCTTTAGGCTGGGCCAGGGAGGAGCCATCCAGCTATCATGAGCCAGTGATTGTTGATAGTGGCAGCTGCAGGGAGCTGGGGGTGCCCCAGCCCAGGCCTAAACCCTCAGCCTGAGGCGTTAGGCCTGGTTCAGGGAGGAGCCATCCAGCGATATTGATGGCAGGGAGCATGGGGTGTGTCCAGCCCAGGCCTAACACATCAGCCAGAGGGTTTAGGTTTGGACTGGGACAGAGCCAGCCAGCGATAAGTGGTGCGGCCCTGGGGATGCCCAGGTCCAGGCCTAAAGCCTTGGCCTGAGGTTTTAGGCCAGGGCCGGGGCGGAGCCAGCGGGTGATTATTGATGGCAGAGGTGGCCGTGTGGAGATGGAGGTGACCAGGTCCAGGCCTAAAGCCTTGGCCAGAGGCTTTAGGCTTGGGCTGGGTAGGAGCCATCCAGCGATCGTTGATGGTGGAGGCGGCTGCAGGGAACTGAGGGTGGCCCGGCCCAGGCTGAAACACTGGGCCTGAGACGTTAGGCCTGGGTCAGGGAGTAGCCAGTCAGCAACCATTGATGGCGGGAAGCATGGGGGTGCTCCGGGCCAGGTCTAAAGCCTTGGCCAAAGGCTTTAGGCTTGGGACGGGGAGGAGCCATCCAGCCATCATGAGCCAGCAATGGTTGATGGTGCCGGCTGCAGGGAGCTAAGGGTGCCCCAGCCCTGGCCTAAACTCTCAGCCTGAGGCGTTAGGCCTGGGTCAGGGAGGATCCAGCCAGTGATCTTGATGGCAGGAAGTATGGGGAGTGTCCAGCACAGGCCTAACACCTCAGTCAGAGGCTTTAGGCTAGGGCCGAGGAGGATCCAGCAAGCGATCCTTGATGGCTGCTTTGGCAGGGAACCAGGCCCGAGCCAGCCAGTGATTCGTGATGGGGAACTGGGGTTGCCCCGGCCCAGGCCTAAACTCTCGGCCTGAGGCGTTAGGCCTTGGTCAGGGAGGAGCCACCCAGCAGTCATTGATGGTGGGGCCCATGGGGGTGCGGGGGTCAGGCCAGGCCTTACACCTTAGGCAGAGGCTTTAGGCTTGGGCCAGGGAGGAGCCAGCAAGCGATCCTTGATGGCGACTTTGGCAGGGAACTGGGGCAGAGCCAGCCAGTGATGGGTGACGGGGAGCTGGGGGTGCTCCAAGCCAGGCGTTAAGCCTTGGCCAGAGGCTTTAGGTTTTGGCCGCGGAGGAGCCATCCAGCTATCATGAGCCAGCGATGCTTGATGGTGGCAGCTGCAGGGAGCTGGGGGTGCCCCGGCCCAGGCCTAAACACTCGGACTGAGGGGTTAGGCCTGGGTCAGGGAGTAGCCAGTCAGCAACCATTGATGGCAGGGACCATGGGGGTGGGCGGTCTGGCCCAGTCCTAACACCTTAGCCAGAGGCTTTAGGCTTGGGCCGGGTAGGAGCCAGCAAGCGATCCTTGATGGCGGCTTTCGTAGGTTACCGGGGCAGAGCCAGCAACTGATTGGTGATGGGGAGCTGGGGTTGCTCCTGGCCAGGCCTAAAGCCTTGGCCAGAGGCTTTAGGCTTGGGCCGGTGAGGAGCCATTCAGCGATCATGAGCAAGCGATGGTTGATAGTGGCGGCTGCAGGGAGCTGGGGGTGCCCCAGCCCAGGCCTAAACCCTCAGCCTGAGGCGTTAGGCTTTGTTCAGGAAGGAGCCTGCCAGCGATCTTGATGGCAGGGAGCATGGGGGTTGTCCATCCCAGGCCTAACACCTCAGCCAGAGTCTTTAGGCTTGGACTGGGGCGGAGCCAGCCAGCGATCAGTGGTGGGGAGCAGGGGGTGTCCATGTCCAGGCCTAAAGCCTCGGCCTGAGGTTTTAGGCCAGGGCCGGGTCGGAGCCAGCCGGTGATCATTGATGGCGGAGGCGGCCGTGGGGAGCTGGAGGTGACCAGGTCCAGGCAAAAACCCTAGGGCTGGGGCTTTCGGCTTGGGCTGGGGAGGAGCCATCCAGCGATCGTTGATGGTGGAGGCGGCTGCAGGGAACTGGGGGTGCCCCGGCCAGGCCTAAACCCTCGGCCTGAGACGTTAGGCCTGGGTCAGGGAGTAGCCAGTCAGCAACCATTGATGGCGGGGAGCATGGGGGTGGGGGTTCCGGCCCAGTCCTACCACCTTAGCCAGAGGCTTTAGGCTTGAGCCGGGGAGGAGCCAGCAAGCGATCCTTGATGGCTGCTTTGGCAGGGAACTGGGCCAGAGCCAGCCAGTGATTGGTGATGGGGAGCTGGGGGTGCTCTGAACCAGGCCTAAAGGCTAGGCCAGAGGCTTTAGGCTTGGGCCGGGGGGGAGCCATCCAGTGACCATGAGCCAGCGATAATTGATGATGGCTGCTGCAGGGAGCTGGCGATGCCCCAGCCCAGGCCCAAACCCTCAGCCTGAGGCGTTAGGCTTGGATCAGGAAGGAGCCAGCCAGCAATCTTGATGGCAGGGAGCATGGGGGGTGTCCATCCCAGGCCTAACACCTCAGCCAGAGTCTTTAGGCTTGGACTGGGGCAGTGCCAGCCAGCGATCAGTGGTGGGGCGCTGGGGGTGCCCAGGTCCAGGCCTAAAGCCTCGGCCTGAGGTTTTAGGCCAGGGCCGGGGTGGAGCCTGCTGGTGATCATTGATGGCGGAGGCGGCCGCGGGGAGCTGGAGGTGCCCAGGTCCAGGCCTAAAGCCTTGGCCTGAGGTTTTAGGCCAGGGCCGGGTCGGAGCCAGCCAGTGATCATTGATGGCGGGGGCGGCCGCGGGTACTGGAGGTGCCCAGGTCCATGCCTAAACCCTAGGGCTGAGTCTTTAGGCTTGGGCTGGGGAGGAGCCATCCAGCGATCGTTGATGGTGTAGGCAGCTGCAGGGAACTGGGGGTGCCCTGGCCCAGGCCTAAACCCATGCCCTGAGGCGTTAGGCCTGGGTCAGGGAGGAGCCAACCAGCAGTCATTGTTGGCCGGGTGTATGGGGGTCGGGGGACTCCGGTTCAGGCCTAACACCTTAGCCAGAGGCTTTGGGCTTGGGCCGGGGAGGACTAGCAGGCCATCCTTGATGGCGGCTTTGGCAGTGATCCGGGGTAGAGCCAGCCAGTGATTGGTGATGGGGAGCTGGGGGTACTCCAAGCCAGGCCTAAAGCCTTGTCCAGAGGCTTTAGGCTGGGCCAGGGAGGAGCCATCCAGCTATCATGAGCCAGTGATTGTTGATAGTGGCAGCTGCAGGGAGCTGGGGGTGCCCCAGCCCAGGCCTAAACCCTCAGCCTGAGGCGTTAGGCCTGGTTCAGGGAGGAGCCATCCAGCGATATTGATGGCAGGGAGCATGGGGTGTGTCCAGCCCAGGCCTAACACATCAGCCAGAGGGTTTAGGTTTGGACTGGGACAGAGCCAGCCAGCGATAAGTGGTGCGGCCCTGGGGATGCCCAGGTCCAGGCCTAAAGCCTTGGCCTGAGGTTTTAGGCCAGGGCCGGGGCGGAGCCAGCGGGTGATTATTGATGGCAGAGGTGGCCGTGTGGAGATGGAGGTGACCAGGTCCAGGCCTAAAGCCTTGGCCAGAGGCTTTAGGCTTGGGCTGGGTAGGAGCCATCCAGCGATCGTTGATGGTGGAGGCGGCTGCAGGGAACTGAGGGTGGCCCGGCCCAGGCTGAAACACTGGGCCTGAGATGTTAGGCCTGGGTCAGGGAGTAGCCAGTCAGCAACCATTGATGGCGGGAAGCATGGGGGTGCTCCGGGCCAGGTCTAAAGCCTTGGCCAAAGGCTTTAGGCTTGGGACGGGGAGGAGCCATCCAGCCATCATGAGCCAGCAATGGTTGATGGTGCCGGCTGCAGGGAGCTAAGGGTGCCCCAGCCCTGGCCTAAACTCTCAGCCTGAGGCGTTAGGCCTGGGTCAGGGAGGATCCAGCCAGTGATCTTGATGGCAGGAAGTATGGGGAGTGTCCAGCACAGGCCTAACACCTCAGTCAGAGGCTTTAGGCTAGGGCCGAGGAGGATCCAGCAAGCGATCCTTGATGGCTGCTTTGGCAGGGAACCAGGCCCGAGCCAGCCAGTGATTCGTGATGGGGAACTGGGGTTGCCCCGGCCCAGGCCTAAACTCTCGGCCTGAGGCGTTAGGCCTTGGTCAGGGAGGAGCCACCCAGCAGTCATTGATGGTGGGGCCCATGGGGGTGCGGGGGTCAGGCCAGGCCTTACACCTTAGGCAGAGGCTTTAGGCTTGGGCCAGGGAGGAGCCAGCAAGCGATCCTTGATGGCGACTTTGGCAGGGAACTGGGGCAGAGCCAGCCAGTGATGGGTGACGGGGAGCTGGGGGTGCTCCAAGCCAGGCGTTAAGCCTTGGCCAGAGGCTTTAGGTTTTGGCCGCGGAGGAGCCATCCAGCTATCATGAGCCAGCGATGCTTGATGGTGGCAGCTGCAGGGAGCTGGGGGTGCCCCGGCCCAGGCCTAAACACTCGGACTGAGGGGTTAGGCCTGGGTCAGGGAGTAGCCAGTCAGCAACCATTGATGGCAGGGACCATGGGGGTGGGCGGTCTGGCCCAGTCCTAACACCTTAGCCAGAGGCTTTAGGCTTGGGCCGGGTAGGAGCCAGCAAGCGATCCTTGATGGCGGCTTTCGTAGGTTACCGGGGCAGAGCCAGCAACTGATTGGTGATGGGGAGCTGGGGTTGCTCCTGGCCAGGCCTAAAGCCTTGGCCAGAGGCTTTAGGCTTGGGCCGGTGAGGAGCCATTCAGCGATCATGAGCAAGCGATGGTTGATAGTGGCGGCTGCAGGGAGCTGGGGGTGCCCCAGCCCAGGCCTAAACCCTCAGCCTGAGGCGTTAGGCTTTGTTCAGGAAGGAGCCTGCCAGCGATCTTGATGGCAGGGAGCATGGGGGTTGTCCATCCCAGGCCTAACACCTCAGCCAGAGTCTTTAGGCTTGGACTGGGGCGGAGCCAGCCAGCGATCAGTGGTGGGGAGCAGGGGGTGTCCATGTCCAGGCCTAAAGCCTCGGCCTGAGGTTTTAGGCCAGGGCCGGGTCGGAGCCAGCCGGTGATCATTGATGGCGGAGGCGGCCGTGGGGAGCTGGAGGTGACCAGGTCCAGGCAAAAACCCTAGGGCTGGGGCTTTCGGCTTGGGCTGGGGAGGAGCCATCCAGCGATCGTTGATGGTGGAGGCGGCTGCAGGGAACTGGGGGTGCCCCGGCCAGGCCTTAACCCTCGGCCTGAGACGTTAGGCCTGGGTCAGGGAGTAGCCAGTCAGCAACCATTGATGGCGGGGAGCATGGGGGTGGGGGTTCCGGCCCAGTCCTACCACCTTAGCCAGAGGCTTTAGGCTTGAGCCGGGGAGGAGCCAGCAAGCGATCCTTGATGGCTGCTTTGGCAGGGAACTGGGCCAGAGCCAGCCAGTGATTGGTGATGGGGAGCTGGGGGTGCTCTGAACCAGGCCTAAAGGCTAGGCCAGAGGCTTTAGGCTTGGGCCGGGGGGGAGCCATCCAGTGACCATGAGCCAGCGATAATTGATGATGGCTGCTGCAGGGAGCTGGCGATGCCCCAGCCCAGGCCCAAACCCTCAGCCTGAGGCGTTAGGCTTGGATCAGGAAGGAGCCAGCCAGCAATCTTGATGGCAGGGAGCATGGGGGGTGTCCATCCCAGGCCTAACACCTCAGCCAGAGTCTTTAGGCTTGGACTGGGGCAGTGCCAGCCAGCGATCAGTGGTGGGGCGCTGGGGGTGCCCAGGTCCAGGCCTAAAGCCTCGGCCTGAGGTTTTAGGCCAGGGCCGGGGTGGAGCCTGCTGGTGATCATTGATGGCGGAGGCGGCCGCGCGGAGCTGGAGGTGCCCAGGTCCAGGCCTAAAGCCTTGGCCTGAGGTTTTAGGCCAGGGCCGGGTCGGAGCCAGCCAGTGATCATTGATGGCGGGGGCGGCCGCGGGTACTGGAGGTGCCCAGGTCCATGCCTAAACCCTAGGGCTGAGTCTTTAGGCTTGGGCTGGGGAGGAGCCATCCAGCGATCGTTGATGGTGTAGGCAGCTGCAGGGAACTGGGGGTGCCCTGGCCCAGGCCTAAACCCATGCCCTGAGGCGTTAGGCCTGGGTCAGGGAGGAGCCAACCAGCAGTCATTGTTGGCGGGGTGTATGGGGGTCGGGGGACTCCGGTTCAGGCCTAACACCTTAGCCAGAGGCTTTGGGCTTGGGCCGGGGAGGACTAGCAGGCCATCCTTGATGGCGGCTTTGGCAGTGATCCGGGGTAGAGCCAGCCAGTGATTGGTGATGGGGAGCTGGGGGTACTCCAAGCCAGGCCTAAAGCCTTGTCCAGAGGCTTTAGGCTGGGCCAGGGAGGAGCCATCCAGCTATCATGAGCCAGTGATTGTTGATAGTGGCAGCTGCAGGGAGCTGGGGGTGCCCCAGCCCAGGCCTAAACCCTCAGCCTGAGGCGTTAGGCCTGGTTCAGGGAGGAGCCATCCAGCGATATTGATGGCAGGGAGCATGGGGTGTGTCCAGCCCAGGCCTAACACATCAGCCAGAGGGTTTAGGTTTGGACTGGGACAGAGCCAGCCAGCGATAAGTGGTGCGGCCCTGGGGATGCCCAGGTCCAGGCCTAAAGCCTTGGCCTGAGGTTTTAGGCCAGGGCCGGGGCGGAGCCAGCGGGTGATTATTGATGGCAGAGGTGGCCGTGTGGAGATGGAGGTGACCAGGTCCAGGCCTAAAGCCTTGGCCAGAGGCTTTAGGCTTGGGCTGGGTAGGAGCCATCCAGCGATCGTTGATGGTGGAGGCGGCTGCAGGGAACTGAGGGTGGCCCGGCCCAGGCTGAAACACTGGGCCTGAGACGTTAGGCCTGGGTCAGGGAGTAGCCAGTCAGCAACCATTGATGGCGGGAAGCATGGGGGTGCTCCGGGCCAGGTCTAAAGCCTTGGCCAAAGGCTTTAGGCTTGGGACGGGGAGGAGCCATCCAGCCATCATGAGCCAGCAATGGTTGATGGTGCCGGCTGCAGGGAGCTAAGGGTGCCCCAGCCCTGGCCTAAACTCTCAGCCTGAGGCGTTAGGCCTGGGTCAGGGAGGATCCAGCCAGTGATCTTGATGGCAGGAAGTATGGGGAGTGTCCAGCACAGGCCTAACACCTCAGTCAGAGGCTTTAGGCTAGGGCCGAGGAGGATCCAGCAAGCGATCCTTGATGGCTGCTTTGGCAGGGAACCAGGCCCGAGCCAGCCAGTGATTCGTGATGGGGAACTGGGGTTGCCCCGGCCCAGGCCTAAACTCTCGGCCTGAGGCGTTAGGCCTTGGTCAGGGAGGAGCCACCCAGCAGTCATTGATGGTGGGGCCCATGGGGGTGCGGGGGTCAGGCCAGGCCTAACACCTTAGGCAGAGGCTTTAGGCTTGGGCCAGGGAGGAGCCAGCAAGCGATCCTTGATGGCGACTTTGGCAGGGAACTGGGGCAGAGCCAGCCAGTGATGGGTGACGGGGAGCTGGGGGTGCTCCAAGCCAGGCGTTAAGCCTTGGCCAGAGGCTTTAGGTTTTGGCCGCGGAGGAGCCATCCAGCTATCATGAGCCAGCGATGCTTGATGGTGGCGGCTGCAGGGAGCTGGGGGTGCCCCGGCCCAGGCCTAAACACTCGGACTGAGGGGTTAGGCCTGGGTCAGGGAGTAGCCAGTCAGCAACCATTGATGGCAGGGACCATGGGGGTGGGCGGTCTGGCCCAGTCCTAACAACTTAGCCAGAGGCTTTAGGCTTGGGCCGGGTAGGAGCCAGCAAGCGATCCTTGATGGCGGCTTTCGTAGGTTACCGGGGCAGAGCCAGCAACTGATTGGTGATGGGGAGCTGGGGTTGCTCCTGGCCAGGCCTAAAGCCTTGGCCAGAGGCTTTAGGCTTGGGCCGGTGAGGAGCCATTCAGCGATCATGAGCAAGCGATGGTTGATAGTGGCGGCTGCAGGGAGCTGGGGGTGCCCCAGCCCAGGCCTAAACCCTCAGCCTGAGGCGTTAGGCTTTGTTCAGGAAGGAGCCTGCCAGCGATCTTGATGGCAGGGAGCATGGGGGTTGTCCATCCCAGGCCTAACACCTCAGCCAGAGTCTTTAGGCTTGGACTGGGGCGGAGCCAGCCAGCGATCAGTGGTGGGGAGCAGGGGGTGTCCATGTCCAGGCCTAAAGCCTCGGCCTGAGGTTTTAGACCAGGGCCGGGTCGGAGCCAGCCGGTGATCATTGATGGCGGAGGCGGCCGTGGGGAGCTGGAGGTGACCAGGTCCAGGCAAAAACCCTAGGGCTGGGGCTTTCGGCTTGGGCTGGGGAGGAGCCATCCAGCGATCGTTGATGGTGGAGGCGGCTGCAGGGAACTGGGGGTGCCCCGGCCAGGCCTAAACCCTCGGCCTGAGACGTTAGGCCTGGGTCAGGGAGTAGCCAGTCAGCAACCATTGATGGCGGGGAGCATGGGGGTGGGGGTTCCGGCCCAGTCCTACCACCTTAGCCAGAGGCTTTAGGCTTGAGCCGGGGAGGAGCCAGCAAGCGATCCTTGATGGCTGCTTTGGCAGGGAACTGGGCCAGAGCCAGCCAGTGATTGGTGATGGGGAGCTGGGGGTGCTCTGAACCAGGCCTAAAGGCTAGGCCAGAGGCTTTAGGCTTGGGCCGGGGGGGAGCCATCCAGTGACCATGAGCCAGCGATAATTGATGATGGCTGCTGCAGGGAGCTGGCGATGCCCCAGCCCAGGCCCAAACCCTCAGCCTGAGGCGTTAGGCTTGGATCAGGAAGGAGCCAGCCAGCAATCTTGATGGCAGGGAGCATGGGGGGTGTCCATCCCAGGCCTAACACCTCAGCCAGAGTCTTTAGGCTTGGACTGGGGCAGTGCCAGCCAGCGATCAGTGGTGGGGCGCTGGGGGTGCCCAGGTCCAGGCCTAAAGCCTCGGCCTGAGGTTTTAGGCCAGGGCCGGGGTGGAGCCTGCTGGTGATCATTGATGGCGGAGGCGGCCGCGGGGAGCTGGAGGTGCCCAGGTCCAGGCCTAAAGCCTTGGCCTGAGGTTTTAGGCCAGGGCCGGGTCGGAGCCAGCCAGTGATCATTGATGGCGGGGGCGGCCGCGGGTACTGGAGGTGCCCAGGTCCATGCCTAAACCCTAGGGCTGAGTCTTTAGGCTTGGGCTGGGGAGGAGCCATCCAGCGATCGTTGATGGTGTAGGCAGCTGCAGGGAACTGGGGGTGCCCCGGCCCAGGCCTAAACCCATGCCCTGAGGCGTTAGGCCTGGGTCAGGGAGGAGCCAACCAGCAGTCATTGTTGGCCGGGTGTATGGGGGTCGGGGGACTCCGGTTCAGGCCTAACACCTTAGCCAGAGGCTTTGGGCTTGGGCCGGGGAGGACTAGCAGGCCATCCTTGATGGCGGCTTTGGCAGTGATCCGGGGTAGAGCCAGCCAGTGATTGGTGATGGGGAGCTGGGGGTACTCCAAGCCAGGCCTAAAGCCTTGTCCAGAGGCTTTAGGCTGGGCCAGGGAGGAGCCATCCAGCTATCATGAGCCAGTGATTGTTGATAGTGGCAGCTGCAGGGAGCTGGGGGTGCCCCAGCCCAGGCCTAAACCCTCAGCCTGAGGCGTTAGGCCTGGTTCAGGGAGGAGCCATCCAGCGATATTGATGGCAGGGAGCATGGGGTGTGTCCAGCCCAGGCCTAACACATCAGCCAGAGGGTTTAGGTTTGGACTGGGACAGAGCCAGCCAGCGATAAGTGGTGCGGCCCTGGGGATGCCCAGGTCCAGGCCTAAAGCCTTGGCCTGAGGTTTTAGGCCAGGGCCGGGGCGGAGCCAGCGGGTGATTATTGATGGCAGAGGTGGCCGTGTGGAGATGGAGGTGACCAGGTCCAGGCCTAAAGCCTTGGCCAGAGGCTTTAGGCTTGGGCTGGGTAGGAGCCATCCAGCGATCGTTGATGGTGGAGGCGGCTGCAGGGAACTGAGGGTGGCCCGGCCCAGGCTGAAACACTGGGCCTGAGACGTTAGGCCTGGGTCAGGGAGTAGCCAGTCAGCAACCATTGATGGCGGGAAGCATGGGGGTGCTCCGGGCCAGGTCTAAAGCCTTGGCCAAAGGCTTTAGGCTTGGGACGGGGAGGAGCCATCCAGCCATCATGAGCCAGCAATGGTTGATGGTGCCGGCTGCAGGGAGCTAAGGGTGCCCCAGCCCAGGCCTAAACTCTCAGCCTGAGGCGTTAGGCCTGGGTCAGGGAGGATCCAGCCAGTGATCTTGATGGCAGGAAGTATGGGGAGTGTCCAGCACAGGCCTAACACCTCAGTCAGAGGCTTTAGGCTAGGGCCGAGGAGGATCCAGCAAGCGATCCTTGATGGCTGCTTTGGCAGGGAACCAGGCCCGAGCCAGCCAGTGATTCGTGATGGGGAACTGGGGTTGCCCCGGCCCAGGCCTAAACTCTCGGCCTGAGGCGTTAGGCCTTGGTCAGGGAGGAGCCACCCAGCAGTCATTGATGGTGGGGCCCATGGGGGTGCGGGGGTCAGGCCAGGCCTAACACCTTAGGCAGAGGCTTTAGGCTTGGGCCAGGGAGGAGCCAGCAAGCGATCCTTGATGGCGACTTTGGCAGGGAACTGGGGCAGAGCCAGCCAGTAATGGGTGACGGGGAGCTGGGGGTGCTCCAAGCCAGGCGTTAAGCCTTGGCCAGAGGCTTTAGGTTTTGGCCGCGGAGGAGCCATCCAGCTATCATGAGCCAGCGATGCTTGATGGTGGCGGCTGCAGGGAGCTGGGGGTGCCCCGGCCCAGGCCTAAACACTCGGACTGAGGGGTTAGGCCTGGGTCAGGGAGTAGCCAGTCAGCAACCATTGATGGCAGGGACCATGGGGGTGGGCGGTCTGGCCCAGTCCTAACACCTTAGCCAGAGGCTTTAGGCTTGGGCCGGGTAGGAGCCAGCAAGCGATCCTTGATGGCGGCTTTCGTAGGTTACCGGGGCAGAGCCAGCAACTGATTGGTGATGGGGAGCTGGGGTTGCTCCTGGCCAGGCCTAAAGCCTTGGCCAGAGGCTTTAGGCTTGGGCCGGTGAGGAGCCATTCAGCGATCATGAGCAAGCGATGGTTGATAGTGGCGGCTGCAGGGAGCTGGGAGTGCCCCAGCCCAGGCCTAAACCCTCAGCCTGAGGCGTTAGGCTTGGATCAGGAAGGAGCCAGCCAGCGATCTTGATGGCAGGGAGCATGGGGGTTGTCCATCCCAGGCCTAACACCTCAGCCAGAGTTTTTAGGCTTGGACTGGGGCAGTGCCAGCCAGCGATCAGTGGTGGGGCGCTGGGGGTGCCCAGGTCCAGGCCTAAAGCCTCGGCCTGAGGTTTTAGGCCAGGGCCGGGGTGGAGCCTGCTGGTGATCATTGATGGCGGAGGCGGCCGCGGGGAGCTGGAGGTGCCCAGGTCCAGGCCTAAAGCCTTGGCCTGAGGTTTTAGGCCAGGGCCGGGTCGGAGCCAGCCAGTGATCATTGATGGCGGGGGCGGCCGCGGGTACTGGAGGTGCCCAGGTCCATGCCTAAACCCTAGGGCTGAGTCTTTAGGCTTGGGCTGGGGAGGAGCCATCCAGCGATCGTTGATGGTGTAGGCAGCTGCAGGGAACTGGGGGTGCCCCGGCCCAGGCCTAAACCCATGCCCTGAGGCGTTAGGCCTGGGTCAGGGAGGAGCCAACCAGCAGTCATTGTTGGCGGGGTGTATGGGGGTCGGGGGACTCCGGTTCAGGCCTAACACCTTAGCCAGAGGCTTTGGGCTTGGGCCGGGGAGGACTAGCAGGCCATCCTTGATGGCGGCTTTGGCAGTGATCCGGGGTAGAGCCAGCCAGTGATTGGTGATGGGGAGCTGGGGGTACTCCAAGCCAGGCCTAAAGCCTTGTCCAGAGGCTTTAGGCTGGGCCAGGGAGGAGCCATCCAGCTATCATGAGCCAGTGATTGTTGATAGTGGCAGCTGCAGGGAGCTGGGGGTGCCCCAGCCCAGGCCTAAACCCTCAGCCTGAGGCGTTAGGCCTGGTTCAGGGAGGAGCCATCCAGCGATATTGATGGCAGGGAGCATGGGGTGTGTCCAGCCCAGGCCTAACACATCAGCCAGAGGGTTTAGGTTTGGACTGGGACAGAGCCAGCCAGCGATAAGTGGTGCGGCCCTGGGGATGCCCAGGTCCAGGCCTAAAGCCTTGGCCTGAGGTTTTAGGCCAGGGCCGGGGCGGAGCCAGCGGGTGATTATTGATGGCAGAGGTGGCCGTGTGGAGATGGAGGTGACCAGGTCCAGGCCTAAAGCCTTGGCCAGAGGCTTTAGGCTTGGGCTGGGTAGGAGCCATCCAGCGATCGTTGATGGTGGAGGCGGCTGCAGGGAACTGAGGGTGGCCCGGCCCAGGCTGAAACACTGGGCCTGAGACGTTAGGCCTGGGTCAGGGAGTAGCCAGTCAGCAACCATTGATGGCGGGAAGCATGGGGGTGCTCCGGGCCAGGTCTAAAGCCTTGGCCAAAGGCTTTAGGCTTGGGACGGGGAGGAGCCATCCAGCCATCATGAGCCAGCAATGGTTGATGGTGCCGGCTGCAGGGAGCTAAGGGTGCCCCAGCCCAGGCCTAAACTCTCAGCCTGAGGCGTTAGG
The DNA here is from genome assembly GCF_963259705.1 of Myotis daubentonii. Classification (NCBI taxonomy): domain Eukaryota; kingdom Metazoa; phylum Chordata; class Mammalia; order Chiroptera; family Vespertilionidae; genus Myotis; species Myotis daubentonii. Next base: position 3,980,978 of record NC_081862.1, read on the forward strand.
CCTGGGTCAGGGAGGATCCAGCCAGTGATCTTGATGGCAGGAAGTATGGGGAGTGTCCAGCACAGGCCTAACACCTCAGTCAGAGGCTTTAGGCTAGGGCCGAGGAGGATCCAGCAAGCGATCCTTGATGGCTGCTTTGGCAGGGAACCAGGCCCGAGCCAGCCAGTGATTCGTGATGGGGAACTGGGGTTGCCCCGGCCCAGGCCTAAACTCTCGGCCTGAGGCGTTAGGCCTTGGTCAGGGAGGAGCCACCCAGCAGTCATTGATGGTGGGGCCCATGGGGGTGCGGGGGTCAGGCCAGGCCTAACACCTTAGGCAGAGGCTTTAGGCTTGGGCCAGGGAGGAGCCAGCAAGCGATCCTTGATGGCGACTTTGGCAGGGAACTGGGGCAGAGCCAGCCAGTGATGGGTGACGGGGAGCTGGGGGTGCTCCAAGCCAGGCGTTAAGCCTTGGCCAGAGGCTTTAGGTTTTGGCCGCGGAGGAGCCATCCAGCTATCATGAGCCAGCGATGCTTGATGGTGGCGGCTGCAGGGAGCTGGGGGTGCCCCGGCCCAGGCCTAAACACTCGGACTGAGGGGTTAGGCCTGGGTCAGGGAGTAGCCAGTCAGCAACCATTGATGGCAGGGACCATGGGGGTGGGCGGTCTGGCCCAGTCCTAACACCTTAGCCAGAGGCTTTAGGCTTGGGCCGGGTAGGAGCCAGCAAGCGATCCTTGATGGCGGCTTTCGTAGGTTACCGGGGCAGAGCCAGCAACTGATTGGTGATGGGGAGCTGGGGTTGCTCCTGGCCAGGCCTAAAGCCTTGGCCAGAGGCTTTAGGCTTGGGCCGGTGAGGAGCCATTCAGCGATCATGAGCAAGCGATGGTTGATAGTGGCGGCTGCAGGGAGCTGGGAGTGCCCCAGCCCAGGCCTAAACCCTCAGCCTGAGGCGTTAGGCTTTGTTCAGGAAGGAGCCTGCCAGCGATCTTGATGGCAGGGAGCATGGGGGTTGTCCATCCCAGGCCTAACACCTCAGCCAGAGTCTTTAGGCTTGGACTGGGGCGGAGCCAGCCAGCGATCAGTGGTGGGGAGCAGGGGGTGTCCATGTCCAGGCCTAAAGCCTCGGCCTGAGGATTTAGGCCAGGGCCGGGTCAGAGCCAGCCGGTGATCATTGATGGCGGAGGCGGCCGTGGGGAGCTGGAGGTGACCAGGTCCAGGCAAAAACCCTAGGGCTGGGGCTTTCGGCTTGGGCTGGGGAGGAGCCATCCAGCGATCGTTGATGGTGGAGGCGGCTGCAGGGAACTGGGGGTGACCCGGCCAGGCCTAAACCCTCGGCCTGAGACGTTAGGCCTGGGTCAGGGAGTAGCCAGTCAGCAACCATTGATGGCGGGGAGCATGGGGGTGGGGGTTCCGGCCCAGTCCTACCACCTTAGCCAGAGGCTTTAGGCTTGAGCCGGGGAGGAGCCAGCAAGCGATCCTTGATGGCTGCTTTGGCAGGGAACTGGGCCAGAGCCAGCCAGTGATTGGTGATGGGGAGCTGGGGGTGCTCTGAACCAGGCCTAAAGGCTAGGCCAGAGGCTTTAGGCTTGGGCCGGGGGGGAGCCATCCAGTGATCATGAGCCAGCGATAATTGATGATGGCTGCTGCAGGGAGCTGGCGATGCCCCAGCCCAGGCCCAAACCCTCAGCCTGAGGCGTTAGGCTTGGATCAGGAAGGAGCCAGCCAGCAATCTTGATGGCAGGGAGCATGGGGGGTGTCCATCCCTGGCCTAACACCTCAGCCAGAGTCTTTAGGGTTGGACTGGGGCAGTGCCAGCCAGCGATCAGTGGTGGGGCGCTGGGGGTGCCCAGGTCCTGGCCTAAAGCCTCGGCCTGTGGTTTTAGGCCAGGGTCGGGGCGGAGCCAGCCGGTGATCATTGATGGCAGAGGAGTCCGTGGGGAGCTGGAGGTGACCAGGTCCAGGCATAAACCCTAGGGCTGGGGCTCTCGGCTTGGGCTAGGGAGGAGCCATCCAGCGATCATTGATGGTGGAGGCGGCTGCAGGGAACTGGGTGTGGTCCGGCCCAGGCCTAAACACTCGCCTGAGGCGTTAGGCCTGGGTCAGGGATTAGCCAGTCAGCAACCATTTATGGCGGGGAGCATGGGGGTGGGGGTTCTGGCTCAGTCCTAACACCTTAGCCAGAGGCTTTAGGCTTGGGCGTGGGAGGAGCCATCCAGCCATCATGAGCCAGCGATGGTTGATGGTGGCAGCTGCAGGGAGCTAAGGGTGCCCCAGCCCAGGCCTAAACTCTCAGCCTGAGGCGTTAGGCCTGGGTCAGGGAGGAGCCAGCCAGCGATCTTGATGGCAGGAAGCATGGGGAGTGTCCAGCACAGGCCTAACACCTCAGTCAGAGGCTTTAGGCTAGGGCCGAGGAGGATCCAGCAAGCGATCCTTGATGGCTGCTTTGGCAGGGAACCAGGCCCGAGCCAGCCAGTGATTCGTGATGGGGAACTGGGGTTGCCCCGACCCAGGCCTAAACCCTCGGCCTGAGACGTTAGGCCTGGGTCAGGGAGTAGCCAGTCAGCAATAACTGATGGCGGGGAGCATGGGGGTGGGGGTTCCGGCCCAGTCCTACCACCTTAGCCAGAGGCTTTAGGCTTGAGCCGGGGAGGAGCCAGCAAGCGATCCTTGATGGCGGCTTTGGCAGGGAACCGGGGTAGAGCCAGCCAGTGATTGGTGATGGGGAGCTGGGGGTGCTCTGGGCCAGGCCTAAAGCCTTGGCCAAAGGCTTTAGGCTGGGCCGGAGAGGAGCCATCCAGCAATCATGAGCCAGTGATGGTTGATGGTGGCGGCTGCAGGGAGCTGGGGGTGCCCCAGCCCAGGCCTAAACCCTCAGCCTGAGGCGTTATGACTGGGTCAGGGAGGAGCCAGGCAGCGATCTTGATGTCAGGGAGCATGGGGAGTGTCCATCCCAGACCTAACACCTCAGCCAGAGTCTTTAGGCTTGGACTGGGGCGGAGCCAGCCAACGATAAGTGGTGGGGAGCTGGGGATGCCCAGGTCCAGGCCTAAAGCCTCGGCCTGAGGTTTTAGGCCAGGGCCGGGGCGGAGCCAGCCGGTGATCATTGATGGCGGAGGTGGCGGTGGGGCGCTGGAGGTGACCAGGTCCAGTCATAAACCCTAGGGCTGGGGCTTTAGGCTTGGGCTGTGGAGGAGCCAGCCATCGATCCTTGATGGTGGAGGCAGCTGCAGGGAAATGGGGGTGCCCCGGCCCAGGCCTAAACACTCGGCCTGAGGCGTTAGGCCTGGGTCAGGGAGGAGCCAGCCAGTGATCTTGATGGCAGGGAGCATGGGGAGTGTCCAGCCCAGGCCAAACACCTCATTCAGAGGCTTAGGCTAGGGCCTAGGAGGAGCCAGCAAGCGATCCTTGATGGCTGCTTTGGCAGGGAACAGGGCCAGAGCCAGCCAGTGATTGGTGATGGGGAGCTGGGGGTGCTCCGAACCAGGCCTAAAGGCTAGGCCAGAGGCTTTAGGCTTGGGCCGGGGGGGAGCCATCCAGTGACCATGAGCCAGCGATAATTGATGATAGCGGCTGCATGGAGCTGGCGATGCCCCAGCCCAGGCCCAAACCCTCAGCCTGAGGCGTTAGGCTTGGATCAGGAAGGAGCCAGCCAGCAATCTTGATGGCAGGGAGCATGGGAGGTGTCCATCCCAGGCCTAACACCTCAGCCAGAATCTTTAGGCTTGGACTGGGGCAGTGCCAGCCAGCGATCAGTGGTGGGTCGCTGGGGGTGCCCAGGTCCAGGCCTAAAGCCTTGGCCTGAGGTTTTAGGCCAGGGCCGGGTCGGAGCCAGCCAGTGATCATTGATGTCGGGGGCGGCCGCGGGTACTGGAGGTGCCCAGGTCCATGCCTAAACCCTAGGGCTGAGTCTTTAGGCTTGGGCTGGGGAGGAGCCATCCAGCGATCGTTGATGGTGTAGGCAGCTGCAGGGAACTGGGGGTGCCCCGGCCCAGGCCTAAACCCACGCCCTGAGGCGTTAGGCCTGGGTCAGGGAGGAGCCAGCCAGCAGTCATTGTTGGCGGGGTGTATGGGGGTCAGGGGACTCCGGTTCAGGCCTAACACCTTAGCCAGAGGCTTTGGGCTTGGGCCGGGGAGGACTAGCAGGCCATCCTTGATGGCGGCTTTGGCAGTGATCCGGGGTAGAGCCAGCCAGTGATTGGTGATGGGGAGCTGGGGGTACTCCAAGCCAGGCCTAAAGCCTTGGCCAGAGGCTTTAGGCTGGGCCAGGGAGGAGCCATCCAGCTATCATGAGCCAGTGATTGTTGATAGTGGCAGCTGCAGGGAGCTGGGGGTGCCCCAGCCCAGGCCTAAACCCTCAGCCTGAGGCGTTAGGCCTGGTTCAGGGAGGAGCCATCCAGCGATATTGATGGCAGGGAGCATGGGGTGTGTCCAGCCCAGGCCTAACACCTCAGCCAGAGGGTTTAGGTTTGGACTGGGACAGAGCCAGCCAGCGATAAGTGGTGCGGCCCTGGGGATGCCCAGGTCCAGGCCTAAAGCCTTGGCCTGAGGTTTTAGGCCAGGGCCGGGGCGGAGCCAGCGGGTGATTATTGATGGCAGAGGTGGCCGTGTGGAGCTGGAGGTGACCAGGTCCAGGCCTAAAGCCTTGGCCAGAGGCTTTAGGCTTGGGCTGGGTAGGAGCCATCCAGCGATCGTTGATGGTGGAGGCGGCTGCAGGGAACTGAGGGTGGCCCGGCCCAGGCTGAAACACTGGGCCTGAGACGTTAGGCCTGGGTCAGGGAGTAGCCAGTCAGCAACCATTGATGGCGGGAAGCATGGGGGTGCTCCGGGCCAGGTCTAAAGCCTTGGCCAAAGGCTTTAGGCTTGGGACGGGGAGGAGCCATCCAGCCATCATGAGCCAGCAATGGTTGATGGTGCCGGCAGCAGGGAGCTAAGGGTGCCCCAGCCCAGGCCTAAACTCTCAGCCTGAGGCGTTAGGCCTGGGTCAGGGAGGATCCAGCCAGTGATCTTGATGGCAGGAAGCATGGGGAGTGTCCAGCACAGGCCTAACACCTCAGTCAGAGGCTTTAGGCTAGGGCCGAGGAGGATCCAGCAAGCGATCCTTGATGGATGCTTTGGCAGGGAACCGGTCCAGAGCCAGCCAGTGATTGGTGAGGGGAGCTGGGGGTGCTCCAAGCCAGGCCTAAAGCCTTGGCCAGAGGCTTTAGGCTGGGCCGGGGAGGAGCCATCCAGCGATCATGAGCCAGTGATGGTTGATAGTGGCGGCTGCAGGGAGCTGGGGGTGCCCCAGCCCAGACCTAAACCCTCAGTCTGAGGTGTTAGGCCTGGGTCAGGGAGGATCCAGCCAGCGATCTCGATGGCAGGGAGCATGGGGGGTGTCCAGCCCACGCTTAACACCTCAGCCAGAGGGTTTAGGTTTGGACTGGGACAAAGCCAGCCAGCGATCAGTGGTGGGGCGCTGGGGGTGCCCAGGTCCAGGCCTAAAGCCTCGGCCTGAGGTTTTAGGCCATGGTCGGGGCGGAGCCAGCCGGTGATCATTGATGGCAGAGGAGTCCGTGGGGAGCTGGAGGTGACCAGGTCCAGGCATAAACCCTAGGGCTGGGGCTCTCGGCTTGGGCTAGGGAGGAGCCATCCAGCGATTGTTGATGGTGGAGGCGGCTGCAGGGAACTGGGTGTGGTCCGGCCCAGGCCTAAACACTGGCCTGAGGCGTTAGGCCTGGGTCAGGGATTAGCCAGTCAGCAACAATTTATGGCGGGGAGCATGGGGGTGGGGGTTCCGGCTCAGTCCTAACACCTTAGCCAGAGGCTTTAGGCTTGGGCGTGGGAGGAGCCATCCAGCCATCATGAGCCAGCGATGGTTGATGGTGGCAGCTGCAGGGAGCTAAGGGTGCCCCAGCCCAGGCCTAAACTCTCAGCCTGAGGCGTTAGGCCTGGGTCAGGGAGGAGCCAGCCAGCGATCTTAATGGCAGGAAGCATGGGGAGTGTCCAGCACAGGCCTAACACCTCAGTCAGAGGCTTTAGGCTAGGGCCGAGGAGGATCCAGCAAGCGATCCTTGATGGCTGCTTTGGCAGGGAACCAGGCCCGAGCCAGCCAGTGATTCGTGATGGGGAACTGGGGTTGCCCCGGCCCAGGCCTAAACACTCGGCCTGAGGCGTTAGGCCTTGGTCAGGGAGGAGCCACCCAGCATTCATTGATGGTGGGGACCATGGGTGTGCGGGGGTCAGGCCAGGCCTAACACCTTAGGCAGAGGCTTTAGGCTTGGGCCAGGGAGGAGCCAGCAAGCGATCCTTGATGGCGACTTTGGCAGGGAACTGGGGCAGAGCCAGCCAGTGATGGGTGACGGGGAGCTGGGGGTGCTCCCAGCCAGGCGTTAAGCCTTGGACAAAAGCTTTAGGTTTTGGCCACGGAGGAGCCATCCAGCTATCATGAGCCAGCGATGCTTGATGGTGGCGGCTGCAGGGAGCTGGGGGTGCCCCGGCCCAGGCCTAAACACTCGGACTGAGGGGTTAGGCCTGGGTCAGGGAGTAGCCAGTCAGCAACCATTGATGGCAGGGACCATGGGGGTGGGCGGTCTGGCCCAGTCCTAACACCTTAGCCAGAGGCTTTAGGCTTGGGCCGTGTAGGAGCCAGCAAGCGATCCTTGATGGCGGCTTTGGTAGGTTACCGGGGCAGAGCCAGCAACTGATTGGTGATGGGGAGCTGGGGTTGCTCCTGGCCAGGCCTAAAGCCTTGGCCAGAGGCTTTAGGCTTGGGCCGGTGAGGAGCCATTCAGCGATCATGAGCAAGCGATGGTTGATAGTGGCGGCTGCAGGGAGCTGGGGGTGCCCCAGCCCAGGCCTAAACCCTCAGCCTGAGGCGTTAGGCTTTGTTCAGGAAGGAGCCTGCCAGCGATCTTGATGGCAGGGAGCATGGGGGTTGTCCATCCCAGGCCTAACACCTCAGCCAGAGTCTTTAGGCTTGGACTGGGGCGGAGCCAGCCAGCGATCAGTGGTGGGGAGCAGGGGGTGTCCATGTCCAGGCCTAAAGCCTCGGCCTGAGGTTTTAGGCCAGGGCCGGGTCGGAGCCAGCCGGTGATCATTGATGGCGGAGGCGGCCGTGGGGAGCTGGAGGTGACCAGGTCCAGGCAAAAACCCTAGGGCTGGGGCTTTCGGCTTGGGCTGGGGAGGAGCCATCCAGCGATCATTGATGGTGGAGGCGGCTGCAGGGAACTGGGGGTGCCCCGGCCAGGCCTAAACCCTCGGCCTGAGACGTTAGGCCTGGCTCAGGGAGTAGCCAGTCAGCAACCATTGATGGCGGGGAGCATGGGGGTGGGGGTTCCGGCCCAGTCCTACCACCTTAGCCAGAGGCTTTAGGCTTGAGCCGGGGAGGAGCCAGCAAGCGATCCTTGATGGCTGCTTTGGCAGGGAACCGGGCCAGAGCCAGCCAGTGATTGGTGATGGGGAGCTGGGTGTGCTCTGAACCAGGCCTAAAGGCTAGGCCAGAGGCTTTAGGCTTGGGCCGGGGGGGAGCCATCCAGTGGCCATGAGCCAGCGGTAATTGATGATGGCTGCTGCAGGGAGCTGGCGATGCCCCAGCCCAGGCCCAAACCCTCAGCCTGAGGCGTTAGGCTTGGATCAGGAAGGAGCCAGCCAGCAATCTTGATGGCAGGGAGCATGGGGGGTGTCCATCCCAGGCCTAACACCTCAGCCAGAGTCTTTAGGCTTGGACTGGGGCAGTGCCAGCCAGCGATCAGTGGTGGGGAGCTGGGGGTGCCCAGGTCCAGGCCTAAAGCCTCGGCCTGAGGTTTTAGGCCAGGGCCGGGGTGGAGCCTGCTGGTGATCATTGATGGCGGAGGCGGCCGCGGGGAGCTGGAGGTGCCCAGGTCCAGGCCTAAAGCCTTGGCCTGAGGCGTTAGGCCTGGGTCAGGGAGGAGCCAGCCAGCAGTCATTGATGGCGGGGTGTATGGGGTTTGGGGGAGTCCGGTTCAGGCCTAACACCTGAGCCAGAGGCTTTGGGCTTGGGGCGGGGAGGACCAGCAGGCCATCCTTGATGGCGGCTTTGGCAGTGATCCGGGGTAGAGCCAGCCAGTAATGGGTGATGGGGAGCTGGGGGTACTCCAAGCCAGGCCTAAAGCCTTGTCCAGAGGCTTTAGGCTGGGCCAGGGAGGAGCCATCCAGCTATCATGAGCCAGTGATTGTTGATAGTGGCAGCTGCAGGGAGCTGGGGGTGCCCCAGCCCAGGCCTAATCCCTCAGCCTGAGTCGTTAGGCCTGGGTCAGGGAGGATGCAGCCAGCGGTCTCGATGGCAGGGAGCATGGGGGGTGTCCAGCCCAGGCTTAACACCTCAGCCAGAGGGTTTAGGTTTGGATTGGGACAGAGCCAGCCAGCGATCAGTGGTGGGGCGCTGGGGGTGCCCAGGTCCAGGCCTAAAGCCTCGGCCTGTGGTTTTAGGCCAGGGTCGGGGCGAGCCAGCCGGTGATCATTGATGGCAGAGGAGTCCGTGGGGAGCTGGAGGTGACCAGGTCCAGGCATAAACCCTAGGGCTGGGGCTCTCGGCTTGGGCTAGGGAGCAGCCATCCAGCGATCGTTGATGGTGGAGGCGGCTGCAGGGAACTGGGTGTGGTCCGGCCCAGGCCTAAACACTGGCCTTAGGCGTTAGGCCTGGGTCAGGGATTAGCCAGTCAGCAACCATTTATGGCGGGGAGCATGGGGGTGGGGGTTCCGGCTCAGTCCTAACACCTTAGCCAGAGGCTTTAGGCTTGGGCGTGGGAGGAGCCATCCAGCCATCATGAGCCAGAGATGGTTGATGGTGGCAGCTGCAGGGAGCTAAGGGTGCCCCAGCCCAGGCCTAAACTCTCAGCCTGAGGCGTTAGGCCTGGGTCAGGGAGGAGCCAGCCAGCGATCTTGATGGCAGGAAGCATGGGGAGTGTCCAGCACAGGCCTAACACCTCAGTCAGAGGCTTTAGGCTAGGGCCGAGGAGGATCCAGCAAGCGATCCTTGATGGCTGCTATGGCAGGGAACCAGGCCCGAGCCAGCCAGTGATTCGTGATGGGGAACTGGGGTTACCCCGGCCCAGGCCTAAACCCTCAGCCTGAGGCGTTAGGCTTTGTTCAGGAAGGAGCCTGCCAGCGATCTTGATGGCAGGGAGCATGGGGGTTGTCCATCCCAGGCCTAACACCTCAGCCAGAGTCTTTAGGCTTGGACTGGGGCGGAGCCAGCCAGCGATCAGTGGTGGGGAGCAGGGGGTGTCCATGTCCAGGCCTAAAGCCTCGGCCTGAGGTTTTAGGCCAGGGCCGGGTCGGAGCCAGCCGGTGATCATTGATGGCGGAGGCGGCCGTGGGGAGCTGGAGGTGACCAGGTCCAGGCAAAAACCCTAGGGCTGGGGCTTTCGGCTTGGGCTGGGGAGGAGCCATCCAGCGATCGTTGATGGTGGAGGCAGCTGCAGGGAACTGGGGGTGACCCGGCCAGGCCTAAACCCTCGGCCTGAGACGTTAGGCCTGGGTCAGGGAGTAGCCAGTCAGCAACCATTGATGGCGGGGAGCATGGGGGTGGGGGTTCCGGCCCAGTCCTACCACCTTAGCCAGAGGCTTTAGGCTTGAGCCGGGGAGGAGCCAGCAAGCGATCCTTGATGGCTGCTTTGGCAGGGAACTGGGCCAGAGCCAGCCAGTGATTGGTGATGGGGAGCTGGGGGTGCTCTGAACCAGGCCTAAAGGCTAGGCCAGAGGCTTTAGGCTTGGGCCGGGGGGGAGCCATCCAGTGACCATGAGCCAGCGATAATTGATGATGGCTGCTGCAGGGAGCTGGCGATGCCCCAGCCCAGGCCCAAACCCTCAGCCTGAGGCGTTAGGCTTGGATCAGGAAGGAGCCAGCCAGCAATCTTGATGGCAGGGAGCATGGGGGGTGTCCATCCCAGGCCTAACACCTCAGCCAGAGTCTTTAGGCTTGGACTGGGGCAGTGCCAGCCAGCGATCAGTGGTGGGGAGCTGGGGGTGCCCAGGTCCAGGCCTAAAGCCTCGGCCTGAGGTTTTAGGCCAGGGCCGGGGTGGAGCCTGCTGGTGATCATTGATGGCCGAGGCGGCCGCGGGGAGCTGGAGGTGCCCAGGTCCAGGCCTAAAGCCTTGGCCTGAGGCGTTAGGCCTGGGTCAGGGAGGAGCCAGCCAGCAGTCATTGATGGCGGGGTGTATGGGGTTTGGGGGAGTCCGGTTCAGGCCTAACACCTGAGCCAGAGGCTTTGGGCTTGGGGCGGGGAGGACCAGCAGGCCATCCTTGATGGCGGCTTTGGCAGTGATCTGGGGTAGAGCCAGCCAGTAATTGGTGATGGGGAGCTGGGGGTACTCCAAGCCAGGCCTAAAGCCTTGTCCAGAGGCTTTAGGCTGGGCCAGGGAGGAGCCATCCAGCTATCATGAGCCAGTGATTGTTGATAGTGGCAGCTGCAGGGAGCTGGGGGTGCCCCAGCCCAGGCCTAATCCCTCAGCCTGAGGCGTTAGGCCTGGGTCAGGGAGGATCCAGCCAGCGATCTCGATGGCAGGGAGCATGGGGGGTGTCCAGCCCAGGCTTAACACCTCAGCCAGAGGGTTTAGGTTTGGACTGGGACAGAGCCAGCCAGCGATCAGTGGTGGGGCGCTGGGGGTGCCCAGGTCCTGGCCTAAAGCCTCGGCCTGTGGTTTTAGGCCAGGGTCGGGGCGGAGCCAGCCGGTGATCATTGATGGCAGAGGAGTCCATGGGGAGCTGGAGGTGACCAGGTCCAGGCATAAACCCTAGGGCTGGGGCTCTCGGCTTGGGCTAGGGAGGAGCCATCCAGCGATCATTGATGGTGGAGGCGGCTGCAGGGAACTGGGTGTGGTCCGGCCCAGGCCTAAACACTGGCCTGAGGCGTTAGGCCTGGGTCAGGGATTAGCCAGTCAGCAACCATTTATGGCGGGGAGCATGGGGGTGGGGGTTCCGGCTCAGTCCTAACACCTTAGCCAGAGGCTTTAGGCTTGGGCGTGGGAGGAGCCATCCAGCCATCATGAGCCAGAGATGGTTGATGGTGGCAGCTGCAGGGAGCTAAGGGTGCCCCAGCCCAGGCCTAAACTCTCAGCCTGAGGCGTTAGGCCTGGGTCAGGGAGGAGCCAGCCAGCGATCTTGATGGCAGGAAGCATGGGGAGTGTCCAGCACAGGCCTAACACCTCAGTCAGAGGCTTTAGGCTAGGGCCGAGGAGGATCCAGCAAGCGATCCTTGATGGCTGCTTTGGCAGGGAACCAGGCCCGAGCCAGCCAGTGATTCGTGATGGGGAACTGGGGTTGCCCTGACCCAGGCCTAAACCCTCGGCCTGAGACGTTAGGCCTGGGTCAGGGAGTAGCCAGTCAGCAATAACTGATGGCGGGGAGCATGGGGGTGGGGGTTCCGGCCCAGTCCTACCACCTTAGCCAGAGGCTTTAGGCTTGAGCCGGGGAGGAGCCAGCAAGCGATCCTTGATGGCGGCTTTGGCAGGGAACCGGGGTAGAGCCAGCCAGTGATTGGTGATGGGGAGCTGGGGGTGCTCTGGGCCAGGCCTAAAGCCTTGGCCAAAGGCTTTAGGCTGGGCCGGAGAGGAGCCATCCAGCAATCATGAGCCAGTGATGGTTGATGGTGGCGGCTGCAGGGAGCTGGGGGTGCCCCAGCCCAGGCCTAAACCCTCAGCCTGAGGCGTTAGGACTGGGTCAGGGAGGAGCCAGGCAGCGATCTTGATGTCAGGGAGCATGGGGAGTGTCCATCCCAGACCTAACACCTCAGCCAGAGTCTTTAGGCTTGGACTGGGGCGGAGCCAGCCAACGATAAGTGGTGGGGAGCTGGGGATGCCCAGGTCCAGGCCTAAAGCCTCGGCCTGAGGTTTTAGGCCAGGGCCGGGGCGGAGCCAGCCGGTGATCATTGATGGCGGAGGCGGCGGTGGGGAGCTGGAGGTGACCAGGTCCAGTCATAAACCCTAGGGCTGGGGCTTTAGGCTTGGGCTGGGGAGGAGCCAGCCATCGATCCTTGATGGTGGAGGCAGCTGCAGGGAAATGGGGGTGCCCCGGCCCAGGCCTAAACACTCGGCCTGAGGCGTTAGGCCTGGGTCAGGGAGGAGCCAGCCAGTGATCTTGATGGCAGGGAGCATGGGGAGTGTCCAGCCCAGGCCAAACACCTCATTCAGAGGCTTAGGCTAGGGCCTAGGAGGAGCCAGCAAGTGATCCTTGATGGCTGCTTTGGCAGGGAACAGGGCCAGAGCCAGCCAGTGATTGGTGATGGGGAGCTGGGGGTGCTCCGAACCAGGCCTAAAGGCTAGGCCAGAGGCTTTAGGCTTGGGCCGGGGGGGAGCCATCCAGTGACCATGAGCCAGCGATAATTGATGATAGCGGCTGCATGGAGCTGGCGATGCCCCAGCCCAGGCCCAAACCCTCAGCCTGAGGCGTTAGGCTTGGATCAGGAAGGAGCCAGCCAGCAATCTTGATGGCAGGGAGCATGGGAAGTGTCCATCCCAGGCCTAACACCTCAGCCAGAATCTTTAGGCTTGGACTGGGGCAGTGCCAGCCAGCGATCAGTGGTGGGTCGCTGGGGGTGCCCAGGTCCAGGCCTAAAGCCTTGGCCTGAGGTTTTAGGCCAGGGCCGGGTCGGAGCCAGCCAGTGATCATTGATGTCGGGGGAGGCCGCGGGTACTGGAGGTGCCCAGGTCCATGCCTAAACCCTAGGGCTGAGTCTTTAGGCTTGGGCTGGGGAGGAGCCATCCAGCGATCGTTGATGGTGTAGGCAGCTGCAGGGAACTGGGGGTGCCCCGGCCCAGGCCTAAACCCACGCCCTGAGGCGTTAGGCCTGGGTCAGGGAGGAGCCAGCCAGCAGTCATTGTTGGCGGGGTGTATGGGGGTCAGGGGACTCCGGTTCAGGCCTAACACCTTAGCCAGAGGCTTTGGGCTTGGGCCGGGGAGGACTAGCAGGCCATCCTTGATGGCGGCTTTGGCAGTGATCCGGGGTAGAGCCAGCCAGTGATTGGTGATGGGTAGCTGGGGGTACTCCAAGCCAGGCCTAAAGCCTTGGCCAGAGGCTTTAGGCTGGGCCAGGGAGGAGCCATCCAGCTATCATGAGCCAGTGATTGTTGATAGTGGCAGCTGCAGGGAGCTGGGGGTGCCCCAGCCCAGGCCTAAACCCTCAGCCTGAGGCGTTAGGCCTGGTTCAGGGAGGAGCCATCCAGCGATATTGATGGCAGGGAGCATGGGGTGTGTCCAGCCCAGGCCTAACACCTCAGCCAGAGGGTTTAGGTTTGGACTGGGACAGAGCCAGCCAGCGATAAGTGGTGCGGCCCTGGGGATGCCCAGGTCCAGGCCTAAAGCCTTGGCCTGAGGTTTTAGGCCAGGGCCGGGGCGGAGCCAGCGGGTGATTATTGATGGCAGAGGTGGCCGTGTGGAGCTGGAGGTGACCAGGTCCAGGCCTAAAGCCTTGGCCAGAGGCTTTAGGCTTGGGCTGGGTAGGAGCCATCCAGCGATCGTTGATGGTGGAGGCGGCTGCAGGGAACTGAGGGTGGCCCGGCCCAGGCTGAAACACTGGGCCTGAGACGTTAGGCCTGGGTCAGGGAGTAGCCAGTCAGCAACCATTGATGGCGGGAAGCATGGGGGTGCTCCGGGCCAGGTCTAAAGCCTTGGCCAAAGGCTTTAGGCTTGGGACGGGGAGGAGCCATCCAGCCATCATGAGCCAGCAATGGTTGATGGTGCCGGCAGCAGGGAGCTAAGGGTGCCCCAGCCCAGGCCTAAACTCTCAGCCTGAGGCGTTAGGCCTGGGTCAGGGAGGATCCAGCCAGTGATCTTGATGGCAGGAAGCATGGGGAGTGTCCAGCACAGGCCTAACACCTCAGTCAGAGGCTTTAGGCTAGGGCCGAGGAGGATCCAGCAAGCGATCCTTGATGGATGCTTTGGCAGGGAACCGGTCCAGAGCCAGCCAGTGATTGGTGAGGGGAGCTGGGGGTGCTCCAAGCCAGGCCTAAAGCCTTGGCCAGAGGCTTTAGGCTGGGCCGGGGAGGAGCCATCCAGCGATCATGAGCCAGTGATGGTTGATAGTGGCGGCTGCAGGGAGCTGGGGGTGCCCCAGCCCAGACCTAAACCCTCAGTCTGAGGTGTTAGGCCTGGGTCAGGGAGGATCCAGCCAGCGATCTCGATGGCAGGGAGCATGGGGGGTGTCCAGCCCACGCTTAACACCTCAGCCAGAGGGTTTAGGTTTGGACTGGGACAAAGCCAGCCAGCGATCAGTGGTGGGACGCTGGGGGTGCCCAGGTCCAGGCCTAAAGCCTCGGCCTGAGGTTTTAGGCCATGGTCGGGGCGGAGCCAGCCGGTGATCATTGATGGCAGAGGAGTCCGTGGGGAGCTGGAGGTGACCAGGTCCAGGCATAAACCCTAGGGCTGGGGCTCTCGGCTTGGGCTAGGGAGGAGCCATCCAGCGATTGTTGATGGTGGAGGCGGCTGCAGGGAACTGGGTGTGGTCCGGCCCAGGCCTAAACACTGGCCTGAGGCGTTAGGCCTGGGTCAGGGATTAGCCAGTCAGCAACAATTTATGGCGGGGAGCATGGGGGTGGGGGTTCCGGCTCAGTCCTAACACCTTAGCCAGAGGCTTTAGGCTTGGGCGTGGGAGGAGCCATCCAGCCATCATGAGCCAGCGATGGTTGATGGTGGCAGCTGCAGGGAGCTAAGGGTGCCCCAGCCCAGGCCTAAACTCTCAGCCTGAGGCGTTAGGCCTGGGTCAGGGAGGAGCCAGCCAGCGATCTTGATGGCAGGAAGCATGGGGAGTGTCCAGCACAGGCCTAACACCTCAGTCAGAGGCTTTAGGCTAGGGCCGAGGAGGATCCAGCAAGCGATCCTTGATGGCTGCTTTGGCAGGGAACCAGGCCCGAGCCAGCCAGTGATTCGTGATGGGGAACTGGGGTTGCCCCGGCCCAGGCCTAAACACTCGGCCTGAGGCGTTAGGCCTTGGTCAGGGAGGAGCCACCCAGCATTCATTGATGGTGGGGACCATGGGTGTGCGGGGGTCAGGCCAGGCCTAACACCTTAGGCAGAGGCTTTAGGCTTGGGCCAGGGAGGAGCCAGCAAGCGATCCTTGATGGCGACTTTGGCAGGGAACTGGGGCAGAGCCAGCCAGTGATGGGTGACGGGGAGCTGGGGGTGCTCCCAGCCAGGCGTTAAGCCTTGGACAAAAGCTTTAGGTTTTGGCCGCGGAGGAGCCATCCAGCTATCATGAGCCAGCGATGCTTGATGGTGGCGGCTGCAGGGAGCTGGGGGTGCCCCGGCCCAGGCCTAAACACTCGGACTGAGGGGTTAGGCCTGGGTCAGGGAGTAGCCAGTCAGCAACCATTGATGGCAGGGACCATGGGGGTGGGCGGTCTGGCCCAGTCCTAACACCTTAGCCAGAGGCTTTAGGCTTGGGCCGTGTAGGAGCCAGCAAGCGATCCTTGATGGCGGCTTTGGTAGGTTACCGGGGCAGAGCCAGCAACTGATTGGTGATGGGGAGCTGGGGTTGCTCCTGGCCAGGCCTAAAGCCTTGGCCAGAGGCTTTAGGCTTGGGCCGGTGAGGAGCCATTCAGCGATCATGAGCAAGCGATGGTTGATAGTGGCGGCTGCAGGGAGCTGGGGGTGCCCCAGCCCAGGCCTAAACCCTCAGCCTGAGGCGTTAGGCTTTGTTCAGGAAGGAGCCTGCCAGCGATCTTGATGGCAGGGAGCATGGGGGTTGTCCATCCCAGGCCTAACACCTCAGCCAGAGTCTTTAGGCTTGGACTGGGGCGGAGCCAGCCAGCGATCAGTGGTGGGGAGCAGGGGGTGTCCATGTCCAGGCCTAAAGCCTCGGCCTGAGGTTTTAGGCCAGGGCCGGGTCGGAGCCAGCCGGTGATCATTGATGGCGGAGGCAGCCGTGGGGAGCTGGAGGTGACCAGGTCCAGGCAAAAACCCTAGGGCTGGGGCTTTCGGCTTGGGCTGGGGAGGAGCCATCCAGCGATCATTGATGGTGGAGGCGGCTGCAGGGAACTGGCGGTGCCCCGGCCAGGCCTAAACCCTCGGCCTGAGACGTTAGGCCTGGCTCAGGGAGTAGCCAGTCAGCAACCATTGATGGCGGGGAGCATGGGGGTGGGGGTTCCGGCCCAGTCCTACCACCTTAGCCAGAGGCTTTAGGCTTGAGCCGGGGAGGAGCCAGCAAGCGATCCTTGATGGCTGCTTTGGCAGGGAACCGGGCCAGAGCCAGCCAGTGATTGGTGATGGGGAGCTGGGTGTGCTCTGAACCAGGCCTAAAGGCTAGGCCAGAGGCTTTAGGCTTGGGCCGGGGGGGAGCCATCCAGTGGCCATGAGCCAGCGGTAATTGATGATGGCTGCTGCAGGGAGCTGGCGATGCCCCAGCCCAGGCCCAAACCCTCAGCCTGAGGCGTTAGGCTTGGATCAGGAAGGAGCCAGCCAGCAATCTTGATGGCAGGGAGCATGGGGGGTGTCCATCCCAGGCCTAACACCTCAGCCAGAGTCTTTAGGCTTGGACTGGGGCAGTGCCAGCCAGCGATCAGTGGTGGGGAGCTGGGGGTGCCCAGGTCCAGGCCTAAAGCCTCGGCCTGAGGTTTTAGGCCAGGGCCGGGGTGGAGCCTGCTGGTGATCATTGATGGCGGAGGCGGCCGCGGGGAGCTGGAGGTGCCCAGGTCCAGGCCTAAAGCCTTGGCCTGAGGCGTTAGGCCTGGGTCAGGGAGGAGCCAGCCAGCAGTCATTGATGGCGGGGTGTATGGGGTTTGGGGGAGTCCGGTTCAGGCCTAACACCTGAGCCAGAGGCTTTGGGCTTGGGGCGGGGAGGACCAGCAGGCCATCCTTGATGGCGGCTTTGGCAGTGATCCGGGGTAGAGCCAGCCAGTAATGGGTGATGGGGAGCTGGGGGTACTCCAAGCCAGGCCTAAAGCCTTGTCCAGAGGCTTTAGGCTGGGCCAGGGAGGAGCCATCCAGCTATCATGAGCCAGTGATTGTTGATAGTGGCAGCTGCAGGGAGCTGGGGGTGCCCCAGCCCAGGCCTAATCCCTCAGCCTGAGTCGTTAGGCCTGGGTCAGGGAGGATGCAGCCAGCGGTCTCGATGGCAGGGAGCATGGGGGGTGTCCAGCCCAGGCTTAACACCTCAGCCAGAGGGTTTAGGTTTGGATTGGGACAGAGCCAGCCAGCGATCAGTGGTGGGGCGCTGGGGGTGCCCAGGTCCAGGCCTAAAGCCTCGGCCTGTGGTTTTAGGCCAGGGTCGGGGCGAGCCAGCCGGTGATCATTGATGGCAGAGGAGTCCGTGGGGAGCTGGAGGTGACCAGGTCCAGGCATAAACCCTAGGGCTGGGGCTCTCGGCTTGGGCTAGGGAGGAGCCATCCAGCGATCGTTGATGGTGGAGGCGGCTGCAGGGAACTGGGTGTGGTCCGGCCCAGGCCTAAACACTGGCCTTAGGCGTTAGGCCTGGGTCAGGGATTAGCCAGTCAGCAACCATTTATGGCGGGGAGCATGGGGGTGGGGGTTCCGGCTCAGTCCTAACACCTTAGCCAGAGGCTTTAGGCTTGGGCGTGGGAGGAGCCATCCAGCCATCATGAGCCAGAGATGGTTGATGGTGGCAGCTGCAGGGAGCTAAGGGTGCCCCAGCCCAGGCCTAAACTCTCAGCCTGAGGCGTTAGGCCTGGGTCAGGGAGGAGCCAGCCAGCGATCTTGATGGCAGGAAGCATGGGGAGTGTCCAGCACAGGCCTAACACCTCAGTCAGAGGCTTTAGGCTAGGGCCGAGGAGGATCCAGCAAGCGATCCTTGATGGCTGCTTTGGCAGGGAACCAGGCCCGAGCCAGCCAGTGATTCGTGATGGGGAACTGGGGTTGCCCCGGCCCAGGCCTAAACTCTCGGCCTGAGGCGTTAGGCCTTGGTCAGGGATGAGCCACCCAGCATTCATTGATGGTGGGGACCATGGGTGTGCGGGGGTCAGGCCAGGCCTAACACCTTAGGCAGAGGCTTTAGGCTTGGGCCAGGGAGGAGCCAGCAAGCGATCCTTGATGGCGACTTTGGCAGGGAACTGGGGCAGAGCCAGCCAGTGATGGGTGACGGGGAGCTGGGGGTGCTCCCAGCCAGGCGTTAAGCCTTGGACAAAAGCTTTAGGTTTTGGCCGCGGAGGAGCCATCCAGCTATCATGAGCCAGCGATGCTTGATGGTGGCGGCTGCAGGGAGCTGGGGGTGCCCCGGCCCAGGCCTAAACACTCGGACTGAGGGGTTAGGCCTGGGTCAGGGAGTAGCCAGTCAGCAACCATTGATGGCAGGGACCATGGGGGTGGGCGGTCTGGCCCAGTCCTAACACCTTAGCCAGAGGCTTTAGGCTTGGGCCGTGTAGGAGCCAGCAAGCGATCCTTGATGGCGGCTTTGGTAGGTTACCGGGGCAGAGCCAGCAACTGATTGGTGATGGGGAGCTGGGGTTGCTCCTGGCCAGGCCTAAAGCCTTGGCCAGAGGCTTTAGGCTTGGGCCGGTGAGGAGCCATTCAGCGATCATGAGCAAGCGATGGTTGATAGTGGCGGCTGCAGGGAGCTGGGGGTGCCCCAGCCCAGGCCTAAACCCTCAGCCTGAGGCGTTAGGCTTTGTTCAGGAAGGAGCCTGCCAGCGATCTTGATGGCAGGGAGCATGGGGGTTGTCCATCCCAGGCCTAACACCTCAGCCAGAGTCTTTAGGCTTGGACTGGGGCGGAGCCAGCCAGCGATCAGTGGTGGGGAGCAGGGGGTGTCCATGTCCAGGCCTAAAGCCTCGGCCTGAGGTTTTAGGCCAGGGCCGGGTCGGAGCCAGCCGGTGATCATTGATGGCGGAGGCGGCCGTGGGGAGCTGGAGGTGACCAGGTCCAGGCAAAAACCCTAGGGCTGGGGCTTTCGGCTTGGGCTGGGGAGGAGCCATCCAGCGATCATTGATGGTGGAGGCGGCTGCAGGGAACTGGAGGTGCCCCGGCCAGGCCTAAACCCTCGGCCTGAGACGTTAGGCCTGGCTCAGGGAGTAGCCAGTCAGCAACCATTGATGGCGGGGAGCATGGGGGTGGGGGTTCCGGCCCAGTCCTACCACCTTAGCCAGAGGCTTTAGGCTTGAGCCGGGGAGGAGCCAGCAAGCGATCCTTGATGGCTGCTTTGGCAGGGAACCGGGCCAGAGCCAGCCAGTGATTGGTGATGGGGAGCTGGGTGTGCTCTGAACCAGGCCTAAAGGCTAGGCCAGAGGCTTTAGGCTTGGGCCGGGGGGGAGCCATCCAGTGGCCATGAGCCAGCGGTAATTGATGATGGCTGCTGCAGGGAGCTGGCGATGCCCCAGCCCAGGCCCAAACCCTCAGCCTGAGGCGTTAGGCTTGGATCAGGAAGGAGCCAGCCAGCAATCTTGATGGCAGGGAGCATGGGGGGTGTCCATCCCAGGCCTAACACCTCAGCCAGAGTCTTTAGGCTTGGACTGGGGCAGTGCCAGCCAGCGATCAGTGGTGGGGAGCTGGGGGTGCCCAGGTCCAGGCCTAAAGCCTCGGCCTGAGGTTTTAGGCCAGGGCCGGGGTGGAGCCTGCTGGTGATCATTGATGGCGGAGGCGGCCGCGGGGAGCTGGAGGTGCCCAGGTCCAGGCCTAAAGCCTTGGCCTGAGGCGTTAGGCCTGGGTCAGGGAGGAGCCAGCCAGCAGTCATTGATGGCGGGGTGTATGGGGTTTGGGGGAGTCCGGTTCAGGCCTAACACCTGAGCCAGAGGCTTTGGGCTTGGGGCGGGGAGGACCAGCAGGCCATCCTTGATGGCGGCTTTGGCAGTGATCCGGGGTAGAGCCAGCCAGTAATGGGTGATGGGGAGCTGGGGGTACTCCAAGCCAGGCCTAAAGCCTTGTCCAGAGGCTTTAGGCTGGGCCAGGGAGGAGCCATCCAGCTATCATGAGCCAGTGATTGTTGATAGTGGCAGCTGCAGGGAGCTGGGGGTGCCCCAGCCCAGGCCTAATCCCTCAGCCTGAGTCGTTAGGCCTGGGTCAGGGAGGATGCAGCCAGCGGTCTCGATGGCAGGGAGCATGGGGGGTGTCCAGCCCAGGCTTAACACCTCAGCCAGAGGGTTTAGGTTTGGATTGGGACAGAGCCAGCCAGCGATCAGTGGTGGGGCGCTGGGGGTGCCCAGGTCCAGGCCTAAAGCCTCGGCCTGTGGTTTTAGGCCAGGGTCGGGGCGAGCCAGCCGGTGATCATTGATGGCAGAGGAGTCCGTGGGGAGCTGGAGGTGACCAGGTCCAGGCATAAACCCTAGGGCTGGGGCTCTCGGCTTGGGCTAGGGAGGAGCCATCCAGCGATCGTTGATGGTGGAGGCGGCTGCAGGGAACTGGGTGTGGTCCGGCCCAGGCCTAAACACTGGCCTTAGGCGTTAGGCCTGGGTCAGGGATTAGCCAGTCAGCAACCATTTATGGCGGGGAGCATGGGGGTGGGGGTTCCGGCTCAGTCCTAACACCTTAGCCAGAGGCTTTAGGCTTGGGCGTGGGAGGAGCCATCCAGCCATCATGAGCCAGAGATGGTTGATGGTGGCAGCTGCAGGGAGCTAAGGGTGCCCCAGCCCAGGCCTAAACTCTCAGCCTGAGGCGTTAGGCCTGGGTCAGGGAGGAGCCAGCCAGCGATCTTGATGGCAGGAAGCATGGGGAGTGTCCAGCACAGGCCTAACACCTCAGTCAGAGGCTTTAGGCTAGGGCCGAGGAGGATCCAGCAAGCGATCCTTGATGGCTGCTTTGGCAGGGAACCAGGCCCGAGCCAGCCAGTGATTCGTGATGGGGAACTGGGGTTGCCCCGGCCCAGGCCTAAACTCTCGGCCTGAGGCGTTAGGCCTTGGTCAGGGATGAGCCACCCAGCATTCATTGATGGTGGGGACCATGGGTGTGCGGGGGTCAGGCCAGGCCTAACACCTTAGGCAGAGGCTTTAGGCTTGGGCCAGGGAGGAGCCAGCAAGCGATCCTTGATGGCGACTTTGGCAGGGAACTGGGGCAGAGCCAGCCAGTGATGGGTGACGGGGAGCTGGGGGTGCTCCCAGCCAGGCGTTAAGCCTTGGACAAAAGCTTTAGGTTTTGGCCGCGGAGGAGCCATCCAGCTATCATGAGCCAGCGATGCTTGATGGTGGCGGCTGCAGGGAGCTGGGGGTGCCCCGGCCCAGGCCTAAACACTCGGACTGAGGGGTTAGGCCTGGGTCAGGGAGTAGCCAGTCAGCAACCATTGATGGCAGGGACCATGGGGGTGGGCGGTCTGGCCCAGTCCTAACACCTTAGCCAGAGGCTTTAGGCTTGAGCCGGGGAGGAGCCAGCAAGCGATCCTTATTGGCTGCTTTGGCAGGGAACCGGGCCAGAGCCAGCCAGTGATTGGTGATGGGGAGCTGGGGGTGCTCTGAACCAGGCCTAAAGGCTAGGCCAGAGGCTTTAGGCTTGGGCCGGGGGGGAGCCATCCAGTGGCCATGAGCCAGCGGTAATTGATGATGGCTGCTGCAGGGAGCTGGCGATGCCCCAGCCCAGGCCCAAACCCTCAGCCTGAGGCGTTAGGCTTGGATCAGGAAGGAGCCAGCCAGCAATCTTGATGGCAGGGAGCATGGGGGGTGTCCATCCCAGGCCTAACACCTCAGCCAGAGTCTTTAGGCTTGGACTGGGGCGGAGCCAGCCAGCGATCAGTGGTGGGGAGCAGGGGGTGTCCATGTCCAGGCCTAAAGCCTCGGCCTGAGGTTTTAGGCCAGGGCCGGGTCGGAGCCAGCCGGTGATCATTGATGGCGGAGGCGGCCGTGGGGAGCTGGAGGTGACCAGGTCCAGGCAAAAACCCTAGGGCTGGGGCTTTCGGCTTGGGCCGGGGAGGAGCCATCCAGCGATCATTGATGGTGGAGGCGGCTGCAGGGAACTGGGGGTGCCCCGGCCAGGCCTAAACCCTCGTCCTGAGACGTTAGGCCTGGCTCAGGGAGGAGCCAGCCAGCAGTCATTGATGGCGGGGAGCATGGGGGTGGGGGTTCCGGCCCAGTCCTAACACCTGAGCCAGAGGCTTTGGGCTTGGGGCGGGGAGGACCAGCAGGCCATCCTTGATGGCGGCTTTGGCAGTGATCCGGGGTAGAGCCAGCCAGTAATGTGTGATGGGGAGCTGGGGGTACTCCAAGCCAAGCCTAAAGCCTTGTCCAGAGGCTTTTGGCTGGGCCAGGGAGGAGCCATCCAGCTATCATGAGCCAGTGATTGTTGATAGTGGCAGCTGCAGGGAGCTGGGGGTGCCCCAGCCCAGGCCTAATCCCTCAGCCTGAGTCGTTAGGCCTGGGTCAGGGAGGATCCAGCCAGCGGTCTCGATGGCAGGGAGCATGGGGGGTGTCCAGCCCAGGCTTAACACCTCAGCCAGAGGGTTTAGGTTTGGACTGGGACAGAGCCAGCCAGCGATCAGTGGTGGGGCGCTGGGGGTGCCCAGGTCCAGGCCTAAAGCCTCGGCCTGTGGTTTTAGGCCAGGGTCGGGGCGGAGCCAGCCGGTGATCATTGATGGCAGAGGAGTCCGTGGGGAGCTGGAGGTGACCAGGTCCAGGCATAAACCCTAGGGCTGGGGCTCTCGGCTTGGGCTAGGGAGGAGCCATCCAGCGATCGTTGATGGTGGAGGCGGCTGCAGGGAACTGGGTGTGGTCCGGCCCCGGCCTAAACACTGGCCTGAGGCGTTAGGCCTGGGTCAGGGATTAGCCAGTCAGCAACCATTTATGGCGGGGAGCATGGGCGTGGGGGTTCCGGCTCAGTCCTAACGCCTTAGCCAGAGGCTTTAAGCTTGGGCGTGGGAGGAGCCATCCAGCCATCATGAGCCAGAGATGGTTGATGGTGGCAGCTGCAGGGAGCTAAGGGTGCCCCAGCCCAGGCCTAAACTCTCAGCCTGAGGCGTTAGGCCTGGGTCAGGGAGGAGCCAGCCAGCGATCTTGATGGCAGGAAGCATGGGGAGTGTCCAGCACAGGCCTAACACCTCAGTCAGAGGCTTTAGGCTAGGGCCGAGGAGGATCCAGCAAGCGATCCTTGATGGCTGCTTTGGCAGGGAACCAGGCCCGAGCCAGCCAGTGATTCGTGATGGGGAACTGGGGTTGCCCCGGCCCAGGCCTAAACTCTCGGCCTGAGGCGTTAGGCCTTGGTCAGGGATGAGCCACCCAGCATTCATTGATGGTGGGGACCATGGGTGTGCGGGGGTCAGGCCAGGCCTAACACCTTAGGCAGAGGCTTTAGGCTTGGGCCAGGGAGGAGCCAGCAAGCGATCCTTGATGGCGACTTTGGCAGGGAACTGGGGCAGAGCCAGCCAGTGATGGGTGACGGGGAGCTGGGGGTGCTCCCAGCCAGGCGTTAAGCCTTGGACAAAAGCTTTAGGTTTTGGCCGCGGAGGAGCCATCCAGCTATCATGAGCCAGCGATGCTTGATGGTGGCGGCTGCAGGGAGCTGGGGGTGCCCCGGCCCAGGCCTAAACACTCGGACTGAGGGGTTAGGCCTGGGTCAGGGAGTAGCCAGTCAGCAACCATTGATGGCAGGGACCATGGGGGTGGGCGGTCTGGCCCAGTCCTAACACCTTAGCCAGAGGCTTTAGGCTTGGGCCGT
The DNA here is from genome assembly GCF_963259705.1 of Myotis daubentonii. Classification (NCBI taxonomy): domain Eukaryota; kingdom Metazoa; phylum Chordata; class Mammalia; order Chiroptera; family Vespertilionidae; genus Myotis; species Myotis daubentonii. The sequence goes on from NC_081862.1 coordinate 4,004,468, forward strand.
GTAGGAGCCAGCAAGCGATCCTTGATGGCGGCTTTGGTAGGTTACCGGGGCAGAGCCAGCAACTGATTGGTGATGGGGAGCTGGGGTTGCTCCTGGCCAGGCCTAAAGCCTTGGCCAGAGGCTTTAGGCTTGGGCCGGTGAGGAGCCATTCAGCGATCATGAGCAAGCGATGGTTGATAGTGGCGGCTGCAGGGAGCTGGGGGTGCCCCAGCCCAGGCCTAAACCCTCAGCCTGAGGCGTTAGGCTTTGTTCAGGAAGGAGCCTGCCAGCGATCTTGATGGCAGGGAGCATGGGGGTTGTCCATCCCAGGCCTAACACCTCAGCCAGAGTCTTTAGGCTTGGACTGGGGCAGAGCCAGCCAGCGATCAGTGGTGGGGAGCAGGGGGTGTCCATGTCCAGGCCTAAAGCCTCGGCCTGAGGTTTTAGGCCAGGGCCGGGTCGGAGCCAGCCGGTGATCATTGATGGCGGAGGCGGCCGTGGGGAGCTGGAGGTGACCAGGTCCAGGCAAAAACCCTAGGGCTGGGGCTTTCGGCTTGGGCTGGGGAGGAGCCATCCAGCGATCATTGATGGTGGAGGCGGCTGCAGGGAACTGGGGGTGCCCCGGCCAGGCCTAAACCCTCGTCCTGAGACGTTAGGCCTGGCTCAGGGAGTAGCCAGTCAGCAACCATTGATGGCGGGGAGCATGGGGGTGGGGGTTCCGGCCCAGTCCTACCACCTTAGCCAGAGGCTTTAGGCTTGAGCCGGGGAGGAGCCAGCAAGCGATCCTTGATGGCTGCTTTGGCAGGGAACCGGGCCAGAGCCAGCCAGTGATTGGTGATGGGGAGCTGGGGGTGCTCTGAACCAGGCCTAAAGGCTAGGCCAGAGGCTTTAGGCTTGGGCCGGGGGGGAGCCATCCAGTGGCCATGAGCCAGCGGTAATTGATGATGGCTGCTGCAGGGAGCTGGCGATGCCCCAGCCCAGGCCCAAACCCTCAGCCTGAGGCGTTAGGCTTGGATCAGGAAGGAGCCAGCCAGCAATCTTGATGGCAGGGAGCATGGGGGGTGTCCATCCCAGGCCTAACACCTCAGCCAGAGTCTTTAGGCTTGGACTGGGGCAGTGCCAGCCAGCGATCAGTGGTGGGGAGCTGGGGGTGCCCAGGTCCAGGCCTAAAGCCTCGGCCTGAGGTTTTAGGCCAGGGCCGGGGTGGAGCCTGCTGGTGATCATTGATGGCGGAGGCGGCCGCGGGGAGCTGGAGGTGCCCAGGTCCAGGCCTAAAGCCTTGGCCTGAGGCGTTAGGCCTGGGTCAGGGAGGAGCCAGCCAGCAGTCATTGATGGCGGGGTGTATTGGGTTTGGGGGAGTCCGGTTCAGGCCTAACACCTGAGCCAGAGGCTTTGGGCTTGGGGCGGGGAGGACCAGCAGGCCATCCTTGATGGCGGCTTTGGCAGTGATCCGGGGTAGAGCCAGCCAGTAATGGGTGATGGGGAGCTGGGGGTACTCCAAGCCAAGCCTAAAGCCTTGTCCAGAGGCTTTAGGCTGGGCCAGGGAGGAGCCATCCAGCTATCATGAGCCAGTGATTGTTGATAGTGGCAGCTGCAGGGAGCTGGGGGTGCCCCAGCCCAGGCCTAATCCCTCAGCCTGAGTCGTTAGGCCTGGGTCAGGGAGGATCCAGCCAGCGGTCTCGATGGCAGGGAGCATGGGGGGTGTCCAGCCCAGGCTTAACACCTCAGCCAGAGGGTTTAGGTTTGGACTGGGACAGAGCCAGCCAGCGATCAGTGGTGGGGCGCTGGGGGTGCCCAGGTCCAGGCCTAAAGCCTCGGCCTGTGGTTTTAGGCCAGGGTCGGGGCGGAGCCAGCCGGTGATCATTGATGGCAGAGGAGTCCGTGGGGAGCTGGAGGTGACCAGGTCCAGGCATAAACCCTAGGGCTGGGGCTCTCGGCTTGGGCTAGGGAGGAGCCATCCAGCGATCGTTGATGGTGGAGGCGGCTGCAGGGAACTGGGTGTGGTCCGGCCCCGGCCTAAACACTGGCCTGAGGCGTTAGGCCTGGGTCAGGGATTAGCCAGTCAGCAACCATTTATGGCGGGGAGCATGGGCGTGGGGGTTCCGGCTCAGTCCTAACGCCTTAGCCAGAGGCTTTAAGCTTGGGCGTGGGAGGAGCCATCCAGCCATCATGAGCCAGAGATGGTTGATGGTGGCAGCTGCAGGGAGCTAAGGGTGCCCCAGCCCAGGCCTAAACTCTCAGCCTGAGGCGTTAGGCCTGGGTCAGGGAGGAGCCAGCCAGCGATCTTGATGGCAGGAAGCATGGGGAGTGTCCAGCACAGGCCTAACACCTCAGTCAGAGGCTTTAGGCTAGGGCCGAGGAGGATCCAGCAAGCGATCCTTGATGGCTGCTTTGGCAGGGAACCAGGCCCGAGCCAGCCAGTGATTCGTGATGGGGAACTGGGGTTGCCCCGGCCCAGGCCTAAACTCTCGGCCTGAGGCGTTAGGCCTTGGTCAGGGATGAGCCACCCAGCATTCATTGATGGTGGGGACCATGGGTGTGCGGGGGTCAGGCCAGGCCTAACACCTTAGGCAGAGGCTTTAGGCTTGGGCCAGGGAGGAGCCAGCAAGCGATCCTTGATGGCGACTTTGGCAGGGAACTGGGGCAGAGCCAGCCAGTGATGGGTGACGGGGAGCTGGGGGTGCTCCCAGCCAGGCGTTAAGCCTTGGACAAAAGCTTTAGGTTTTGGCCGCGGAGGAGCCATCCAGCTATCATGAGCCAGCGATGCTTGATGGTGGCGGCTGCAGGGAGCTGGGGGTGCCCCGGCCCAGGCCTAAACACTCGGACTGAGGGGTTAGGCCTGGGTCAGGGAGTAGCCAGTCAGCAACCATTGATGGCAGGGACCATGGGGGTGGGCGGTCTGGCCCAGTCCTAACACCTTAGCCAGAGGCTTTAGGCTTGGGCCGTGTAGGAGCCAGCAAGCGATCCTTGATGGCGGCTTTGGTAGGTTACCGGGGCAGAGCCAGCAACTGATTGGTGATGGGGAGCTGGGGTTGCTCCTGGCCAGGCCTAAAGCCTTGGCCAGAGGCTTTAGGCTTGGGCCGGTGAGGAGCCATTCAGCGATCATGAGCAAGCGATGGTTGATAGTGGCGGCTGCAGGGAGCTGGGGGTGCCCCAGCCCAGGCCTAAACCCTCAGCCTGAGGCGTTAGGCTTTGTTCAGGAAGGAGCCTGCCAGCGATCTTGATGGCAGGGAGCATGGGGGTTGTCCATCCCAGGCCTAACACCTCAGCCAGAGTCTTTAGGCTTGGACTGGGGCAGAGCCAGCCAGCGATCAGTGGTGGGGAGCAGGGGGTGTCCATGTCCAGGCCTAAAGCCTCGGCCTGAGGTTTTAGGCCAGGGCCGGGTCGGAGCCAGCCGGTGATCATTGATGGCGGAGGCGGCCGTGGGGAGCTGGAGGTGACCAGGTCCAGGCAAAAACCCTAGGGCTGGGGCTTTCGGCTTGGGCTGGGGAGGAGCCATCCAGCGATCATTGATGGTGGAGGCGGCTGCAGGGAACTGGGGGTGCCCCGGCCAGGCCTAAACCCTCGTCCTGAGACGTTAGGCCTGGCTCAGGGAGTAGCCAGTCAGCAACCATTGATGGCGGGGAGCATGGGGGTGGGGGTTCCGGCCCAGTCCTACCACCTTAGCCAGAGGCTTTAGGCTTGAGCCGGGGAGGAGCCAGCAAGCGATCCTTGATGGCTGCTTTGGCAGGGAACCGGGCCAGAGCCAGCCAGTGATTGGTGATGGGGAGCTGGGGGTGCTCTGAACCAGGCCTAAAGGCTAGGCCAGAGGCTTTAGGCTTGGGCCGGGGGGGAGCCATCCAGTGGCCATGAGCCAGCGGTAATTGATGATGGCTGCTGCAGGGAGCTGGCGATGCCCCAGCCCAGGCCCAAACCCTCAGCCTGAGGCGTTAGGCTTGGATCAGGAAGGAGCCAGCCAGCAATCTTGATGGCAGGGAGCATGGGGGGTGTCCATCCCAGGCCTAACACCTCAGCCAGAGTCTTTAGGCTTGGACTGGGGCAGTGCCAGCCAGCGATCAGTGGTGGGGAGCTGGGGGTGCCCAGGTCCAGGCCTAAAGCCTCGGCCTGAGGTTTTAGGCCAGGGCCGGGGTGGAGCCTGCTGGTGATCATTGATGGCGGAGGCGGCCGCGGGGAGCTGGAGGTGCCCAGGTCCAGGCCTAAAGCCTTGGCCTGAGGCGTTAGGCCTGGGTCAGGGAGGAGCCAGCCAGCAGTCATTGATGGCGGGGTGTATTGGGTTTGGGGGAGTCCGGTTCAGGCCTAACACCTGAGCCAGAGGCTTTGGGCTTGGGGCGGGGAGGACCAGCAGGCCATCCTTGATGGCGGCTTTGGCAGTGATCCGGGGTAGAGCCAGCCAGTAATGGGTGATGGGGAGCTGGGGGTACTCCAAGCCAAGCCTAAAGCCTTGTCCAGAGGCTTTAGGCTGGGCCAGGGAGGAGCCATCCAGCTATCATGAGCCAGTGATTGTTGATAGTGGCAGCTGCAGGGAGCTGGGGGTGCCCCAGCCCAGGCCTAATCCCTCAGCCTGAGTCGTTAGGCCTGGGTCAGGGAGGATCCAGCCAGCGGTCTCGATGGCAGGGAGCATGGGGGGTGTCCAGCCCAGGCTTAACACCTCAGCCAGAGGGTTTAGGTTTGGACTGGGACAGAGCCAGCCAGCGATCAGTGGTGGGGCGCTGGGGGTGCCCAGGTCCAGGCCTAAAGCCTCGGCCTGTGGTTTTAGGCCAGGGTCGGGGCGGAGCCAGCCGGTGATCATTGATGGCAGAGGAGTCCGTGGGGAGCTGGAGGTGACCAGGTCCAGGCATAAACCCTAGGGCTGGGGCTCTCGGCTTGGGCTAGGGAGGAGCCATCCAGCGATCGTTGATGGTGGAGGCGGCTGCAGGGAACTGGGTGTGGTCCGGCCCCGGCCTAAACACTGGCCTGAGGCGTTAGGCCTGGGTCAGGGATTAGCCAGTCAGCAACCATTTATGGCGGGGAGCATGGGCGTGGGGGTTCCGGCTCAGTCCTAACGCCTTAGCCAGAGGCTTTAAGCTTGGGCGTGGGAGGAGCCATCCAGCCATCATGAGCCAGAGATGGTTGATGGTGGCAGCTGCAGGGAGCTAAGGGTGCCCCAGCCCAGGCCTAAACTCTCAGCCTGAGGCGTTAGGCCTGGGTCAGGGAGGAGCCAGCCAGCGATCTTGATGGCAGGAAGCATGGGGAGTGTCCAGCACAGGCCTAACACCTCAGTCAGAGGCTTTAGGCTAGGGCCGAGGAGGATCCAGCAAGCGATCCTTGATGGCTGCTTTGGCAGGGAACCAGGCCCGAGCCAGCCAGTGATTCGTGATGGGGAACTGGGGTTGCCCCGGCCCAGGCCTAAACTCTCGGCCTGAGGCGTTAGGCCTTGGTCAGGGATGAGCCACCCAGCATTCATTGATGGTGGGGACCATGGGTGTGCGGGGGTCAGGCCAGGCCTAACACTTTAGGCAGAGGCTTTAGGCTTGGGCCAGGGAGGAGCCAGCAAGCGATCCTTGATGGCGACTTTGGCAGGGAACTGGGGCAGAGCCAGCCAGTGATGGGTGACGGGGAGCTGGGGGTGCTCCCAGCCAGGCGTTAAGCCTTGGACAAAAGCTTTAGGTTTTGGCCGCGGAGGAGCCATCCAGCTATCATGAGCCAGCGATGCTTGATGGTGGCGGCTGCAGGGAGCTGGGGGTGCCCCGGCCCAGGCCTAAACACTCGGCCTGAGGGGTTAGGCCTGGGTCAGGGAGTAGCCAGTCAGCAACCATTGATGGCAGGGACCATGGGGGTGGGCGGTCTGGCCCAGTCCTAACACCTTAGCCAGAGGCTTTAGGCTTGGGCCGTGTAGGAGCCAGCAAGCGATCCTTGATGGCGGCTTTGGTAGGTTACCGGGGCAGAGCCAGCAACTGATTGGTGATGGGGAGCTGGGGTTGCTCCTGGCCAGGCCTAAAGCCTTGGCCAGAGGCTTTAGGCTTGGGCCGGTGAGGAGCCATTCAGCGATCATGAGCAAGCGATGGTTGATAGTGGCGGCTGCAGGGAGCTGGGGGTGCCCCAGCCCAGGCCTAAACCCTCAGCCTGAGGCGTTAGGCTTTGTTCAGGAAGGAGCCTGCCAGCGATCTTGATGGCAGGGAGCATGGGGGTTGTCCATCCCAGGCCTAACACCTCAGCCAGAGTCTTTAGGCTTGGACTGGGGCAGAGCCAGCCAGCGATCAGTGGTGGGGAGCAGGGGGTGTCCATGTCCAGGCCTAAAGCCTCGGCCTGAGGTTTTAGGCCAGGGCCGGGTCGGAGCCAGCCGGTGATCATTGATGGCGGAGGCGGCCGTGGGGAGCTGGAGGTGACCAGGTCCAGGCAAAAACCCTAGGGCTGGGGCTTTCGGCTTGGGCTGGGGAGGAGCCATCCAGCGATCATTGATGGTGGAGGCGGCTGCAGGGAACTGGGGGTGCCCCGGCCAGGCCTAAACCCTCGTCCTGAGACGTTAGGCCTGGCTCAGGGAGTAGCCAGTCAGCAACCATTGATGGCGGGGAGCATGGGGGTGGGGGTTCCGGCCCAGTCCTACCACCTTAGCCAGAGGCTTTAGGCTTGAGCCGGGGAGGAGCCAGCAAGCGATCCTTGATGGCTGCTTTGGCAGGGAACCGGGCCAGAGCCAGCCAGTGATTGGTGATGGGGAGCTGGGGGTGCTCTGAACCAGGCCTAAAGGCTAGGCCAGAGGCTTTAGGCTTGGGCCGGGGGGGAGCCATCCAGTGGCCATGAGCCAGCGGTAATTGATGATGGCTGCTGCAGGGAGCTGGCGATGCCCCAGCCCAGGCCCAAACCCTCAGCCTGAGGCGTTAGGCTTGGATCAGGAAGGAGCCAGCCAGCAATCTTGATGGCAGGGAGCATGGGGGGTGTCCATCCCAGGCCTAACACCTCAGCCAGAGTCTTTAGGCTTGGACTGGGGCAGTGCCAGCCAGCGATCAGTGGTGGGGAGCTGGGGGTGCCCAGGTCCAGGCCTAAAGCCTCGGCCTGAGGTTTTAGGCCAGGGCCGGGGTGGAGCCTGCTGGTGATCATTGATGGCGGAGGCGGCCGCGGGGAGCTGGAGGTGCCCAGGTCCAGGCCTAAAGCCTTGGCCTGAGGCGTTAGGCCTGGGTCAGGGAGGAGCCAGCCAGCAGTCATTGATGGCGGGGTGTATGGGGTTTGGGGGAGTCCGGTTCAGGCCTAACACCTGAGCCAGAGGCTTTGGGCTTGGGGCGGGGAGGACCAGCAGGCCATCCTTGATGGCGGCTTTGGCAGTGATCCGGGGTAGAGCCAGCCAGTAATGGGTGATGGGGAGCTGGGGGTACTCCAAGCCAAGCCTAAAGCCTTGTCCAGAGGCTTTAGGCTGGGCCAGGGAGGAGCCATCCAGCTATCATGAGCCAGTGATTGTTGATAGTGGCAGCTGCAGGGAGCTGGGGGTGCCCCAGCCCAGGCCTAATCCCTCAGCCTGAGTCGTTAGGCCTGGGTCAGGGAGGATGCAGCCAGCGGTCTCGATGGCAGGGAGCATGGGGGGTGTCCAGCCCAGGCTTAACACCTCAGCCAGAGGGTTTAGGTTTGGACTGGGACAGAGCCAGCCAGCGATCAGTGGTGGGGCGCTGGGGGTGCCCAGGTCCAGGCCTAAAGCCTCGGCCTGTGGTTTTAGGCCAGGGTCGGGGCGGAGCCAGCCGGTGATCATTGATGGCAGAGGAGTCCGTGGGGAGCTGGAGGTGACCAGGTCCAGGCATAAACCCTAGGGCTGGGGCTCTCGGCTTGGGCTAGGGAGGAGCCATCCAGCGATCGTTGATGGTGGAGGCGGCTGCAGGGAACTGGGTGTGGTCCGGCCCCGGCCTAAACACTGGCCTGAGGCGTTAGGCCTGGGTCAGGGATTAGCCAGTCAGCAACCATTTATGGCGGGGAGCATGGGCGTGGGGGTTCCGGCTCAGTCCTAACGCCTTAGCCAGAGGCTTTAAGCTTGGGCGTGGGAGGAGCCATCCAGCCATCATGAGCCAGAGATGGTTGATGGTGGCAGCTGCAGGGAGCTAAGGGTGCCCCAGCCCAGGCCTAAACTCTCAGCCTGAGGCGTTAGGCCTGGGTCAGGGAGGAGCCAGCCAGCGATCTTGATGGCAGGAAGCATGGGGAGTGTCCAGCACAGGCCTAACACCTCAGTCAGAGGCTTTAGGCTAGGGCCGAGGAGGATCCAGCAAGCGATCCTTGATGGCTGCTTTGGCAGGGAACCAGGCCCGAGCCAGCCAGTGATTCGTGATGGGGAACTGGGGTTGCCCCGGCCCAGGCCTAAACTCTCGGCCTGAGGCGTTAGGCCTTGGTCAGGGATGAGCCACCCAGCATTCATTGATGGTGGGGACCATGGGTGTGCGGGGGTCAGGCCAGGCCTAACACTTTAGGCAGAGGCTTTAGGCTTGGGCCAGGGAGGAGCCAGCAAGCGATCCTTGATGGCGACTTTGGCAGGGAACTGGGGCAGAGCCAGCCAGTGATGGGTGACGGGGAGCTGGGGGTGCTCCCAGCCAGGCGTTAAGCCTTGGACAAAAGCTTTAGGTTTTGGCCGCGGAGGAGCCATCCAGCTATCATGAGCCAGCGATGCTTGATGGTGGCGGCTGCAGGGAGCTGGGGGTGCCCCGGCCCAGGCCTAAACACTCGGCCTGAGGGGTTAGGCCTGGGTCAGGGAGTAGCCAGTCAGCAACCATTGATGGCAGGGACCATGGGGGTGGGCGGTCTGGCCCAGTCCTAACACCTTAGCCAGAGGCTTTAGGCTTGGGCCGTGTAGGAGCCAGCAAGCGATCCTTGATGGCGGCTTTGGTAGGTTACCGGGGCAGAGCCAGCAACTGATTGGTGATGGGGAGCTGGGGTTGCTCCTGGCCAGGCCTAAAGCCTTGGCCAGAGGCTTTAGGCTTGGGCCGGTGAGGAGCCATTCAGCGATCATGAGCAAGCGATGGTTGATAGTGGCGGCTGCAGGGAGCTGGGGGTGCCCCAGCCCAGGCCTAAACCCTCAGCCTGAGGCGTTAGGCTTTGTTCAGGAAGGAGCCTGCCAGCGATCTTGATGGCAGGGAGCATGGGGGTTGTCCATCCCAGGCCTAACACCTCAGCCAGAGTCTTTAGGCTTGGACTGGGGCAGAGCCAGCCAGCGATCAGTGGTGGGGAGCAGGGGGTGTCCATGTCCAGGCCTAAAGCCTCGGCCTGAGGTTTTAGGCCAGGGCCGGGTCGGAGCCAGCCGGTGATCATTGATGGCGGAGGCGGCCGTGGGGAGCTGGAGGTGACCAGGTCCAGGCAAAAACCCTAGGGCTGGGGCTTTCGGCTTGGGCTGGGGAGGAGCCATCCAGCGATCATTGATGGTGGAGGCGGCTGCAGGGAACTGGGGGTGCCCCGGCCAGGCCTAAACCCTCGTCCTGAGACGTTAGGCCTGGCTCAGGGAGTAGCCAGTCAGCAACCATTGATGGCGGGGAGCATGGGGGTGGGGGTTCCGGCCCAGTCCTACCACCTTAGCCAGAGGCTTTAGGCTTGAGCCGGGGAGGAGCCAGCAAGCGATCCTTGATGGCTGCTTTGGCAGGGAACCGGGCCAGAGCCAGCCAGTGATTGGTGATGGGGAGCTGGGGGTGCTCTGAACCAGGCCTAAAGGCTAGGCCAGAGGCTTTAGGCTTGGGCCGGGGGGGAGCCATCCAGTGGCCATGAGCCAGCGGTAATTGATGATGGCTGCTGCAGGGAGCTGGCGATGCCCCAGCCCAGGCCCAAACCCTCAGCCTGAGGCGTTAGGCTTGGATCAGGAAGGAGCCAGCCAGCAATCTTGATGGCAGGGAGCATGGGGGGTGTCCATCCCAGGCCTAACACCTCAGCCAGAGTCTTTAGGCTTGGACTGGGGCAGTGCCAGCCAGCGATCAGTGGTGGGGAGCTGGGGGTGCCCAGGTCCAGGCCTAAAGCCTCGGCCTGAGGTTTTAGGCCAGGGCCGGGGTGGAGCCTGCTGGTGATCATTGATGGCGGAGGCGGCCGCGGGGAGCTGGAGGTGCCCAGGTCCAGGCCTAAAGCCTTGGCCTGAGGCGTTAGGCCTGGGTCAGGGAGGAGCCAGCCAGCAGTCATTGATGGCGGGGTGTATGGGGTTTGGGGGAGTCCGGTTCAGGCCTAACACCTGAGCCAGAGGCTTTGGGCTTGGGGCGGGGAGGACCAGCAGGCCATCCTTGATGGCGGCTTTGGCAGTGATCCGGGGTAGAGCCAGCCAGTAATGGGTGATGGGGAGCTGGGGGTACTCCAAGCCAGGCCTAAAGCCTTGTCCAGAGGCTTTAGGCTGGGCCAGGGAGGAGCCATCCAGCTATCATGAGCCAGTGATTGTTGATAGTGGCAGCTGCAGGGAGCTGGGGGTGCCCCAGCCCAGGCCTAATCCCTCAGCCTGAGTCGTTAGGCCTGGGTCAGGGAGGATGCAGCCAGCGGTCTCGATGGCAGGGAGCATGGGGGGTGTCCAGCCCAGGCTTAACACCTCAGCCAGAGGGTTTAGGTTTGGACTGGGACAGAGCCAGCCAGCGATCAGTGGTGGGGCGCTGGGGGTGCCCAGGTCCAGGCCTAAAGCCTCGGCCTGTGGTTTTAGGCCAGGGTCGGGGCGAGCCAGCCGGTGATCATTGATGGCAGAGGAGTCCGTGGGGAGCTGGAGGTGACCAGGTCCAGGCATAAACCCTAGGGCTGGGGCTCTCGGCTTGGGCTAGGGAGGAGCCATCCAGCGATCGTTGATGGTGGAGGCGGCTGCAGGGAACTGGGTGTGGTCCGGCCCAGGCCTAAACACTGGCCTTAGGCGTTAGGCCTGGGTCAGGGATTAGCCAGTCAGCAACCATTTATGGCGGGGAGCATGGGGGTGGGGGTTCCGGCTCAGTCCTAACACCTTAGCCAGAGGCTTTAGGCTTGGGCGTGGGAGGAGCCATCCAGCCATCATGAGCCAGAGATGGTTGATGGTGGCAGCTGCAGGGAGCTAAGGGTGCCCCAGCCCAGGCCTAAACTCTCAGCCTGAGGCGTTAGGCCTGGGTCAGGGAGGAGCCAGCCAGCGATCTTGATGGCAGGAAGCATGGGGAGTGTCCAGCACAGGCCTAACACCTCAGTCAGAGGCTTTAGGCTAGGGCCGAGGAGGATCCAGCAAGCGATCCTTGATGGCTGCTTTGGCAGGGAACCAGGCCCGAGCCAGCCAGTGATTCGTGATGGGGAACTGGGGTTGCCCCGGCCCAGGCCTAAACTCTCGGCCTGAGGCGTTAGGCCTTGGTCAGGGATGAGCCACCCAGCATTCATTGATGGTGGGGACCATGGGTGTGCGGGGGTCAGGCCAGGCCTAACACCTTAGGCAGAGGCTTTAGGCTTGGGCCAGGGAGGAGCCAGCAAGCGATCCTTGATGGCGACTTTGGCAGGGAACTGGGGCAGAGCCAGCCAGTGATGGGTGACGGGGAGCTGGGGGTGCTCCCAGCCAGGCGTTAAGCCTTGGACAAAAGCTTTAGGTTTTGGCCGCGGAGGAGCCATCCAGCTATCATGAGCCAGCGATGCTTGATGGTGGCGGCTGCAGGGAGCTGGGGGTGCCCCGTCCCAGGCCTAAACACTCGGCCTGAGGGGTTAGGCCTGGGTCAGGGAGTAGCCAGTCAGCAACCATTGATGGCAGGGACCATGGGGGTGGGCGGTCTGGCCCAGTCCTAACACCTTAGCCAGAGGCTTTAGGCTTGGGCCGTGTAGGAGCCAGCAAGCGATCCTTGATGGCGGCTTTGGTAGGTTACCGGGGCAGAGCCAGCAAGTGATTGGTGATGGGGAGCTGGGGTTGCTCCTGGCCAGGCCTAAAGCCTTGGCCAGAGGCTTTAGGCTTGGGCCGGTGAGGAGCCATTCAGCGATCATGAGCAAGCGATGGTTGATAGTGGCGGCTGCAGGGAGCTGGGGGTGCCCCAGCCCAGGCCTAAACCCTCAGCCTGAGGCGTTAGGCTTTGTTCAGGAAGGAGCCTGCCAGCGATCTTGATGGCAGGGAGCATGGGGGTTGTCCATCCCAGGCCTAACACCTCAGCCAGAGTCTTTAGGCTTGGACTGGGGCGGAGCCAGCCAGCGATCAGTGGTGGGGAGCAGGGGGTGTCCATGTCCAGGCCTAAAGCCTCGGCCTGAGGTTTTAGGCCAGGGCCGGGTCGGAGCCAGCCGGTGATCATTGATGGCGGAGGCGGCCGTGGGGAGCTGGAGGTGACCAGGTCCAGGCAAAAACCCTAGGGCTGGGGCTTTCGGCTTGGGCTGGGGAGGAGCCATCCAGCGATCATTGATGGTGGAGGCGGCTGCAGGGAACTGGGGGTGCCCCGGCCAGGCCTAAACCCTCGTCCTGAGACGTTAGGCCTGGCTCAGGGAGTAGCCAGTCAGCAACCATTGATGGCGGGGAGCATGGGGGTGGGGGTTCCGGCCCAGTCCTACCACCTTAGCCAGAGGCTTTAGGCTTGAGCCGGGGAGGAGCCAGCAAGCGATCCTTGATGGCTGCTTTGGCAGGGAACCGGGCCAGAGCCAGCCAGTGATTGGTGATGGGGAGCTGGGGGTGCTCTGAACCAGGCCTAAAGGCTAGGCCAGAGGCTTTAGGCTTGGGCCGGGGGGGAGCCATCCAGTGGCCATGAGCCAGCGGTAATTGATGATGGCTGCTGCAGGGAGCTGGCGATGCCCCAGCCCAGGCCCAAACCCTCAGCCTGAGGCGTTAGGCTTGGATCAGGAAGGAGCCAGCCAGCAATCTTGATGGCAGGGAGCATGGGGGGTGTCCATCCCAGGCCTAACACCTCAGCCAGAGTCTTTAGGCTTGGACTGGGGCAGTGCCAGCCAGCGATCAGTGGTGGGGAGCTGGGGGTGCCCAGGTCCAGGCCTAAAGCCTCGGCCTGAGGTTTTAGGCCAGGGCCGGGGTGGAGCCTGCTGGTGATCATTGATGGCGGAGGCGGCCGCGGGGAGCTGGAGGTGCCCAGGTCCAGGCCTAAAGCCTTGGCCTGAGGCGTTAGGCCTGGGTCAGGGAGGAGCCAGCCAGCAGTCATTGATGGCGGGGTGTATGGGGTTTGGGGGAGTCCGGTTCAGGCCTAACACCTGAGCCAGAGGCTTTGGGCTTGGGGCGGGGAGGACCAGCAGGCCATCCTTGATGGCGGCTTTGGCAGTGATCCGGGGTAGAGCCAGCCAGTAATGGGTGATGGGGAGCTGGGGGTACTCCAAGCCAAGCCTAAAGCCTTGTCCAGAGGCTTTAGGCTGGGCCAGGGAGGAGCCATCCAGCTATCATGAGCCAGTGATTGTTGATAGTGGCAGCTGCAGGGAGCTGGGGGTGCCCCAGCCCAGGCCTAATCCCTCAGCCTGAGTCGTTAGGCCTGGGTCAGGGAGGATGCAGCCAGCGGTCTCGATGGCAGGGAGCATGGGGGGTGTCCAGCCCAGGCTTAACACCTCAGCCAGAGGGTTTAGGTTTGGACTGGGACAGAGCCAGCCAGCGATCAGTGGTGGGGCGCTGGGGGTGCCCAGGTCCAGGCCTAAAGCCTCGGCCTGTGGTTTTAGGCCAGGGTCGGGGCGGAGCCAGCCGGTGATCATTGATGGCAGAGGAGTCCGTGGGGAGCTGGAGGTGACCAGGTCCAGGCATAAACCCTAGGGCTGGGGCTCTCGGCTTGGGCTAGGGAGGAGCCATCCAGCGATCGTTGATGGTGGAGGCGGCTGCAGGGAACTGGGTGTGGTCCGGCCCCGGCCTAAACACTGGCCTGAGGCGTTAGGCCTGGGTCAGGGATTAGCCAGTCAGCAACCATTTATGGCGGGGAGCATGGGCGTGGGGGTTCCGGCTCAGTCCTAACGCCTTAGCCAGAGGCTTTAAGCTTGGGCGTGGGAGGAGCCATCCAGCCATCATGAGCCAGAGATGGTTGATGGTGGCAGCTGCAGGGAGCTAAGGGTGCCCCAGCCCAGGCCTAAACTCTCAGCCTGAGGCGTTAGGCCTGGGTCAGGGAGGAGCCAGCCAGCGATCTTGATGGCAGGAAGCATGGGGAGTGTCCAGCACAGGCCTAACACCTCAGTCAGAGGCTTTAGGCTAGGGCCGAGGAGGATCCAGCAAGCGATCCTTGATGGCTGCTTTGGCAGGGAACCAGGCCCGAGCCAGCCAGTGATTCGTGATGGGGAACTGGGGTTGCCCCGGCCCAGGCCTAAACTCTCGGCCTGAGGCGTTAGGCCTTGGTCAGGGATGAGCCACCCAGCATTCATTGATGGTGGGGACCATGGGTGTGCGGGGGTCAGGCCAGGCCTAACACTTTAGGCAGAGGCTTTAGGCTTGGGCCAGGGAGGAGCCAGCAAGCGATCCTTGATGGCGACTTTGGCAGGGAACTGGGGCAGAGCCAGCCAGTGATGGGTGACGGGGAGCTGGGGGTGCTCCCAGCCAGGCGTTAAGCCTTGGACAAAAGCTTTAGGTTTTGGCCGCGGAGGAGCCATCCAGCTATCATGAGCCAGCGATGCTTGATGGTGGCGGCTGCAGGGAGCTGGGGGTGCCCCGGCCCAGGCCTAAACACTCGGCCTGAGGGGTTAGGCCTGGGTCAGGGAGTAGCCAGTCAGCAACCATTGATGGCAGGGACCATGGGGGTGGGCGGTCTGGCCCAGTCCTAACACCTTAGCCAGAGGCTTTAGGCTTGGGCCGTGTAGGAGCCAGCAAGCGATCCTTGATGGCGGCTTTGGTAGGTTACCGGGGCAGAGCCAGCAACTGATTGGTGATGGGGAGCTGGGGTTGCTCCTGGCCAGGCCTAAAGCCTTGGCCAGAGGCTTTAGGCTTGGGCCGGTGAGGAGCCATTCAGCGATCATGAGCAAGCGATGGTTGATAGTGGCGGCTGCAGGGAGCTGGGGGTGCCCCAGCCCAGGCCTAAACCCTCAGCCTGAGGCGTTAGGCTTTGTTCAGGAAGGAGCCTGCCAGCGATCTTGATGGCAGGGAGCATGGGGGTTGTCCATCCCAGGCCTAACACCTCAGCCAGAGTCTTTAGGCTTGGACTGGGGCAGAGCCAGCCAGCGATCAGTGGTGGGGAGCAGGGGGTGTCCATGTCCAGGCCTAAAGCCTCGGCCTGAGGTTTTAGGCCAGGGCCGGGTCGGAGCCAGCCGGTGATCATTGATGGCGGAGGCGGCCGTGGGGAGCTGGAGGTGACCAGGTCCAGGCAAAAACCCTAGGGCTGGGGCTTTCGGCTTGGGCTGGGGAGGAGCCATCCAGCGATCATTGATGGTGGAGGCGGCTGCAGGGAACTGGGGGTGCCCCGGCCAGGCCTAAACCCTCGTCCTGAGACGTTAGGCCTGGCTCAGGGAGTAGCCAGTCAGCAACCATTGATGGCGGGGAGCATGGGGGTGGGGGTTCCGGCCCAGTCCTACCACCTTAGCCAGAGGCTTTAGGCTTGAGCCGGGGAGGAGCCAGCAAGCGATCCTTGATGGCTGCTTTGGCAGGGAACCGGGCCAGAGCCAGCCAGTGATTGGTGATGGGGAGCTGGGGGTGCTCTGAACCAGGCCTAAAGGCTAGGCCAGAGGCTTTAGGCTTGGGCCTGGGGGGAGCCATCCAGTGGCCATGAGCCAGCGGTAATTGATGATGGCTGCTGCAGGGAGCTGGCGATGCCCCAGCCCAGGCCCAAACCCTCAGCCTGAGGCGTTAGGCTTGGATCAGGAAGGAGCCAGCCAGCAATCTTGATGGCAGGGAGCATGGGGGGTGTCCATCCCAGGCCTAACACCTCAGCCAGAGTCTTTAGGCTTGGACTGGGGCAGTGCCAGCCAGCGATCAGTGGTGGGGAGCTGGGGGTGCCCAGGTCCAGGCCTAAAGCCTCGGCCTGAGGTTTTAGGCCAGGGCCGGGGTGGAGCCTGCTGGTGATCATTGATGGCGGAGGCGGCCGCGGGGAGCTGGAGGTGCCCAGGTCCAGGCCTAAAGCCTTGGCCTGAGGCGTTAGGCCTGGGTCAGGGAGGAGCCAGCCAGCAGTCATTGATGGCGGGGTGTATGGGGTTTGGGGGAGTCCGGTTCAGGCCTAACACCTGAGCCAGAGGCTTTGGGCTTGGGGCGGGGAGGACCAGCAGGCCATCCTTGATGGCGGCTTTGGCAGTGATCCGGGGTAGAGCCAGCCAGTAATGGGTGATGGGGAGCTGGGGGTACTCCAAGCCAGGCCTAAAGCCTTGTCCAGAGGCTTTAGGCTGGGCCAGGGAGGAGCCATCCAGCTATCATGAGCCAGTGATTGTTGATAGTGGCAGCTGCAGGGAGCTGGGGGTGCCCCAGCCCAGGCCTAATCCCTCAGCCTGAGTCGTTAGGCCTGGGTCAGGGAGGATGCAGCCAGGGGTCTCGATGGCAGGGAGCATGGGGGGTGTCCAGCCCAGGCTTAACACCTCAGCCAGAGGGTTTAGGTTTGGACTGGGACAGAGCCAGCCAGCGATCAGTGGTGGGGCGCTGGGGGTGCCCAGGTCCAGGCCTAAAGCCTCGGCCTGTGGTTTTAGGCCAGGGTCGGGGCGAGCCAGCCGGTGATCATTGATGGCAGAGGAGTCCGTGGGGAGCTGGAGGTGACCAGGTCCAGGCATAAACCCTAGGGCTGGGGCTCTCGGCTTGGGCTAGGGAGGAGCCATCCAGCGATCATTGATGGTGGAGGCGGCTGCAGGGAACTGGGTGTGGTCCGGCCCAGGCCTAAACACTGGCCTGAGGCGTTAGGCCTGGGTCAGGGATTAGCCAGTCAGCAACCATTTATGGCGGGGAGCATGGGGGTGGGGGTTCCGGCTCAGTCCTAACACCTTAGCCAGAGGCTTTAGGCTTGGGCGTGGGAGGAGCCATCCAGCCATCATGAGCCAGAGATGGTTGATGGTGGCAGCTGCAGGGAGCTAAGGGTGCCCCAGCCCAGGCCTAAACTCTCAGCCTGAGGCGTTAGGCCTGGGTCAGGGAGGAGCCAGCCAGCGATCTTGATGGCAGGAAGCATGGGGAGTGTCCAGCACAGGCCTAACACCTCAGTCAGAGGCTTTAGGCTAGGGCCGAGGAGGATCCAGCAAGCGATCCTTGATGGCTGCTTTGGCAGGGAACCAGGCCCGAGCCAGCCAGTGATTCGTGATGGGGAACTGGGGTTGCCCCGGCCCAGGCCTAAACTCTCGGCCTGAGGCGTTAGGCCTTGGTCAGGGATGAGCCACCCAGCATTCATTGATGGTGGGGACCATGGGTGTGCGGGGGTCAGGCCAGGCCTAACACCTTAGGCAGAGGCTTTAGGCTTGGGCCAGGGAGGAGCCAGCAAGCGATCCTTGATGGCGACTTTGGCAGGGAACTGGGGCAGAGCCAGCCAGTGATGGGTGACGGGGAGCTGGGGGTGCTCCCAGCCAGGCGTTAAGCCTTGGACAAAAGCTTTAGGTTTTGGCCGCGGAGGAGCCATCCAGCTATCATGAGCCAGCGATGCTTGATGGTGGCGGCTGCAGGGAGCTGGGGGTGCCCCGGCCCAGGCCTAAACACTCGGCCTGAGGGGTTAGGCCTGGGTCAGGGAGTAGCCAGTCAGCAACCATTGATGGCAGGGACCATGGGGGTGGGCGGTCTGGCCCAGTCCTAACACCTTAGCCAGAGGCTTTAGGCTTGGGCCGTGTAGGAGCCAGCAAGCGATCCTTGATGGCGGCTTTGGTAGGTTACCGGGGCAGAGCCAGCAACTGATTGGTGATGGGGAGCTGGGGTTGCTCCTGGCCAGGCCTAAAGCCTTGGCCAGAGGCTTTAGGCTTGGGCCGGTGAGGAGCCATTCAGCGATCATGAGCAAGCGATGGTTGATAGTGGCGGCTGCAGGGAGCTGGGGGTGCCCCAGCCCAGGCCTAAACCCTCAGCCTGAGGCGTTAGGCTTTGTTCAGGAAGGAGCCTGCCAGCGATCTTGATGGCAGGGAGCATGGGGGTTGTCCATCCCAGGCCTAACACCTCAGCCAGAGTCTTTAGGCTTGGACTGGGGCGGAGCCAGCCAGCGATCAGTGGTGGGGAGCAGGGGGTGTCCATGTCCAGGCCTAAAGCCTCGGCCTGAGGTTTTAGGCCAGGGCCGGGTCGGAGCCAGCCGGTGATCATTGATGGCGGAGGCGGCCGTGGGGAGCTGGAGGTGACCAGGTCCAGGCAAAAACCCTAGGGCTGGGGCTTTCGGCTTGGGCTGGGGAGGAGCCATCCAGCGATCATTGATGGTGGAGGCGGCTGCAGGGAACTGGGGGTGCCCCGGCCAGGCCTAAACCCTCGTCCTGAGACGTTAGGCCTGGCTCAGGGAGTAGCCAGTCAGCAACCATTGATGGCGGGGAGCATGGGGGTGGGGGTTCCGGCCCAGTCCTACCACCTTAGCCAGAGGCTTTAGGCTTGAGCCGGGGAGGAGCCAGCAAGCGATCCTTGATGGCTGCTTTGGCAGGGAACCGGGCCAGAGCCAGCCAGTGATTGGTGATGGGGAGCTGGGGGTGCTCTGAACCAGGCCTAAAGGCTAGGCCAGAGGCTTTAGGCTTGGGCCGGGGGGGAGCCATCCAGTGGCCATGAGCCAGCGGTAATTGATGATGGCTGCTGCAGGGAGCTGGCGATGCCCCAGCCCAGGCCCAAACCCTCAGCCTGAGGCGTTAGGCTTGGATCAGGAAGGAGCCAGCCAGCAATCTTGATGGCAGGGAGCATGGGGGGTGTCCATCCCAGGCCTAACACCTCAGCCAGAGTCTTTAGGCTTGGACTGGGGCAGTGCCAGCCAGCGATCAGTGGTGGGGAGCTGGGGGTGCCCAGGTCCAGGCCTAAAGCCTCGGCCTGAGGTTTTAGGCCAGGGCCGGGGTGGAGCCTGCTGGTGATCATTGATGGCGGAGGCGGCCGCGGGGAGCTGGAGGTGCCCAGGTCCAGGCCTAAAGCCTTGGCCTGAGGCGTTAGGCCTGGGTCAGGGAGGAGCCAGCCAGCAGTCATTGATGGCGGGGTGTATGGGGTTTGGGGGAGTCCGGTTCAGGCCTAACACCTGAGCCAGAGGCTTTGGGCTTGGGGCGGGGAGGACCAGCAGGCCATCCTTGATGGCGGCTTTGGCAGTGATCCGGGGTAGAGCCAGCCAGTAATGGGTGATGGGGAGCTGGGGGTACTCCAAGCCAGGCCTAAAGCCTTGTCCAGAGGCTTTAGGCTGGGCCAGGGAGGAGCCATCCAGCTATCATGAGCCAGTGATTGTTGATAGTGGCAGCTGCAGGGAGCTGGGGGTGCCCCAGCCCAGGCCTAATCCCTCAGCCTGAGTCGTTAGGCCTGGGTCAGGGAGGATGCAGCCAGGGGTCTCGATGGCAGGGAGCATGGGGGGTGTCCAGCCCAGGCTTAACACCTCAGCCAGAGGGTTTAGGTTTGGACTGGGACAGAGCCAGCCAGCGATCAGTGGTGGGGCGCTGGGGGTGCCCAGGTCCAGGCCTAAAGCCTCGGCCTGTGGTTTTAGGCCAGGGTCGGGGCGAGCCAGCCGGTGATCATTGATGGCAGAGGAGTCCGTGGGGAGCTGGAGGTGACCAGGTCCAGGCATAAACCCTAGGGCTGGGGCTCTCGGCTTGGGCTAGGGAGGAGCCATCCAGCGATCATTGATGGTGGAGGCGGCTGCAGGGAACTGGGTGTGGTCCGGCCCAGGCCTAAACACTGGCCTGAGGCGTTAGGCCTGGGTCAGGGATTAGCCAGTCAGCAACCATTTATGGCGGGGAGCATGGGGGTGGGGGTTCCGGCTCAGTCCTAACACCTTAGCCAGAGGCTTTAGGCTTGGGCGTGGGAGGAGCCATCCAGCCATCATGAGCCAGAGATGGTTGATGGTGGCAGCTGCAGGGAGCTAAGGGTGCCCCAGCCCAGGCCTAAACTCTCAGCCTGAGGCGTTAGGCCTGGGTCAGGGAGGAGCCAGCCAGCGATCTTGATGGCAGGAAGCATGGGGAGTGTCCAGCACAGGCCTAACACCTCAGTCAGAGGCTTTAGGCTAGGGCCGAGGAGGATCCAGCAAGCGATCCTTGATGGCTGCTTTGGCAGGGAACCAGGCCCGAGCCAGCCAGTGATTCGTGATGGGGAACTGGGGTTGCCCCGGCCCAGGCCTAAACTCTCGGCCTGAGGCGTTAGGCCTTGGTCAGGGATGAGCCACCCAGCATTCATTGATGGTGGGGACCATGGGTGTGCGGGGGTCAGGCCAGGCCTAACACCTTAGGCAGAGGCTTTAGGCTTGGGCCAGGGAGGAGCCAGCAAGCGATCCTTGATGGCGACTTTGGCAGGGAACTGGGGCAGAGCCAGCCAGTGATGGGTGACGGGGAGCTGGGGGTGCTCCCAGCCAGGCGTTAAGCCTTGGACAAAAGCTTTAGGTTTTGGCCGCGGAGGAGCCATCCAGCTATCATGAGCCAGCGATGCTTGATGGTGGCGGCTGCAGGGAGCTGGGGGTGCCCCGGCCCAGGCCTAAACACTCGGCCTGAGGGGTTAGGCCTGGGTCAGGGAGTAGCCAGTCAGCAACCATTGATGGCAGGGACCATGGGGGTGGGCGGTCTGGCCCAGTCCTAACACCTTAGCCAGAGGCTTTAGGCTTGGGCCGTGTAGGAGCCAGCAAGCGATCCTTGATGGCGGCTTTGGTAGGTTACCGGGGCAGAGCCAGCAACTGATTGGTGATGGGGAGCTGGGGTTGCTCCTGGCCAGGCCTAAAGCCTTGGCCAGAGGCTTTAGGCTTGGGCCGGTGAGGAGCCATTCAGCGATCATGAGCAAGCGATGGTTGATAGTGGCGGCTGCAGGGAGCTGGGGGTGCCCCAGCCCAGGCCTAAACCCTCAGCCTGAGGCGTTAGGCTTTGATCAGGAAGGAGCCTGCCAGCGATCTTGATGGCAGGGAGCATGGGGGTTGTCCATCCCAGGCCTAACACCTCAGCCAGAGTCTTTAGGCTTGGACTGGGGCGGAGCCAGCCAGCGATCAGTGGTGGGGAGCAGGGGGTGTCCATGTCCAGGCCTAAAGCCTCGGCCTGAGGTTTTAGGCCAGGGCCGGGTCGGAGCCAGCCGGTGATCATTGATGGCGGAGGCGGCCGTGGGGAGCTGGAGGTGACCAGGTCCAGGCAAAAACCCTAGGGCTGGGGCTTTCGGCTTGGGCTGGGGAGGAGCCATCCAGCGATCATTGATGGTGGAGGCGGCTGCAGGGAACTGGGGGTGCCCCGGCCAGGCCTAAACCCTCGGCCTGAGACGTTAGGCCTGGCTCAGGGAGTAGCCAGTCAGCAACCATTGATGGCGGGGAGCATGGGGGTGGGGATTCCGGCCCAGTCCTACCACCTTAGCCAGAGGCTTTAGGCTTGAGCCGGGGAGGAGCCAGCAAGCGATCCTTGATGGCTGCTTTGGCAGGGAACCGGGCCAGAGCCAGCCAGTGATTGGTGATGGGGAGCTGGGGGTGCTCTGAACCAGGCCTAAAGGCTAGGCCAGAGGCTTTAGGCTTGGGCCGGGGGGGAGCCATCCAGTGGCCATGAGCCAGCGGTAATTGATGATGGCTGCTGCAGGGAGCTGGCGATGCCCCAGCCCAGGCCCAAACCCTCAGCCTGAGGCGTTAGGCTTGGATCAGGAAGGAGCCAGCCAGCAATCTTGATGGCAGGGAGCATGGGGGGTGTCCATCCCAGGCCTAACACCTCAGCCAGAGTCTTTAGGCTTGGACTGGGGCAGTGCCAGCCAGCGATCAGTGGTGGGGAGCTAGGGGTGCCCAGGTCCAGGCCTAAAGCCTCGGCCTGAGGTTTTAGGCCAGGGCTGGGGTGGAGCCTGCTGGTGATCATTGATGGCGGAGGCGGCCGCGGGGAGCTGGAGGTGCCCAGGTCCAGGCCTAAAGCCTTGGCCTGAGGCGTTAGGCCTGGGTCAGGGAGGAGCCAGCCAGCAGTCATTGATGGCGGGGTGTATGGGGTTTGGGGGAGTCCGGTTCAGGCCTAACACCTGAGCCAGAGGCTTTGGGCTTGGGGCGGGGAGGACCAGCAGGCCATCCTTGATGGCGGCTTTGGCAGTGATCCGGGGTAGAGCCAGCCAGTAATGGGTGATGGGGAGCTGGGGGTACTCCAAGCCAAGCCTAAAGCCTTGTCCAGAGGCTTTAGGCTGGGCCAGGGAGGAGCCATCCAGCTATCATGAGCCAGTGATTGTTGATAGTGGCAGCTGCAGGGAGCTGGGGGTGCCCCAGCCCAGGCCTAATCCCTCAGCCTGAGTCGTTAGGCCTGGGTCAGGGAGGATGCAGCCAGCGGTCTCGATGGCAGGGAGCATGGGGGGTGTCCAGCCCAGGCTTAACACCTCAGCCAGAGGGTTTAGGTTTGGACTGGGACAGAGCCAGCCAGCGATCAGTGGTGGGGCGCTGGGGGTGCCCAGGTCCAGGCCTAAAGCCTCGGCCTGTGGTTTTAGGCCAGGGTCGGGGCGGAGCCAGCCGGTGATCATTGATGGCAGAGGAGTCCGTGGGGAGCTGGAGGTGACCAGGTCCAGGCATAAACCCTAGGGCTGGGGCTCTCGGCTTGGGCTAGGGAGGAGCCATCCAGCGATCATTGATGGTGGAGGCGGCTGCAGGGAACTGGGTGTGGTCCGGCCCAGGCCTAAACACTGGCCTGAGGCGTTAGGCCTGGGTCAGGGATTAGCCAGTCAGCAACCATTTATGGCGGGGAGCATGGGGGTGGGGGTTCCGGCTCAGTCCTAACACCTTAGCCAGAGGCTTTAGGCTTGGGCGTGGGAGGAGCCATCCAGCCATCATGAGCCAGCGATGGTTGATGGTGGCAGCTGCAGGGAGCTAAGGGTGCCCCAGCCCAGGCCTAAACTCTCAGCCTGAGGCGTTAGGCCTGGGTCAGGGAGGAGCCAGCCAGCGATCTTGATGGCAGAAAGCATGGGGAGTGTCCAGCACAGGCCTAACACCTCAGTCAGAGGCTTTAGGCTAGGGCCGAGGAGGATCCAGCAAGCGATCCTTGATGGCTGCTTTGGCAGGGAACCAGGCCCGAGCCAGCCAGTGATTCGTGATGGGGAACTGGGGTTGCCCCGGCCCAGGCCTAAACTCTCGGCCTGAGGCGTTAGGCCTTGGTCAGGGAGGAGCCACCCAGCAGTCATTGATGGTGGGGACCATGGGTGTGCGGGGGTCAGGCCAGGCCTAACACCTTAGGCAGAGGCTTTAGGCTTGGGCCAGGGAGGAGCCAGCAAGCGATCCTTGATGGCGACTTTGGCAGGGAACTGGGGCAGAGCCAGCCAGTGATGGGTGACGGGGAGCTGGGGGTGCTCCCAGCCAGGCGTTAAGCCTTGGACAAAAGCTTTAGGTTTTGGCCGCGGAGGAGCCATCCAGCTATCATGAGCCAGCGATGCTTGATGGTGGCGGCTGCAGGGAGCTGGGGGTGCCCCGGCCCAGGCCTAAACACTCGGCCTGAGGGGTTAGGCCTGGGTCAGGGAGTAGCCAGTCAGCAACCATTGATGGCAGGGACCATGGGGGTGGGCGGTCTGGCCCAGTCCTAACACCTTAGCCAGAGGCTTTAGGCTTGGGCCGTGTAGGAGCCAGCAAGCGATCCTTGATGGCGGCTTTGGTAGGTTACCGGGGCAGAGCCAGCAACTGATTGGTGATGGGGAGCTGGGGTTGCTCCTGGCCAGGCCTAAAGCCTTGGCCAGAGGCTTTAGGCTTGGGCCGGTGAGGAGCCATTCAGCGATCATGAGCAAGCGATGGTTGATAGTGGCGGCTGCAGGGAGCTGGGGGTGCCCCAGCCCAGGCCTAAACCCTCAGCCTGAGGCGTTAGGCTTTGTTCAGGAAGGAGCCTGCCAGCGATCTTGATGGCAGGGAGCATGGGGGTTGTCCATCCCAGGCCTAACACCTCAGCCAGAGTCTTTAGGCTTGGACTGGGGCGGAGCCAGCCTGCGATCAGTGGTGGGGAGCAGGGGGTGTCCATGTCCAGGCCTAAAGCCTCGGCCTGAGGTTTTAGGCCAGGGCCGGGTCGGAGCCAGCCGGTGATCATTGATGGCGGAGGCGGCCGTGGGGAGCTGGAGGTGACCAGGTCCAGGCAAAAACCCTAGGGCTGGGGCTTTCGGCTTGGGCTGGGGAGGAGCCATCCAGCGATCATTGATGGTGGAGGCGGCTGCAGGGAACTGGGGGTGCCCCGGCCAGGCCTAAACCCTCGGCCTGAGACGTTAGGCCTGGCTCAGGGAGTAGCCAGTCAGCAACCATTGATGGCGGGGAGCATGGGGGTGGGGGTTCCGGCCCAGTCCTACCACCTTAGCCAGAGGCTTTAGGCTTGAGCCGGGGAGGAGCCAGCAAGCGATCCTTGATGGCTGCTTTGGCAGGGAACCGGGCCAGAGCCAGCCAGTGATTGGTGATGGGGAGCTGGGGGTGCTCTGAACCAGGCCTAAAGGCTAGGCCAGAGGCTTTAGGCTTGGGCCGGGGGGGAGCCATCCAGTGGCCATGAGCCAGCGGTAATTGATGATGGCTGCTGCAGGGAGCTGGCGATGCCCCAGCCCAGGCCCAAACCCTCAGCCTGAGGCGTTAGGCTTGGATCAGGAAGGAGCCAGCCAGCAATCTTGATGGCAGGGAGCATGGGGGGTGTCCATCCCAGGCCTAACACCTCAGCCAGAGTCTTTAGGCTTGGACTGGGGCAGTGCCAGCCAGCGATCAGTGGTGGGGAGCTGGGGGTGCCCAGGTCCAGGCCTAAAGCCTCGGCCTGAGGTTTTAGGCCAGGGCCGGGGTGGAGCCTGCTGGTGATCATTGATGGCGGAGGCGGCCGCGGGGAGCTGGAGGTGCCCAGGTCCAGGCCTAAAGCCTTGGCCTGAGGCGTTAGGCCTGGGTCAGGGAGGAGCCAGCCAGCAGTCATTGATGGCGGGGTGTATGGGGTTTGGGGGAGTCCGGTTCAGGCCTAACACCTGAGCCAGAGGCTTTGGGCTTGGGGCGAGGAGGACCAGCAGGCCATCCTTGATGGCGGCTTTGGCAGTGATCCGGGGTAGAGCCAGCCAGTAATGGGTGATGGGGAGCTGGGGGTACTCCAAGCCAAGCCTAAAGCCTTGTCCAGAGGCTTTAGGCTGGGCCAGGGAGGAGCCATCCAGCTATCATGAGCCAGTGATTGTTGATAGTGGCAGCTGCAGGGAGCTGGGGGTGCCCCAGCCCAGGCCTAATCCCTCAGCCTGAGTCGTTAGGCCTGGGTCAGGGAGGATCCAGCCAGCGGTCTCGATGGCAGGGAGCATGGGGGGTGTCCAGCCCAGGCTTAACACCTCAGCCAGAGGGTTTAGGTTTGGACTGGGACAGAGCCAGCCAGCGATCAGTGGTGGGGCGCTGGGGGTGCCCAGGTCCAGGCCTAAAGCCTCGGCCTGTGGTTTTAGGCCAGGGTCGGGGCGGAGCCAGCCGGTGATCATTGATGGCAGAGGAGTCCGTGGGGAGCTGGAGGTGACCAGGTCCAGGCATAAACCCTAGGGCTGGGGCTCTCGGCTTGGGCTAGGGAGGAGCCATCCAGCGATCATTGATGGTGGAGGCGGCTGCAGGGAACTGGGTGTGGTCCGGCCCCGGCCTAAACACTGGCCTGAGGCGTTAGGCCTGGGTCAGGGATTAGCCAGTCAGCAACCATTTATGGCGGGGAGCATGGGCGTGGGGGTTCCGGCTCAGTCCTAACGCCTTAGCCAGAGGCTTTAGGCTTGGGCGTGGGAGGAGCCATCCAGCCATCATGAGCCAGAGATGGTTGATGGTGGCAGCTGCAGGGAGCTAAGGGTGCCCCAGCCCAGGCCTAAACTCTCAGCCTGAGGCGTTAGGCCTGGGTCAGGGAGGAGCCAGCCAGCGATCTTGATGGCAGGAAGCATGGGGAGTGTCCAGCACAGGCCTAACACCTCAGTCAGAGGCTTTAGGCTAGGGCCGAGGAGGATCCAGCAAGCGATCCTTGATGGCTGCTTTGGCAGGGAACCAGGCCCGAGCCAGCCAGTGATTCGTGATGGGGAACTGGGGTTGCCCCGGCCCAGGCCTAAACTCTCGGCCTGAGGCGTTAGGCCTTGGTCAGGGATGAGCCACCCAGCATTCATTGATGGTGGGGACCATGGGTGTGCGGGGGTCAGGCCAGGCCTAACACCTTAGGCAGAGGCTTTAGGCTTGGGCCAGGGAGGAGCCAGCAAGCGATCCTTGATGGCGACTTTGGCAGGGAACTGGGGCAGAGCCAGCCAGTGATGGGTGACGGGGAGCTGGGGGTGCTCCCAGCCAGGCGTTAAGCCTTGGACAAAAGCTTTAGGTTTTGGCCGCGGAGGAGCCATCCAGCTATCATGAGCCAGCGATGCTTGATGGTGGCGGCTGCAGGGAGCTGGGGGTGCCCCGGCCCAGGCCTAAACACTCGGACTGAGGGGTTAGGCCTGGGTCAGGGAGTAGCCAGTCAGCAACCATTGATGGCAGGGACCATGGGGGTGGGCGGTCTGGCCCAGTCCTAACACCTTAGCCAGAGGCTTTAGGCTTGGGCCGGGTAGAAGCCAGCAAGCGAACCTTGATGGCGGCTTTGGTAGGTTACCGGGGCAGAGCCAGCAACTGATTGGTGATGGGGAGCTGGGGTTGCTCCTGGCCAGGCCTAAAGCCTTGGCCAGAGGCTTTAGGCTTGGGCCGGTGAGGAGCCATTCAGCGATCATGAGCAAGCGATGGTTGATAGTGGCGGCTGCAGGGAGCTGGGGGTGCCCCAGCCCAGGCCTAAACCCTCAGCCTGAGGCGTTAGGCTTTGTTCAGGAAGGAGCCTGCCAGCGATCTTGATGGCAGGGAGCATGGGGGTTGTCCATCCCAGGCCTAACACCTCAGCCAGAGTCTTTAGGCTTGGACTGGGGCGGAGCCAGCCAGCGATCAGTGGTGGGGAGCAGGGGGTGTCCATGTCCAGGCCTAAAGCCTCGGCCTGAGGTTTTAGGCCAGGGCCGGGTCGGAGCCAGCCGGTGATCATTGATGGCGGAGGCGGCCGTGGGGAGCTGGAGGTGACCAGGTCCAGGCAAAAACCCTAGGGCTGGGGCTTTCGGCTTGGGCTGGGGAGGAGCCATCCAGCGATCATTGATGGTGGAGGCGGCTGCAGGGAACTGGGGGTGCCCCGGCCAGGCCTAAACCCTCGGCCTGAGACGTTAGGCCTGGCTCAGGGAGTAGCCAGTCAGCAACCATTGATGGCGGGGAGCATGGGGGTGGGGGTTCCGGCCCAGTCCTACCACCTTAGCCAGAGGCTTTAGGCTTGAGCCGGGGAGGAGCCAGCAAGCGATCCTTGATGGCTGCTTTGGCAGGGAACCGGGCCAGAGCCAGCCAGTGATTGGTGATGGGGAGCTGGGGGTGCTCTGAACCAGGCCTAAAGGCTAGGCCAGAGGCTTTAGGCTTGGGCCGGGGGGGAGCCATCCAGTGGCCATGAGCCAGCGGTAATTGATGATGGCTGCTGCAGGGAGCTGGCGATGCCCCAGCCCAGGCCCAAACCCTCAGCCTGAGGCGTTAGGCTTGGATCAGGAAGGAGCCAGCCAGCAATCTTGATGGCAGGGAGCATGGGGGGTGTCCATCCCAGGCCTAACACCTCAGCCAGAGTCTTTAGGCTTGGACTGGGGCAGTGCCAGCCAGCGATCAGTGGTGGGGAGCTGGGGGTGCCCAGGTCCAGGCCTAAAGCCTCGGCCTGAGGTTTTAGGCCAGGGCCGGGGTGGAGCCTGCTGGTGATCATTGATGGCGGAGGCGGCCGCGGGGAGCTGGAGGTGCCCAGGTCCAGGCCTAAAGCCTTGGCCTGAGGCGTTAGGCCTGGGTCAGGGAGGAGCCAGCCAGCAGTCATTGATGGCGGGGTGTATGGGGTTTGGGGGAGTCCGGTTCAGGCCTAACACCTGAGCCAGAGGCTTTGGGCTTGGGGCGGGGAGGACCAGCAGGCCATCCTTGATGGCGGCTTTGGCAGTGATCCGGGGTAGAGCCAGCCAGTAATGGGTGATGGGGAGCTGGGGGTACTCCAAGCCAAGCCTAAAGCCTTGTCCAGAGGCTTTAGGCTGGGCCAGGGAGGAGCCATCCAGCTATCATGAGCCAGTGATTGTTGATAGTGGCAGCTGCAGGGAGCTGGGGGTGCCCCAGCCCAGGCCTAATCCCTCAGCCTGAGTCGTTAGGCCTGGGTCAGGGAGGATGCAGCCAGCGGTCTCGATGGCAGGGAGCATGGGGGGTGTCCAGCCCAGGCTTAACACCTCAGCCAGAGGGTTTAGGTTTGGACTGGGACAGAGCCAGCCAGCGATCAGTGGTGGGGCGCTGGGGGTGCCCAGGTCCAGGCCTAAAGCCTCGGCCTGTGGTTTTAGGCCAGGTTCGGGGCGGAGCCAGCCGGTGATCATTGATGGCAGAGGAGTCCGTGGGGAGCTGGAGGTGACCAGGTCCAGGCATAAACCCTAGGGCTGGGGCTCTCGGCTTGGGCTAGGGAGGAGCCATCCAGCGATCATTGATGGTGGAGGCGGCTGCAGGGAACTGGGTGTGGTCCGGCCCCGGCCTAAACACTGGCCTGAGGCGTTAGGCCTGGGTCAGGGATTAGCCAGTCAGCAACCATTTATGGCGGGGAGCATGGGCGTGGGGGTTCCGGCTCAGTCCTAACGCCTTAGCCAGAGGCTTTAGGCTTGGGCGTGGGAGGAGCCATCCAGCCATCATGAGCCAGAGATGGTTGATGGTGGCAGCTGCAGGGAGCTAAGGGTGCCCCAGCCCAGGCCTAAACTCTCAGCCTGAGGCGTTAGGCCTGGGTCAGGGAGGAGCCAGCCAGCGATCTTGATGGCAGGAAGCATGGGGAGTGTCCAGCACAGGCCTAACACCTCAGTCAGAGGCTTTAGGCTAGGGCCGAGGAGGATCCAGCAAGCGATCCTTGATGGCTGCTTTGGCAGGGAACCAGGCCCGAGCCAGCCAGTGATTCGTGATGGGGAACTGGGGTTGCCCCGGCCCAGGCCTAAACTCTCGGCCTGAGGCGTTAGGCCTTGGTCAGGGATGAGCCACCCAGCATTCATTGATGGTGGGGACCATGGGTGTGCGGGGGTCAGGCCAGGCCTAACACCTTAGGCAGAGGCTTTAGGCTTGGGCCAGGGAGGAGCCAGCAAGCGATCCTTGATGGCGACTTTGGCAGGGAACTGGGGCAGAGCCAGCCAGTGATGGGTGACGGGGAGCTGGGGGTGCTCCCAGCCAGGCGTTAAGCCTTGGACAAAAGCTTTAGGTTTTGGCCGCGGAGGAGCCATCCAGCTATCATGAGCCAGCGATGCTTGATGGTGGCGGCTGCAGGGAGCTGGGGGTGCCCCGGCCCAGGCCTAAACACTCGGACTGAGGGGTTAGGCCTGGGTCAGGGAGTAGCCAGTCAGCAACCATTGATGGCAGGGACCATGGGGGTGGGCGGTCTGGCCCAGTCCTAACACCTTAGCCAGAGGCTTTAGGCTTGGGCCGGGTAGGAGCCAGCAAGCGAACCTTGATGGCGGCTTTGGTAGGTTACCGGGGCAGAGCCAGCAACTGATTGGTGATGGGGAGCTGGGGTTGCTCCTGGCCAGGCCTAAAGCCTTGGCCAGAGGCTTTAGGCTTGGGCCGGTGAGGAGCCATTCAGCGATCATGAGCAAGCGATGGTTGATAGTGGCGGCTGCAGGGAGCTGGGGGTGCCCCAGCCCAGGCCTAAACCCTCAGCCTGAGGCGTTAGGCTTTGTTCAGGAAGGAGCCTGCCAGCGATCTTGATGGCAGGGAGCATGGGGGTTGTCCATCCCAGGCCTAACACCTCAGCCAGAGTCTTTAGGCTTGGACTGGGGCGGAGCCAGCCAGCGATCAGTGGTGGGGAGCAGGGGGTGTCCATGTCCAGGCCTAAAGCCTCGGCCTGAGGTTTTAGGCCAGGGCCGGGTCGGAGCCAGCCGGTGATCATTGATGGCGGAGGCGGCCGTGGGGAGCTGGAGGTGACCAGGTCCAGGCATAAACCCTAGGGCTGGGGCTCTCGGCTTGGGCTAGGGAGGAGCCATCCAGCGATCATTGATGGTGGAGGCGGCTGCAGGGAACTGGGTGTGGTCCGGCCCCGGCCTAAACACTGGCCTGAGGCGTTAGGCCTGGGTCAGGGATTAGCCAGTCAGCAACCATTTATGGCGGGGAGCATGGGCGTGGGGGTTCCGGCTCAGTCCTAACGCCTTAGCCAGAGGCTTTAGGCTTGGGCGTGGGAGGAGCCATCCAGCCATCATGAGCCAGAGATGGTTGATGGTGGCAGCTGCAGGGAGCTAAGGGTGCCCCAGCCCAGGCCTAAACTCTCAGCCTGAGGCGTTAGGCCTGGGTCAGGGAGGAGCCAGCCAGCGATCTTGATGGCAGGAAGCATGGGGAGTGTCCAGCACAGGCCTAACACCTCAGTCAGAGGCTTTAGGCTAGGGCCGAGGAGGATCCAGCAAGCGATCCTTGATGGCTGCTTTGGCAGGGAACCAGGCCCGAGCCAGCCAGTGATTCGTGATGGGGAACTGGGGTTGCCCCGGCCCAGGCCTAAACTCTCGGCCTGAGGCGTTAGGCCTTGGTCAGGGATGAGCCACCCAGCATTCATTGATGGTGGGGACCATGGGTGTGCGGGGGTCAGGCCAGGCCTAACACCTTAGGCAGAGGCTTTAGGCTTGGGCCAGGGAGGAGCCAGCAAGCGATCCTTGATGGCGACTTTGGCAGGGAACTGGGGCAGAGCCAGCCAGTGATGGGTGACGGGGAGCTGGGGGTGCTCCCAGCCAGGCGTTAAGCCTTGGACAAAAGCTTTAGGTTTTGGCCGCGGAGGAGCCATCCAGCTATCATGAGCCAGCGATGCTTGATGGTGGCGGCTGCAGGGAGCTGGGGGTGCCCCGGCCCAGGCCTAAACACTCGGACTGAGGGGTTAGGCCTGGGTCAGGGAGTAGCCAGTCAGCAACCATTGATGGCAGGGACCATGGGGGTGGGCGGTCTGGCCCAGTCCTAACACCTTAGCCAGAGGCTTTAGGCTTGGGCCGGGTAGGAGCCAGCAAGCGAACCTTGATGGCGGCTTTGGTAGGTTACCGGGGCAGAGCCAGCAACTGATTGGTGATGGGGAGCTGGGGTTGCTCCTGGCCAGGCCTAAAGCCTTGGCCAGAGGCTTTAGGCTTGGGCCGGTGAGGAGCCATTCAGCGATCATGAGCAAGCGATGGTTGATAGTGGCGGCTGCAGGGAGCTGGGGGTGCCCCAGCCCAGGCCTAAACCCTCAGCCTGAGGCGTTAGGCTTTGTTCAGGAAGGAGCCTGCCAGCGATCTTGATGGCAGGGAGCATGGGGGTTGTCCATCCCAGGCCTAACACCTCAGCCAGAGTCTTTAGGCTTGGACTGGGGCGGAGCCAGCCAGCGATCAGTGGTGGGGAGCAGGGGGTGTCCATGTCCAGGCCTAAAGCCTCGGCCTGAGGTTTTAGGCCAGGGCCGGGTCGGAGCCAGCCGGTGATCATTGATGGCGGAGGCGGCCGTGGGGAGCTGGAGGTGACCAGGTCCAGGCAAAAACCCTAGGGCTGGGGCTTTCGGCTTGGGCTGGGGAGGAGCCATCCAGCGATCATTGATGGTGGAGGCGGCTGCAGGGAACTGGGGGTGCCCCGGCCAGGCCTAAACCCTCGGCCTGAGACGTTAGGCCTGGGTCAGGGAGTAGCCAGTCAGCAACCATTGATGGCGGGGAGCATGGGGGTGGGGATTCCGGCCCAGTCCTACCACCTTAGCCAGAGGCTTTAGGCTTGAGCCGGGGAGGAGCCAGCAAGCGATCCTTGATGGCTGCTTTGGCAGGGAACCGGGCCAGAGCCAGCCAGTGATTGGTGATGGGGAGCTGGGGGTGCTCTGAACCAGGCCTAAAGGCTAGGCCAGAGGCTTTAGGCTTGGGCCGGGGGGGAGCCATCCAGTGGCCATGAGCCAGCGGTAATTGATGATGGCTGCTGCAGGGAGCTGGCGATGCCCCAGCCCAGGCCCAAACCCTCAGCCTGAGGCGTTAGGCTTGGATCAGGAAGGAGCCAGCCAGCAATCTTGATGGCAGGGAGCATGGGGGGTGTCCATCCCAGGCCTAACACCTCAGCCAGAGTCTTTAGGCTTGGACTGGGGCAGTGCCAGCCAGCGATCAGTGGTGGGGAGCTGGGGGTGCCCAGGTCCAGGCCTAAAGCCTCAGCCTGAGGTTTTAGGCCAGGGCCGGGGTGGAGCCTGCTGGTGATCATTGATGGCGGAGGCGGCCGCGGGGAGCTGGAGGTGCCCAGGTCCAGGCCTAAAGCCTTGGCCTGAGGCGTTAGGCCTGGGTCAGGGAGGAGCCAGCCAGCAGTCATTGATGGCGGGGTGTATGGGGTTTGGGGGAGTCCGGTTCAGGCCTAACACCTGAGCCAGAGGCTTTGGGCTTGGGGCGGGGAGGACCAGCAGGCCATCCTTGATGGCGGCTTTGGCAGTGATCCGGGGTAGAGCCAGCCAGTAATGGGTGATGGGGAGCTGGGGGTACTCCAAGCCAAGCCTAAAGCCTTGTCCAGAGGCTTTAGGCTGGGCCAGGGAGGAGCCATCCAGCTATCATGAGCCAGTGATTGTTGATAGTGGCAGCTGCAGGGAGCTGGGGGTGCCCCAGCCCAGGCCTAATCCCTCAGCCTGAGTCGTTAGGCCTGGGTCAGGGAGGATCCAGCCAGCGGTCTCGATGGCAGGGAGCATGGGGGGTGTCCAGCCCAGGCTTAACACCTCAGCCAGAGGGTTTAGGTTTGGACTGGGACAGAGCCAGCCAGCGATCAGTGGTGGGGCGCTGGGGGTGCCCAGGTCCAGGCCTAAAGCCTCGGCCTGTGGTTTTAGGCCAGGGTCGGGGCGGAGCTAGCCGGTGATCATTGATGGCAGAGGAGTCCGTGGGGAGCTGGAGGTGACCAGGTCCAGGCATAAACCCTAGGGCTGGGGCTCTCGGCTTGGGCTAGGGAGGAGCCATCCAGCGATCATTGATGGTGGAGGCGGCTGCAGGGAACTGGGTGTGGTCCGGCCCAGGCCTAAACACTGGCCTGAGGCGTTAGGCCTGGGTCAGGGATTAGCCAGTCAGCAACCATTTATGGCGGGGAGCATGGGGGTGGGGGTTCCGGCTCAGTCCTAACACCTTAGCCAGAGGCTTTAGGCTTGGGCGTGGGAGGAGCCATCCAGCCATCATGAGCCAGAGATGGTTGATGGTGGCAGCTGCAGGGAGCTAAGGGTGCCCCAGCCCAGGCCTAAACTCTCAGCCTGAGGCGTTAGGCCTGGGTCAGGGAGGAGCCAGCCAGCGATCTTGATGGCAGGAAGCATGGGGAGTGTCCAGCACAGGCCTAACACCTCAGTCAGAGGCTTTAGGCTAGGGCCGAGGAGGATCCAGCAAGCGATCCTTGATGGCTGCTTTGGCAGGGAACCAGGCCCGAGCCAGCCAGTGATTCGTGATGGGGAACTGGGGTTGCCCCGGCCCAGGCCTAAACTCTCGGCCTGAGGCGTTAGGCCTTGGTCAGGGATGAGCCACCCAGCATTCATTGATGGTGGGGACCATGGGTGTGCGGGGGTCAGGCCAGGCCTAACACCTTAGGCAGAGGCTTTAGGCTTGGGCCAGGGAGGAGCCAGCAAGCGATCCTTGATGGCGACTTTGGCAGGGAACTGGGGCAGAGCCAGCCAGTGATGGGTGACGGGGAGCTGGGGGTGCTCCCAGCCAGGCGTTAAGCCTTGGACAAAAGCTTTAGGTTTTGGCCGCGGAGGAGCCATCCAGCTATCATGAGCCAGCGATGCTTGATGGTGGCGGCTGCAGGGAGCTGGGGGTGCCCCGGCCCAGGCCTAAACACTCGGACTGAGGGGTTAGGCCTGGGTCAGGGAGTAGCCAGTCAGCAACCATTGATGGCAGGGACCATGGGGGTGGGCGGTCTGGCCCAGTCCTAACACCTTAGCCAGAGGCTTTAGGCTTGGGCCGGGTAGGAGCCAGCAAGCGAACCTTGATGGCGGCTTTGGTAGGTTACCGGGGCAGAGCCAGCAACTGATTGGTGATGGGGAGCTGGGGTTGCTCCTGGCCAGGCCTAAAGCCTTGGCCAGAGGCTTTAGGCTTGGGCCGGTGAGGAGCCATTCAGCGATCATGAGCAAGCGATGGTTGATAGTGGCGGCTGCAGGGAGCTGGGGGTGCCCCAGCCCAGGCCTAAACCCTCAGCCTGAGGCGTTAGGCTTTGTTCAGGAAGGAGCCTGCCAGCGATCTTGATGGCAGGGAGCATGGGGGTTGTCCATCCCAGGCCTAACACCTCAGCCAGAGTCTTTAGGCTTGGACTGGGGCGGAGCCAGCCAGCGATCAGTGGTGGGGAGCAGGGGGTGTCCATGTCCAGGCCTAAAGCCTCGGCCTGAGGTTTTAGGCCAGGGCCGGGTCGGAGCCAGCCGGTGATCATTGATGGCGGAGGCGGCCGTGGGGAGCTGGAGGTGACCAGGTCCAGGCAAAAACCCTAGGGCTGGGGCTTTCGGCTTGGGCTGGGGAGGAGCCATCCAGCGATCATTGATGGTGGAGGCGGCTGCAGGGAACTGGGGGTGCCCCGGCCAGGCCTAAACCCTCGGCCTGAGACGTTAGGCCTGGCTCAGGGAGTAGCCAGTCAGCAACCATTGATGGCGGGGAGCATGGGGGTGGGGGTTCCGGCCCAGTCCTACCACCTTAGCCAGAGGCTTTAGGCTTGAGCCGGGGAGGAGCCAGCAAGCGATCCTTGATGGCTGCTTTGGCAGGGAACCGGGCCAGAGCCAGCCAGTGATTGGTGATGGGGAGCTGGGGGTGCTCTGAACCAGGCCTAAAGGCTAGGCCAGAGGCTTTAGGCTTGGGCCGGGGGGGAGCCATCCAGTGGCCATGAGCCAGCGGTAATTGATGATGGCTGCTGCAGGGAGCTGGCGATGCCCCAGCCCAGGCCCAAACCCTCAGCCTGAGGCGTTAGGCTTGGATCAGGAAGGAGCCAGCCAGCAATCTTGATGGCAGGGAGCATGGGGGGTGTCCATCCCAGGCCTAACACCTCAGCCAGAGTCTTTAGGCTTGGACTGGGGCGGTGCCAGCCAGCGATCAGTGGTGGGGAGCTGGGGGTGCCCAGGTCCAGGCCTAAAGCCTCAGCCTGAGGTTTTAGGCCAGGGCCGGGGTGGAGCCTGCTGGTGATCATTGATGGCGGAGGCGGCCGCGGGGAGCTGGAGGTGCCCAGGTCCAGGCCTAAAGCCTTGGCCTGAGGCGTTAGGCCTGGGTCAGGGAGGAGCCAGCCAGCAGTCATTGATGGCGGGGTGTATGGGGTTTGGGGGAGTCCGGTTCAGGCCTAACACCTGAGCCAGAGGCTTTGGGCTTGGGGCGGGGAGGACCAGCAGGCCATCCTTGATGGCGGCTTTGGCAGTGATCCGGGGTAGAGCCAGCCAGTAATGGGTGATGGGGAGCTGGGGGTACTCCAAGCCAAGCCTAAAGCCTTGTCCAGAGGCTTTAGGCTGGGCCAGGGAGGAGCCATCCAGCTATCATGAGCCAGTGATTGTTGATAGTGGCAGCTGCAGGGAGCTGGGGGTGCCCCAGCCCAGGCCTAATCCCTCAGCCTGAGTCGTTAGGCCTGGGTCAGGGAGGATCCAGCCAGCGGTCTCGATGGCAGGGAGCATGGGGGGTGTCCAGCCCAGGCTTAACACCTCAGCCAGAGGGTTTAGGTTTGGACTGGGACAGAGCCAGCCAGCGATCAGTGGTGGGGCGCTGGGGGTGCCCAGGTCCAGGCCTAAAGCCTCGGCCTGTGGTTTTAGGCCAGGGTCGGGGCGGAGCCAGCCGGTGATCATTGATGGCAGAGGAGTCCGTGGGGAGCTGGAGGTGACCAGGTCCAGGCATAAACCCTAGGGCTGGGGCTCTCGGCTTGGGCTAGGGAGGAGCCATCCAGCGATCATTGATGGTGGAGGCGGCTGCAGGGAACTGGGTGTGGTCCGGCCCAGGCCTAAACACTGGCCTGAGGCGTTAGGCCTGGGTCAGGGATTAGCCAGTCAGCAACCATTTATGGCGGGGAGCATGGGGGTGGGGGTTCCGGCTCAGTCCTAACACCTTAGCCAGAGGCTTTAGGCTTGGGCGTGGGAGGAGCCATCCAGCCATCATGAGCCAGAGATGGTTGATGGTGGCAGCTGCAGGGAGCTAAGAGTGCCCCAGCCCAGGCCTAAACTCTCAGCCTGAGGCGTTAGGCCTGGGTCAGGGAGGAGCCAGCCAGCGATCTTGATGGCAGGAAGCATGGGGAGTGTCCAGCACAGGCCTAACACCTCAGTCAGAGGCTTTAGGCTAGGGCCGAGGAGGATCCAGCAAGCGATCCTTGATGGCTGCTTTGGCAGGGAACCAGGCCAGAGCCAGCCAGTGATTCGTGATGGGGAACTGGGGTTGCCCCGGCCCAGGCCTAAACTCTCGGCCTGAGGCGTTAGGCCTTGGTCAGGGAGGAGCCACCCAGCAGTCATTGATGGTGGGGACCATGGGTGTGCGGGGGTCAGGCCAGGCCTAACACCTTAGGCAGAGGCTTTAGGCTTGGGCCAGGGAGGAGCCAGCAAGCGATCCTTGATGGCGACTTTGGCAGGGAACTGGGGCAGAGCCAGCCAGTGATGGGTGACGGGGAGCTGGGGGTGCTCCCAGCCAGGCGTTAAGCCTTGGACAAAAGCTTTAGGTTTTGGCCGCGGAGGAGCCATCCAGCTATCATGAGCCAGCGATGCTTGATGGTGGCGGCTGCAGGGAGCTGGGGGTGCCCCGGCCCAGGCCTAAACACTCGGACTGAGGCGTTAGGCTTTGTTCAGGAAGGAGCCTGCCAGCGATCTTGATGGCAGGGAGCATGGGGGTTGTCCATCCCAGGCCTAACACCTCAGCCAGAGTCTTTAGGCTTGGACTGGGGCAGTGCCAGCCAGCGATCAGTGGTGGGGAGCTGGGGGTGCCCAGGTCCAGGCCTAAAGCCTCGGCCTGAGGCGTTAGGCCTGGGTCAGGGAGGAGCCAGCCAGCAGTCATTGATGGCGGGGTGTATGGGGTTTGGGGGAGTCCGGTTCAGGCCTAACACCTGAGCCAGAGGCTTTGGGCTTGGGGCGGGGAGGACCAGCAGGCCATCCTTGATGGCGGCTTTGGCAGTGATCCGGGGTAGAGCCAGCCAGTAATTGGTGATGGGGAGCTGGGGGTACTCCAAGCCAGGCCTAAAGCCTTGTCCAGAGGCTTTAGGCTGGGCCAGGGAGGAGCCATCCAGCTATCATGAGCCAGTGATTGTTGATAGTGGCAGCTGCAGGGAGCTGGGGGTGCCCCAGCCCAGGCCTAATCCCTCAGCCTGAGGCGTTAGGCCTGGGTCAGGGAGGATCCAGCCAGCGATCTCGATGGCAGGGAGCATGGGGGGTGTCCAGCCCAGGCTTAACACCTCAGCCAGAGGGTTTAGGTTTGGACTGGGACAGAGCCAGCCAGCGATCAGTGGTGGGGCGCTGGGGGTGCCCAGGTCCAGGCCTAAAGCCTCGGCCTGTGGTTTTAGGCCAGGGTCGGGGCGGAGCCAGCCAGTGATCATTGATGGCAGAGGAGTCCGTGGGGAGCTGGAGGTGACCAGGTCCAGGCATAAACCCTAGGGCTGGGGCTCTCGGCTTGGGCTAGGGAGGAGCCATCCAGCGATTGTTGATGGTGGAGGCGGCTGCAGGGAACTGGGTGTGGTCCCGCCCAGGCCTAAACACTGGCCTGAGGCGTTAGGCCTGGGTCAGGGATTAGCCAGTCAGCAACCATTTATGGCGGGGAGCATGGGGGTGGGGGTTCCGGCTCAGTCCTAACACCTTAGCCAGAGGCTTTAGGCTTGGGCGTAGGAGGAGCCATCCAGCCATCATGAGCCAGCGATGGTTGATGGTGGCAGCTGCAGGGAGCTAAGGGTGCCCCAGCCCAGGCCTAAACTCTCAGCCTGAGGCGTTAGGCCTGGGTCAGGGAGGAGCCAGCCAGCGATCTTGATGGCAGGAAGCATGGGGAGTGTCCAGCACAGGCCTAACACCTCAGTCAGAGGCTTTAGGCTAGGGCCGAGGAGGATCCAGCAAGCGATCCTTGATGGCTGCTTTGGCAGGGAACCAGGCCCGAGCCAGCCAGTGATTCGTGATGGGGAACTGGGGTTGCCCCGGCCCAGGCCTAAACTCTCGGCCTGAGGCGTTAGGCCTTGGTCAGGGAGGAGCCACCCAGCAGTCATTGATGGTGGGGACCATGGGTGTGCGGGGGTCAGGCCAGGCCTAACACCTTAGGCAGAGGCTTTAGGCTTGGGCCAGGGAGGAGCCAGCAAGCGATCCTTGATGGCGACTTTGGCAGGGAACTGGGGCAGAGTCAGCCAGTGATGGGTGACGGGGAGCTGGGGGTGCTCCAAGGCAGGCGTTAAGCCTTGGCCAGAGGCTTTAGGTTTTGGCCGCGGAGGAGCCATCCAGCTATC
Source organism: Myotis daubentonii (assembly GCF_963259705.1). Taxonomy (NCBI): domain Eukaryota; kingdom Metazoa; phylum Chordata; class Mammalia; order Chiroptera; family Vespertilionidae; genus Myotis; species Myotis daubentonii. The sequence continues at coordinate 4,042,636 of NC_081862.1, forward strand.
ATGAGCCAGCGATGCTTGATGGTGGCGGCTGCAGGGAGCTGGGGGTGTCCCGGCCCAGACCTAAACACTCGGCCTGAGGGGTTAGGCCTGGGTCAGGGAGTAGCCAGTCAGCAACCATTGATGGCAGGGACCATGGGGGTGGGGGTTCTGGCCCAGTCCTAACACCTTAGCCAGAGGCTTTAGGCTTGGGCCGGGTAGGAGCCAGCAAGCGATCCTTGATGGCGGCTTTGATCGGTTACCGGGGCAGAGCCAGCAAGTGATTCGTGATGGGGAGCAGGGGGTGCTCCGAACCAAGCCTAAAGGCTAGGCCAGAGGCTTTAGGCTTGGGCCGGGGGGGAGCCATCCAGTGACCATGAGCCAGCGATAATTGATGATAGCAGCTGCAGGGAGCTGGCGATGCCCCAGCCCAGGCCCAAACCCTCAGCCTGAGGCGTTAGGCTTGGATCAGGAAGGAGCCAGCCAGCAATCTTGATGGCAGGGAGCATGGGGGGTGTCCATCCCAGGCCTAACACCTCAGCCAGAGTCTTTAGGCTTGGACTGGGGCAGTGCCAGCCAGCGATCAGTGGTGGGGAGCTGGGGGTGCCCAGGTCCAGGCCTAAAGCCTCGGCCTGAGGTTTTAGGCCAGGGCCGGCGTGGAGCCTGCTGGTGATCATTGATGGCGGAGGCGGCCGCGGGGAGCTGGAGGTGCCCAGGTCCAGGCCTAAAGCCTTGGCCTGAGGTTTTAGGCCAGGGCCGGGTCGGAGCCAGCCAGTAATCATTGATAGCGGGGGCGGCCGCGGGTACTGGATGTGCCCAGGTCCATGCCTAAACCCTAGGGCTGGGTCTTTAGGCTTGGCCTGGGGAGGAGCCATCCAGCGATCTTTGATGGTGTAGGCAGCTGCAGGGAACTGGGGGTGCCCCGGCCCAGGCCTAAACCCACGCCTTGAGGCGTTAGGCCTGGGTCAGGGAGGAGCCAGCCAGCAGTCATTGATGGCGGGGTGTATGGGGTTTGTGGGAGTCCGGTTCATGCCTAACACCTTAGCCAGAGGCTTTGGGCTTGGGCCGGGGAGGACCAGCAGGCCATCCTTGATGGCGGCTTTGGAAGTGATCCGGGGTAGAGCCAGCCAGTGATTGGTGATGGGGAGCTGGGGGTACTCCAAGCCAGGCCTAAAGCCTTGGCCAGAGGCTTTAGGCTGGGCCGGGGAGGAGCCATCCAGCTATCATGAGCCAGTGATTGTTGATAGTGGCAGTTGCAGGGAGGTGGGGGTGCCCCAGCCCAGGCCTAATCCCTCAGCCTGAGGCGTTAGGCCTGGTTCAGGGAGGAGCCATCCAGCGATATTGATGGCAGGGAGCATGGGGTGTGTCCAGCCCAGGCCTAACACCTCAGCCAGAGGGTTTAGGTTTGGACTGGGACAGAGCCAGCCAGCGCTAAGTGGTGTGGCCCTGGGGGTGCCCAGGTCCAGGCCTAAAGCCTTGGCCTGAGGTTTTAGGCCAGGGCCGGGGCGGAGCCAGCGGGTGATTATTGATGACAGAGGTGGCCGTGTGGAGCTGGAGGTGACCAGGTCCAGGCCTAAAGCCTTGGCCAGAGGCTTTAGGCTTGGGCTGGGTAGGAGCCATCCAGCGATCGTTGATGGTGGAGGCGCCTGCAGGGAACTGAGGGTGGCCCGGCCCAGGCCGAAACACTGGGCCTGAGACGTTAGGCCTGGGTCAGGGAGTAGCCAGTCAGCAACCATTGATGGCAGGAAGCATGGGGAGTGTCCAGCACAGGCCTAACACCTCAGTCAGAGGCTTTAGGCTAGGGCTGAGGAGGATCCAGCAAGCGATCCTTGATGGATGCTTTGGCAGGGAACCGGGCCAGAGCCAGCCAGTGATTGGTGATGGGGAGCTGGGGGTGCTCCAATCCAGGCCTAAAGCCTTGGCCAGAGGCTTTAGGCTGGGCCGGGGAGGAGCCATCCAGCTATCATGAGCCAGTGATTGTTGATAGTGGCAGCTGCAGGGAACTGGGGGTGTGTGGACATGTGGTGTGTGTGTGTTTGTGTGTGTGTGTGTGTGTGTGTGTGTGTGTGTGTGTGTGTGTGTGACAATTGGATCCTGCAGGACCTTTGGTGGCTGGTGGACCAGGCTCTTTTAGCTGCCTCTGATAACCAGAGTCTGGATTGCTATTTTAAAAATTGCTAAATGTTAATAATACTCTACTTCTGATGATCACCTATTAGTTGGAATTTTTATATTAAAGAAAACTCTTCCTTATTTTCTGCTTGATCACTGTGTTTATTTTATACTAGAAGCCTGGCGCACAAAATTCATGCATTTGGGAGGGGGGCGGGGTTTTCCTCATCCCGGCCTGTGCCCTCTCCCAGTCTGGGAGCCCTTGGGGGCTGTCCAACTGATGGCTTAAGCCCAGTCCCTGTGGGGAGCCAGCCTAAGCAGGCAGTCTGACATCCTTAGAGCTGTTGTGGAGGTGGGAGAGGCTTCTGCCACCCCTGCTGTGCTCACCAGCCATAAGCAGCTTCTGGATGAGTCGCACTCCCTTTGTGGGAGTAAACTGACCACCAGGGGGCAGCTCCTGTGTTGAGAATCTGCCCCCTGGTGGTCAGTGCATTTCACAGCAACCGGTCATTCCACCATTCAGTTGATTTGCATATTAGCCTTTATTATATAGGATAGTGATAAACAGATTACTTACTACTGTTTTCATCATTTGGGAGAAGTAGGCAAAACTTACCTTTCTTCTCTTTGCAATCTGTATGTTCTAAATGTTCTGCAATAAATGTTTACTGCTACATGATAAAAAAATCAATGAAGTAAATTTTAAAGTTACAGGTCCGTCCTTTAATCTTATTTCAGAACAAGCACCACCCAAAAAGTTGTTTAAGCCTATAATTCCCTCCACTCCCCTGCCACTCCTTAAGGAAATATCTCCTCCCTCAGCCCACTTCCATGTATCTTAATCAATAATTTCTATCACTTTTATTCTAAAAATTTTGAAGTGGTGGTGATGATGATGATGAGGAGGAGGAGCAGGTGGAGGAGGGTGTCAAAGCAACACCTTTCCAAGGTTAAACATGTGCCAAAAACTACTCTAAATACTATTTGTGTATTATTTTTCACAGAGAATTTTATCAGATATGTTCTCATATTATAACTAGAGGCCCTCGGGGGGTGGGGGGCGGTCCCTCAGCCCAGCCTGTGGCCTCTTGCAGTCTGGGAGATAACGACCTGCTGGCTTAGGTCTGCTCCCGGGTGGCAGAGGGCAGGCCCAATCCCTAGGTGCAGCCCCTGGTCGGGCACAGAGCAGGGCTGATTGGGGAGTTAGGGCACCTTCCCCTGTCATGCACAGAGCAGGGCAGATTGGGAGGTTTTGATGACACCCTCAGTCACGCTCAGGGTAGGGCCGATTGGGGGGCTGGGGCACTGCCCCCTGTCACACTCAAGGCAGGGTTGATGGGGAGATTGCGGCGCCATCCCCTGTCACGCACAGAGCAGGGCCAATCAGGGCGTTGGGGCGCTGCCCCCTGTCACAGAGAGAGCAGGGCCCATCAGGGGGGTTGGGGCTCCGTACCCTGTCATGCACAGAGCAGGGCCAATCAGGGGTTGAGGCGCTGCCCCCTGTCACAGACAGAGCAGGGCCCATCAGGGGGGTTGGGGCTCCGTACCCTGTCACGCACAGAGCAGAGTCAATCAGGGGGTTTGGGAGCTCCCCCCTGTCATGCACAGAGCAGGGCCTATCAAGGGGTTGAGGAGCTCCCCCCTCTCACTCACAGAGTAGGGCCAATAGGGGAGTTGGGGAACCTCCCCCTGTCACACTCAGGGCAGGGCAGATCAGGGGGTTGGGGCGCCACCCTCTATCACCCACAGAGCAGGGCCGATCAGGGGGTTGTGGCGCCGCCACTCTCACACTCAGGGCAGGGCCGATGGGGAGGTTATGGCTCTACCCCATCACACACAGAGCAGGGCCTGTGGGGGGGGGGGGGCGCCGCACCCTGTCACACACAGAGCAGGGCCGTTCAGGGGGTTGAGGCGCTACACCCTGTCACACACAGAGCCACAGGGCAATCAGGGGGTTGGGGAGCTCCCCCCTATCAGGCACAGAGCAGGGCTGATCAGGGGGTTGGGGCGCCTTCCCCTGTTACAAACATAGCAGGGCAGATAGGGAGGTTGTGGCCCCGCCCCCTGTCACACACAGAGCTGCAGGGCGATCAGGGGGTTTGGGCGCTGCCCCCTGTCATGCTCATCCCGGTGCCTGGAGGCATATTACCCTTTTACTATATAGGATAGAGGCCTGGTGCATGGGTGGGGCTGGCTGGTTTGCCCTGAAGGGTGTCCTGGATCAGGGTGGGGGTCCCTATTGTGGTGCCTGGCCAGTCTGGGTGAGGGGCTGAGGGCTGTTTTCAGGCCGACTGAAGCTCCCAACTGCTCCTTTTTTTCTTTTATTCTGGGCCAGCTTTAGCTCTGGCTCCAGCTCTGAGCCCTCTGCTGCTGAAAGAAGGTATCTGGTTTGTTTCGGTTCTATAATCGAAACAATGTATAACTCCAGCTCTGAGATCCTGGCTCGCTGAAAGCAGGTTTCTGGGGTTTTGTTTAGCTTCTATATTTGTTACAATGTTTCTTAAACTGAAAGCTCAGAGGCCGGCTAGGCAGGCGGGGAACATTGGAGTCCTCCGTCACTGAAGCAAGCAAGCCTCATGTTAGTTTCAATCTGCCTGGCTGCCGGCCGCCATCTTGTCTGGCAGTTAATTTGCATATCTTGCTCATTAGCCAATGGGAAGGGTAGCAGTCGTATGCCAATTACCATGTTTCTCTTTTATTAGATAGGATAATTTTAAGAATATGAAAACTGGTTTTGTGAGGTTTAAAGAAGCAACCTAATAAAATGATAGGTTTGGCCCAGCCTGTGTGGTTCAGTGATTGAGCATCAACCCATAAACAAAAGAAATCAGGTTTCGATTCCCAATCAGACCATATGCCCAGGTTGGTAGCTCAGTCATCAGAAGGGCTTTGCAGGAGGCAGCTGATCAATGACTCTCTCACATTGATGTTTCTGTTCCTTTCACCCTCCCTTTCTGAAATAAATAAAAATCTAGTTTTCTAAAAAGAGATAAAGTGATAGACCCAGAATTTTACCTTAAAAATGGTTCTAGAATTTGTACTCCTGACCAGAACTGCACTGGAAACCTCAATTGATCCCTCACCATAAAGAAGTGCCTTTTTATCTCTGAAATCTGCTTCATAAAATAGTAATACAGCCAGTAAGCTTTCTTATGGATTTATAAAATGGAAGAGAGATAGGTAGTTAGCAATGGAACCACAGGTGAAAAGGAAAATTAGGAAGTCCACCAATAACAGGATACAGCTTCCTGAGTAGTTGGGTTAGGTGAAAACCCAAATGGAGAGGGAAGAAGCAACACCCCCAGAAACAGAGCTTCATCAATCCCTGGACAGAGAGCTTCCTCTACCCCCTAGACCAGTGATGGTGAACCTTTTGAGCTCGGCATGTCAGCACTTGTAAAACCCTAACTTAACTCTGGTGCCATGTCACATATAGAAATTTTTTGATATTTGCAACCATAGTAAAACAAAGATTTATATTTTTGATATTTATTTTATATATTTAAATGCCATTTAACAAAGAAAAATCAACCAAAAAAAATGAGTTCACGTGTCACCTCTGATACACGTGCCATAGGTTTGCCATCACTGCCCTAGACAGAGGGCTTCCTCTGCACCTTTTTTAAGTGACTAGAGGTCCAGTACACAAATTCATGCACATTGGAAGGAAATTATTCAGAAGAAATATTTTATAGGTCAGGGATAGACCATGGGGAGGTTGGCTCCAGGGCATGGCTGGCAGAGGAGGGACCCCGGGAGGGCTCCATGATGTGTCCAGCCCATCTCGCTGAGTCCCGATCAGCCAGACCCTGGAAGCAGGCTAACCTACCAGTCGGAGCATCTGCCCCCTAATGGTCAGTGCAAATCATAGGGCTGGCCGAGGGGTCAGTCAGACACTGAGAATATTTGACTTTTATATATGTAGATTTCTATACCACTACTGAGAGAACTTCCTCTACCCCTTTACAGAGTTCTTTAATCCTAGACAGAGAGCTTCCTTTACCCCTGGTCAAAGAGCTTCCTCCAACCCTAGACAAAGAGCTACTGTGGGAGAACCAATCAGAAGCCAGAAGGGTATATATATATATAAATATATGTGGTTTGTGAGGTAAACTTTTAAACTTTTAAATTTACTTAATCTTTTAACATTTTTTTTCAGTGCTGCTTTGCTGGGGTGTTTTTTCTACTTTGTCTTCTAACTCACTGATTCAGTCCTCAGTTTCCTCTAGTGTACTGTTAAAACTTTCCATTTTGTTCCTTATTGGATCAATGTCATTCTTCATGTCCTCTTGATACTTATTCATGCTGAAATTCTTTTTGCTCCTTATAATTGTCACTGAGTTGTGTGTGTCATCCAGACATTTGAGCATTCTTATAACCATTAATCTGAACTCTTTCTCTGACAAATCACTTGCCTCCATTACATTTAGTTTCTTTTCTGGTTATTTCATTTATTTCCTTTGTGAGTTGTTCTTTGTCTCTAATTTTTGCTGTCCTCTCGTAATTGATTCTATTTCTTAGATCCAACTGCTACTCCATCCAGTTTATTTTGCTTGTTTGTTTTGTTTTCTTAGGGGTGTGGTCTTATGTATTTAGTGATAGTGTGACCCAGTGGTGTTGTCTCTAAGATCTCCTGAGCTGGGTGTTCTAATGGAGGTCCCTACTTGAATTGTTTGGGTTGTCCTGATGTAGTTGTGTTTTAAATGTTAGTTTCTCATTTATGGACATAGTCTCCTCACAGATGTCCATCAATGTTACTCACCCCAAGCCTCATTGTGCAAGCTGTTGTGGATGTGATTGTCATTCCTGCTCTTGTGTCAGGGATTGCCTGAGATCTCACTGGCTTGTGGCTCACTGTGGGGCCCACAACAGGGTGGGGGGATCCTGGAGCCATAGGTGAGGTAGTGTAACTCTGTCCATTGTGGAGTGACTGTTACCTAAGTGGCATCAGTCTGTGAGTTCCTAAGGAGATTCCAGAACCCGTTTTCAGTGAGGCAGGGATCCTAGAGTTTGCTGGCGAGGCAGGAGGACTCTGGCCTGGTTGTTTGCACTCTGTGAATCTTGAGGGGGTCTATGAGCCAGTGGTTAGTGGTTAGATATGTGAAGGTCACGAGATCTGCGGCTCAATCGGCGTGTCTTGGTCAGAGTGGTGTGCACTCTTCATATCACTAAGAAGTTTAGGAGCCATCAGCCAGGGAGGCCATATTTGTGGGTTCTGAGTCTGAAGCAGCATGAATGAGAGGATCTAGGAGCTGGGGGCTGGGAGGCAGAGGTCAAGGAGTCTGCAGCTGAAGCTCTGCACTTGGTAGAAGAGGCACACACTTCTGAACTCACAGGAGTCCCAGAGTCTGCAAGTCTGCAACTGAGGTCACATACCTTGATCAGAGTGGATGCAGTGTCCAGGATGGTGCCTGGGCCAGTGTGGGTGGTGGTGAGGCTGGAATCCAGGTCACATAGCTCTTCCCTTCAAGATGGCATGGTTTCTGTGCCAGAGCTGGCTGTCCAGGAATGCTTGCAGCAGTAGCAGGGCTCCCAGTCCAGGAAAGCCCAGTTGGCCAACCCCCTGAGACTCCTGCAGAATCTCTCATTCACTCATACACACACACCACACACATCCATATACTCCCCTTTCACTCGCTCACTCACACTCTCTCTCTCATTGCTGTCCTGTTGGCTGCCATCTTTGAGGCAACTTTCAAGAATTCATTTTAATTTCAGTTTTATGTCCACTTAATATCTATTTTTCTGAAAAACATTTTTTCAGCCTAAAAATGGGTTTTATAAATGATAGGTATTATTATTATAATAAATATATAATCTCATTTTTATTAAAATATTTAAAACTGTTTCTTCTGACTTTGTTGACCAAATAAATATTAAATGATCATTTCTTATTCCAAAAGAATAATTAGTTAATATTTTGATTGTTAAATATAAATATCCTATATTTTTACATGGATTTGTAAATTACATCTGATAATGTCAAATTATATTTTTGTAGTAATGGATTATAATTTTACATTTATTTTTAATTAAATTTTATTCAAATTTTGCTATATGCATGAACACAGATAATATCACAGTGAAATCTTGAGGAAGGTTGGGAGAGGGAAGGAGAAAATGGAGACATCTACCAATTTACCTAGTCATTCTCTTGTTTACTCAGTCATCGTTTTCATCAGGTGCTGATGAAATATACTGATATACTGACCTATATCTAAAAAATACATCCCTCACAATTAAAAAAATCTAGACATCCTAAGAGGTTTCAAGTGTTATCTAATTGTAGTTTGATTTGCATTTCCTTAACATGTAGGGAAGTTAAGCATCTTTCATACATATGTTGGCCATCTGTATGTCATCTTGAAAGAAGTGTTTGTTTAGGTCCTCTGTCCATTTTAAAACTGGATTGTTAATTGGTGTTGAGTTTTATGAATTCTTTATATACTTTTCAATTTGAAACCTTTCTCAGAGCTGTTGTTTGCAAATATCTTATTTCATTTAGTTTACTGTGTTTTTCTTTAGTTCAAAGTTTCCTTTCTTATGCAAAAGTTTAATTTATGGAGTCTTATTTATTTATTTTTGCCTTTACTTTCTTTGTCTTTGGGGGGAAATTCATATAATTTTCTCTAAGATTTAGGTTCATTTAAATTTGATGCCTAAGCTTTATTAATAGAACCTGAGAATATCATGCTAAACTAAATAAGCCATACAAAAAGTAAATAACTGTATGGTTTAATTTATATGTGGAATATAAAATTGAAGCAAAAAAAACCCTAACAAAACAAAACTGATAGACAGAGACCACAGTGTGGTGGTGACCAAAGTGAAGATGTTTGGGAGTTATGAAAAGTAAAGTAGGGTATATACACAAGTTTATATACTAAAATACACACAGGTCACATATCGTAAGAATGTACAGCTGAAACCAAAATATACTTATTAAACAATGTCACCCCAATGCATTTAATTTAAAAAGACAAAAAGATACCTTTCTATATTTCAATAATTATAGTACAGGCAGGCCACTTCTACACTTTACACATTTCCTCCAGTTGTTGCATCTTATACAATTATAGTCTTACAATATCATTAACGTGAAATTTACACAGTCCAATCTGCTTGTATAGGCGTATTTCATTCCATCAGCATGCAGATTCATGTAACAGCTACTATAATCAAAACACAAAATCATATTCCTGAAGAATTTTGGAAAATTTTTTAAGTGTGTAGCCTTTCCAAGTGTGTAATTCTTTTCAGTTTTTACTTTTGTTATCAGAAGACATGTTATATTTTCAAAAGAATTCTGTAATAAGTTTCAGATCCAAAATTATTTTCCCACTTTATGGAAGAGTCCATTTTTCCCATATAATCTTACATATTATATGACCGAATAAAATGGATGCCAATTTATTGATATCAATTTTTTCTATATTTCAGATGTACGTATTTATAATTTAATTTTTTTGAAAATATTCACAGAAAATCAACTTTAAAGAATGTATTACAATTATAATTTAGAAATAAATATTTCATGTCTTTTTAAAACTTCACAATGCTTTACCTTCCCTTTAAGGCAGGTCTTTTAGCTTAAAACAACCAAACTTACTTCTTTCCAAAGGCCATTCTCTCATAGTGAGAGTGATATATAGTTGAAATGTTAATTGTGGAATGGAACCAGGAAAGGCCTGGATGCCTGACATATAGTTGAAAGCCTGGCACTATATGGAAGCACCATGAATTGAGTGAACAATCTCTCATCCATCATCATCGTTCTTCTTTTGATGATAACTTGAGACTCTTTTTAAATCTTGTTAAGCCTTTCAACACACTATTTACACTAATAAAAGACCAAGTTGCTAATTGACTGTACCTTCCCTATGCCCAAGCCATGACCACCAGCCAATCAGAGCGACTATATGCAAATTAACCCAATCAAGATAGCTGCCTGCAGCCACTGAGCTTGAGCAAGCCAGAGACTTGGTTTCCCCAGAAATGGGGTGAGGGTCCCTGCTGGGGAGGTTGGCCAGCCTGAAAGCAGCCATCAGCCCCTCACCCAGACTGGCCAGTGACCCAAGCAGGACCCTCCACCCTGAAGTGGCTGTGGCTAGCCTGCAAACAGCCCTTAGCCCCTCACCCAGGCCGGCCCGGCACCCCAGCAGGGACCCCCACACTGAATGTGGTGTGGCTAGTCTGAAAATGGCCCTCAGCCTGTCACCCAGGCTGGCCAGTCACCCCAGCGGGACCTCTATCTGATCCGGGAAACCCTTCAGGGCAAACCAGCTGGCCCCGACCCATGCACCAGCACTCTATCCTATATAATAAATGGGTAATATGCAAATTGACCCTAACAGGACTGCTACTGGGAATCACTGGTCACTATGACACTCACTGACCTCCATGGGGCAGACGCTCAATGCAAGAGCTGCCCCTGGTGGTCAGTGTGCTCCCACATGGGGAGCTCTGCTCAGCTACAAGCCAGGCTGACAGCTGCCAGTACAGCAGTGGTTGTGGGAGCCTCTCCCGTCTTCTCAGCAGCGCTAAGAAAGTCCGACTGCAGCTAGGCCTGCTCCACGCTGGAAAGTGGATATCCCTTGAGGGCTCCTGGGCTGCCAGAGGGATGTCTGACTGCCAGCTTAGGCCCAATCCCCTGGTGAGCAGGCCTAAGCCAGCAGGTAGTCTTCCCCCAAGGGGTCCCAGACTGCAGGAGGGCACAGGCGGGCCTGAGGGACCCTCCAAAGTGCACAAACTTTTGTGCACTGGGCCTCTACTGGTAATTTATAATGGTTTGGATGTACCTGTTAGAATGAAGTAACACTCAAGATTAGTATTTGTCACTGATAGATGTGTTAAAAATATTTGAAATGCCATTTTAAGATTACTGTCTAATATGTAAAATTCTATTATCCTATAATAATAAAAGACAAACATGAAGATTGACTGTACTTTCAGTATTCCTTATTCCATGCCCACCAGCCAATCAGAGTGACTATATGCAAATTAACCCAACCAAGATGGCGCTGGCAGCTATGGAGCTGGAGAAAGCAGGAGGCTTGGTTGCTCCACTGATGGTGGAAGCCAAGGTTCTCCGCCTGCCTTGGCCCAGCTCTGAGCTCCACTGAAAGCAAAGAAGTTTCAATTATAGAAGGTAAACAAAACCCAGATACCTGCTTTCAGCCAGCCATGGCCACGGAGCTGGAGCGAGTAGGAGTGGGTTGCCCCTGGCGATGGTGGAAGCCAAGCTTTCCGCAGGCCTCCCCTAAAGGCAACAAAGTTTCAATTATAGGAGGTAAATAAATCCCAGAATTTAAAAAAAAGGAGAGGCTTGGAGCTTACGTCACAAGGGTGCTCGGCCAGCCTAAAAAATGGCCCTCAGCCCCTCATCCAGACTGGACAGGCAACTCCAATGGGGACCCCCCACCCTAAAGGGGTGTGGCCAGCCTGAAAACAGCCAACAGCCCCTCACCCAGGCTTGCTGAACCTCCATGGGTTGAGGGTCCCCAATGGGGTGGACATGCTCTGAGGGGTCCCACACTGCAAGAGGGCATAGGCCAGGCGGAGGGAACACCCGAGTGCACAAATTTTTGTGCACTTGGCCTCTAGTTAATATAATAAAAACTTAATCATGCAATACAGTTTTCAATATTAACATTTATTTTAATTCTGTATCTATGATTCAATGTAAAATCTTACCTAATAATAAACAAACATGTAAATTAACTGTACCTTCACAATGCTAACCAGCCAATCAGGAGAGTATGCAAATCAACCAACAAAGATGGTGGTTAATTTGCATACATAGGCTCCACGTGACAGAGCAAAGACTGAAGGCATGCTAGAGCAGCGAAGATGGAAGACTGAAGGCAGCTATGCCTGGAGCAGCAAAGACGGAAGGCGGCTCCCGCCAGAGCAAAGGCCTGGTTCCCAGGTGTGAGAGGAAAACCGGTGCTAGCAGCCAGGAGAAGGGAAGGCAACAGGCCTCTAGTTATTACATAAATACATTCTTATAAAAAATTAAACAATAAGCTAACTATCTCTTTGTTAACATACAATTGATTTTACCTCCAATTATAGAAGTGAGTTACTATTTATACTTTGGGACATATTATTCTAATCTTATCCCAATGCACTTACTTTATGAACCTAAATCTTTATATTCTTATCTTAAAACATTAAAATTATTTTTCTAAAATAATGGGATGCTCATACATTGTTTGATAATTAAATTTTTTTTGACATTTTTATGTGTTTGTTCCAGAAAATGAATCTGTCATAGTTTAAATTGCTTTCAAGGACACAATACAATGAGTGCACTATTTTTATTTATTATTTTTCTATTTATGGGAGTTAGCTCATTACGCATCCATTCTAACAGGTGAATTTTAAAAACTCAATTAAAACAAAGTAGTTGGAGATGCAAGATGTTGCCAAAGTAGGTAGATGTAATAATCCTTTTTTCTCAGGACCAAACTGGAATTAGAAGTAAAATAGAAATCCATCAACCCAAATAACTCATTAAACATTTAACAATATTCAACACCCATTTTTGATAAAAACACTCAGCAAAGTGGAAATACAGCCAACCTCATACTCGACAGGGAAAAAAAAATTAAGAACAGGAATAAGACCAGGATGTCCGCTTTCACCACTTTCATTCAATGTAGTACTGGAAGCCCTAGCTACAGCCATCAGACAAGAAGAACAGATAAATGGCATCCAAATTGAAAGGAGGAAGTAAAACTATCCTTTTTCTCTGATGACATGATATTGTACATAAAAAAGCCCCAAGACTCCACCAAAGTACTATTAGATTTAATAAAGGAACTCAGAAATGTAGAAGGATACAAAATTAAAACCCAGAAATTGATGACATTTTTATACACCAATAATGAATTCTCAGAAAGAGAAACTAAACAGTTCCATTTATCACAGCAACAAAAATTATGAAATACTTAGGAGTAAACTTAACCAAGGAGGTAAAGAGTAGTACTCAGAAAACTGCAGGACATTGAAAAAAGAAATAGAGGAAGATATACACAAGAGAAGAATATATCATGTTCACTGATTGATAGAATTTACATGAATTGTCCATACTAGCCAGTCTGTATATTTAAAGCAATTCTTATTAAAATACGAAGAGTATATTTCACAGATCTAGAACAAATGCTCCAAAAATTTATATGGATCTAAAAATGGACCCTGAATAGCTGCAGCAATCCTGAGAAAGAAGAACAAAGTTGGAGGGATCATAATACCAGATATAAAGTTATGCTACAAAGCCTGTCATCAAAACAGCTGGGTATTGAAATCAAGAACACACATATAGATCAATGGAACAGATCAGAGACCCCTAAATCAACCCAACACATTATGCTCAATTAAACTATATATATTAAAGCCTAAAATGCAAATTGTCCCCTTGGGAGTTCAACAGGAGACTGGGAGTTCGATCGCTCACTATTACCTGCACTGACCACAGGGGGATGAAGGAAAGCCCTGGCCAGAAGCAAGGGAAGGGATGCCCCAGCCTGTGGTTGGCAGCAGGGGAAGGGAGGCCCTGGCCAATGGTAGGAAAGGCCCTGATTGGTCCTGATCTATGGCCAGACCCAGGGACCTTACTTGTGCATGAATTTCGTGCACCAGGACTCTAGTATTTGATAAAGGAGGCAAGAGCATACAATGGAGTCAAGATAGCTTCTTCAATAAGTGATGTTGGGAAAATGAGATAGATACATGGAACAAAACAAAATTAGGCCACCAACCTACACCATGCACAAGAATTAACTTGATTTAAATGTAAATCATGAAACTTTAAAAATCTTAGATGAAACCATAGGCAGAAAAATCTCAGATATCTTTTGTAAGTATATGTTTGTGAATAAATCTCCTAGGGCAAAGGAAACTAAGAAGAAAGAAATGGAACTACCTCAAAATAAAAAGCTTTTGCACAGCAAAAGAAACCATCAAAAAAATGTAAAGGGAGCCACTATATGAGAGGACATATTTGACAGTGATACATCTGATAAAGGATTACTATCAAAAATATATAAGGAACTTATCCAATTTAACAAAAGAAGACAAACCATCCAATTAAAAAATGGTCAAATGACCTAAGTAGACACTTCTCCAAAGTGGACATATATATTGCCCAGAGACATAAAAATTTTGAAATTGACTAATCATCAGAGAGAAACAAATTAAAATGACAATGAGGAATCACCTCACATCTATCAGAATGGGTATCAACAACAAATCAATAAATAACAAGTGTTGGTGAGGATGTGGAGAAAAGGGAACCCTCATATGCTGCTGGTGGGAATTCAGACTGGTGCAGCCATTAAGGAAAACAGTATGAGGGTTCCTAAAATATTAAATATGGATCTTCCATTTGACCAAGCGTTCCCTCTTCTAGGAAAATATCCTAAGAAACCTGAAACACCAATCAGAAAGAATGTATGCATCCCTATGTTCATAGCAGCATAATTTATAATAACTAAGATCTGGTAAAAGCCCAAGTGCCCTTCAGTAGATGAGTGGGGAAAAAAGACTTTTAAACAAAGGCTATAATAAGAGACAAAGTAGGATACTACATAATGATAAAAAGGCATTCCAACTAGAAATTATAACCCTTATAAATATTTACACCTAACATAAGAACATGTAAAAATATAAAAATTTTTGAGGCCAATAAAGGGTGAAATAAATAGTAATACAATTATATAAAAAATTGTATCAATACATTAACGTCAATAGTTAGCTTCTCCAGAAAGAAAATGCAAAACAAAAGTGACCTTAATTGACACTCTAGGTGAGATGACTTTATGGTGTACCATACCTGCAGACTACCTAAAACTATCTATAAATTTAATGCAATTTATATCCAAATATATAAAAGCCCAGGGTTCCTAACAACTGAATGAAGGACTGGTCCATCGCTAGGCCTCTGGCTCCATGGGTCATGGGATGGCGAACGAGAAACCAGGGTATCTTGGGCTCCAATGAAGCCGTGGCAACAGCAACAGGTGAGCGGACAGAAGGCAGACTGCTTGGCTCACAGTGATCAGGGGATGCTTAACAGGGAACCAGAGTGAGTGGCGTGAGGATTGGTGAGCTACTGAAATGCAGGCCTCCTGGTCCTTAAACTCCAATCAGTTGGTGGTGGAGGTGGGACAGAACTGGGGACTGGCTTCCTTAGTAGAGCTGTAGATTCAATCTCCAGAGATCAGACCAGACATCAACAGACGAATACCTCAGGCATGAACCTGACAGTGCTGCCGGCCTCCTGGAACTTGGTGACATGCACTGAGGCTGCGTCCCCTCCCTTGGATTGGCTCCCTTAGTAGCCCTGCAGGTTGAATCTGAAGAGGGCAGGACAGGCACCGACGGTTCAGCGCTGCCTGCATGATCCCAACAACTCTAACAGCTTCCTGGAACTTGGCCTTAGGCACTGTATCTGCTTCCCTGCCTAGATCCTCCACAGGAAGACAGGATACCTCCAGCAGTGCCAGGGATGACCCATGGTGAATGACTGATCTCCCTGTGCTTCCTCCAGGTCACTTGAGTCTGCCCACCCGCCCCAGCTACACATGAAGTGTGATCACTACAAACTGAAGGAATGTAGTCAAGAAACAAAAACCAGTGACCAAGAGAATGCTGCAGTCAACATCCAGAGTACAGCTCAGGGGAACACAGAGAAGGGAGAATTCCAAAACTTGGCTGATGCCAGGATATTTCTGAGTGACTGCCTGGTGTGTGACAGTTGTATGACCACCGAGGAAAGAGTCCAAGTTTCTCCACCAAACAGCAAGGACTTCTTCTGTGTTCTGAACCTTAATAAGAAATGTGATACCTCACAGCACAAGGTGCTGGCAATGTCTGTGTGTCCTCAGTTTCTGCCTTACTTTGCTGCTAAATTCAGCCTCAGTGTCACTGATGCATCCAGAAGGCTCTGCAGCTTCCTCAAAAGCTTTGGGGCTCACTGTCATAGACGTGAAGATAGCTGCGGACTGCAGTATCCTGGAGAGTCAGAAGGAATCTGCGTCAGTACTGCCAGCACCGTGAGGAAGAGCCCTGGCTACCCGTGCTGACCTTCGCCTGCCCTGGCTGGGACCCATATGTAGAAGGTGTGCTGGGTCACCCCATCACCCCTACCTCTGAATGGCCAAGTCTCCCCAGCAAATCATGGGCTCTCTGGTGAAGCATTCCTTCACCAGACGGCAGAAGCTGTCCCCAGACAAGATTTTCCACATCATTGTGGTCTCGTGTTATGACAAGAAACTGGAGGCACTTTGAGGAGATGTTCCCACAACTTTACATAGTTCCCAAGGTGCTGACTTTGTGGTAACCTCGGGTGAAATTGTCCAGATAATGGAGCAGTGTGACCTCGCCTCGAATGATGCCGCCATGGACACTGTGTCTAGAGACATGAAGGATAAAAAGGTGAGGCTCCATGAGAGTGCCAGCTCCGATGGTTACCTGGCACACATCTTCAGGCACATGGCCAAGGTGCTTTTCAACAAGGACGTGGGAGTGCTCACCTATCCCACCCTGAGGAACAAAGACTTCCAGGAGGTCACCTTGAAAGGGACGGAGAGGTTCTGCGACACTTTGAGGATGCTTACGGCTTTCAAAACATCCAGAAGTGGTCCTGAAGCTATAGAGGCCAAGTTCCCCTGCCACTTCATGGAGGTCCTGGACTGCACAGCCTATGCCTAAGCAGCAGGGCCAGGCCCCAGGTGGATTACGGGTGGGCAGATAGGGCACAGCTGTGGCAGATGGAAGGCATCTACACTGCCATCCAGATATGGCCCCCAGAGACCAGTGCACATGTGCAGGAGCTGTACCAGGAGTGGCTGGGGCAGGGAGGCGACCCCTCCTGGGCCCAAGCAGGCCTACACACTGCCTAGCAGGGCCCAGATCAGCCTTCCAGGACATCAAGTGTTAAAGTCCAGCAGATGCCCGGCCTGCAGGCCACATGAAGGGAAGGCTTGGCATCTCTGTCATTGCTTTGGTTTTCATAATTCCCTGCTCCCCATCTGTTGGCTCCCTCCCTCTGAGTGGCTCTGCTGTTGTCACATGGGTGCAAGTGGAATATTGTATCTTGAGAGGATTGCCCCAATGTATGTATCCTTTTATCCAATGATTAAAAATTCCCAAAGAACAAGAAGGGAGACAGACTACTATCCCCTAGACTTAAAAAAAAAAAAAAAAAAACCGGAAGTGTCCTGCGAAGAGCTGAGACTTGGTTCTGTCCCTGTGCCTCAGAGAGATTGGATAAGGAAAGAACCGGGTTTGGCCCTGACTTTACCCACTTATATTACTCTTGAAGGTGTCTTTGCCACAATATGAATAAACTGCCACCTTTTGGAATAGGCGCTCATACGAAATCTGCATTCCCAACTTTTCTTGAAACAGATGTATGTTCTGCAGCTGTGGCCACTGTCCTGAGATCAGGTCATGACAACCAGGTCTTGTGGCTGGGGATCAGTGAATGTTGGAGAGGAGGCCTCCCTGCCCCCGCCACCCTGAGCCCTTTTAGATTCAGGGATTGAGCTGAACTCCCTTTGGGGGAGGCCTGGCAAGGGGGACAGGTGTCACAGATGGAAGGATGGAGAATGGATAGGCAGACACCCTGCTCGGTCTCTCCCTGGTTGGGGTCAGATGGTTGAAGGCCAGTCAGCATGCACCACAATTGGGTGAGATAGCATCCTCTGTGTCCACCTCTGATCACGAGGGCCTGGCCACTCCCTGCAGCTCTGGGCATCCTTCTGCGTTCCAGAACAGTGCACTGTGCCCTCACATGCTGCTCACCCAAAGTGAGAAGGAAGAGAGCAGTTGGCCCATAGACAACTACACAGAAAGGTAGGGCTCATGGCTGGTGAGTACACTGGCAGTAGCAGGAGCCTCTCCTGCCTCCATGGCAGTGTTAAGGAGCAGCGAGCTGAGTGGTAAAGAGCAGAGAGCAAACAGGTGGTAAGAAGCGAGGAGTCCCGGACTGCAAGAGGAATTTCCAACTGTCGGCTTAGGCCCACTCCCCATGCACGAATTTCGTGCACCAGGCCTCTAGTGAAAACATAAAAGTCATATTTCACAGAACTAGAAAAGTATTCTAACAGTTTATATGGAGGAAGAAAATGGCGGCCGAATAGCAGATGTGTCATGCACCTCATCCCAAGCCAGCCTGGAAAAACAAATTAATCAGAGAATATCCACCCAGAATGAACAAACTAAACACAGCTGAGGAGATCATTTACAAGAAAGGAAGGGCAGAGGTTTCTGGGGAAAGGTAAGAAGGAAATCTAGGCTTGAAGGGGACACCCAGTCACAGGGTCAAGAGGGTGAGGAGAAAGGTGAAAGCTGCACTGCACCAAAGCCTTGTCGCTTGATGACAGGTGTAATACCCAACTGAAAAAAGGAGAAGCCACAGGGCTGCTGGCAGCTGTGGAATATACACCTAAGACCCCAGCTGACGGCGGGGGGTCGGGGTGGGGGCGGGGACCTGCACTCCTGAAGGCAGCCTGAAAAGCAGCTTAAGCAGCATGGTGCTTGGGGAAGAGAAACCCACAATTTTGTGGTTGTTTCCCTTTAGTTTGGCCTTTACTTTTATTCACTAAATACAGAACATTAGACTTTTCAAGGCATCTGTGAAGGGAAAGGCACAAACTTGATGTGCCTGAGAAGAGGCTCTGGAGGGAGGCAGGGCAGGGAGTTGTGCTCAGGGCTCCAACAACCTTCCAAACATAAGTGGCCATTTCTCTCCTGTGAGCCAACCCCTCCAGTAGCCTGAAGAGAGGTAATACAGCCTGCCACACCCTGCCTGCATTTTGAGCTATAGGAAGGAAACAAAGGGCTCTGAATAGCCCCAAAGATCCCTCAGTAACTGCTTTGGAAGAGGGGCCCATGTATTATAGGAACCAGACTGATAAAAACTCCAAGTTGCCAGCCAACGCCTCTGGTCTCCATACAAGGATCTCTGATCAACCAGAGACAGAGTAATATTTTGCACCAACGAGGAGGAGTAGGTCTAGGTCTGGGAAAAAAAATCATCCATCTGATTCCTAGTAATTGAGACAGCACCACCCCCCCACCACCTAAAGCCCTGTCAGAAACAGAAGTTTGAGTGATTAAGATTGACAGCTGGCAGACAGGCAGGAAGATTGGTCCTGCCTGCTTGCAGCCAAGGCCTGTGCAGACAGACACAAACAGAGGAGTGGTGGATTGCTTGGAGCTTTGGTGAATTGCTAAATGCCAAAACTATGCTAACAGTGGTCAACAACTACCTACCTAACAGAAAGCCAGAATTGCGAGGTAGAACAGAAGAGAGGGACATTAAAATGTGGCTGAAGCAAACGCTTCACAATTTTCTTTTAATTTTTAAATTAAAAAACAATTTTAGAATGAATCTTTTTTATTTTATTTATTTTTTTATCACCTTTTTCTTCCTTGACTATAATTGTAGTCACCCTTGTCTTATTCATAGATCTAATTTCCTCTTCCTTGGTACTTCTCCATGCCAACATCTCTGATTCTTTACTACTCATATTTTTAAATATATATTTTTTCTTTCTTCTCTTCTCTTGCTCTTTTCTTTCCTGAATTATTAAATTAGTTTCATTTCCTAAATTCAGGCCTAACTGCTCTTCCCTCCATTCTCCTTTTAAAAATAAATGAATGAATAAATAAATTTTTATTAAATATTTTCTTCTTATTCACTCATTTTTGTTTTCCTTTCTCTATACTACACCATAGTCCTTCCTGTAGTTATCAAATTCCTTAACCTTATTTTCTGTTTTTCTCTATTTAAGCTCTGCATCTATAGATTCTGTTCCCCTTTGTTTCTCGGTGCTTTAGTTTGAGTTTTTTTGTTTGTTTGTTTGTTTTGTTTTATTTTTGGTTTATTTTGTTTGTTTGTTTTTGTTTTCTCCAAATATTTTTTTCTTTTCTTGGTATCACTTTTGTTCTCCTTTTCTCTCCTAATTTTTTGTCTGGTGGTTACTTTTATTGGGGTTATAGTTGTTTTGTGTATATTCATGATGTGTCCCATTTGTGACATGTCTTGTCATGTTGCAATTTGTGTTGTTCTGTCAGCACCTCCACAATGGTTGCCATGATGTGGTACAGAGCAAGCCATATAACCAGACACCCAGTGAGGAGATTCCATCCATGAATGGGACAATAATATTCAAGACACAGGTACATCAAGAGAATCCAAATATATCAAGTAGTGGTCATCTCTAGTATACCCAGCCCAGAAAACACAAAAGATTTCACATTGGTCCAACAAAACTTCTACTACATAAGATAATTCAAACAATATGGGTGGCATAACAGTTTGAGCTAATACGTAAAAACAATCAGAAAGGAACAGAAATGGGGATACAAAGACACAATACCCATATGAAATAAAAGGAGGAATAACCAGAAAAGGCAAGCAATTTGTCAAAGAAAAAAATCAGAATAATGGTTATAAGGATCTTCAAATGGCTGGATAAGAAATTTACCAACACATTTAAGAGTCAATAGGAAATAAAGAATGACATATCTGCAATAAAGAACACAATGGAAGACTAGACAAAGCTGAGGACTGAATCAGTGAGGTAGAAGACAGGGTGGGGGGAAAAAGAAAAATCAAGCAAAGCAGCAATTGGAAAAAAATTAATAAGCATGAGGAGATTCTAAGGGAGCTTTGGGACATAATGAAACATAACATATTCATAATCTGGGTGTCAGAGGAGAGGAAGCTGAGCAAGGAATAGAAAACCTGTCTGAATAAATAATAAGAGAAAATTTCCATGATGTTGGAAAGGAAAAAAATCAACAGGTCCAAGAAGCACACAGAGTGCCAAACAATTTGGACCCCAAAAGACCAACACCAGGACACATCATAATTAAATTGTAAAAGGTTGTCCTAACCGGTTTGGATCAGTGGCTAGAGCGTCAGCCTGTGGACTGAAAGGTCCCAGGTTCAGTGCAGGTCAAAGGCGTGTATCTTGGTTGCAAGCACATCTCCAGTAGGGGGTGTGCAGGAGGCAACTGATCAACCTTTCTCTCTTATCGGTGTCTCTAACTCTCTATTCATATCCCTTACTCTCTGGAAAAAAAAAAAAATCCATAAAATATATATTTAAATAAATAAATAAATAAATTGGCACAGGTCAACAACTAAGTAAAGATCTTAAAGGCTGTCAGGAAAGACAGAAAGTTACCTACAAGGAATCTCCCATGAGACTATCAAATTATTTCTCAACTGAAACGCATCAGGCCAGAAGGGAATGGAATTAAGTATACAAAATGATGTATAGCAAAGGACTGAATCCAAAAATACTCTATGCAGTAAGACTATCATTCAAACTTGAAGGTGAAATTCAGAGCTTAATAAAGGAAAAAGGCTAAGGGAATTTATTACCAAAAAGCCAGAAATGGTAGAAATGCTAAAAGGAATTCGGAAAGACGGAAGGAAGGTAGGAAGGAAGGAAGGAAGGAAGGAAGGAAGGAAGGAAGGAAGGAAGGAAGGAAGGAAGGAAGGAAGGAAGGAAGGAAGGAGAGAAGAGAAGAGAGAGAAGAGAAGAGAAGAGAAGAGAAGAGAAGAGAAGAGAAGAGAAGAGAAGAGAAGAGAAGAGAAGAGAAGAGAAGAGAAGAGAAGAGAAGAGAAGAAGGAACACAGGCATAAAGAATAAAATTGCAAGTAATGATATATACTAGAGAAGGGTTCTTGAAATGGTGGCTGGCAGGATGGAGGTGAGGGATAGGAAGTGAGTGAGTGAGCGGATGAATGGAGAGTGTGTGGATGTGTGTGGTGTGTGAGTGAGTGAGAGAGAGTTAAATCTGGCAGGAGCAGCAGAGGCTAGCAGACCAGGCTCTCTGGGACAGGGAGAGACTGCTGTAGGCACTTCCTGGATTGCGGGACTCAGGCAAGGAGCCCACACCATCTTAAAGGGGGGAGCAGCCTTTTCTAGGAACTCAGCACCACCACTACCCAGACAGGCCTTGGACACTGCCCATGACCTGGCAGCCACTCTGGCAAAAACACCCGCAGACTCTGGGACTATGCGCCAAAGGAGGAACTCCACCCGGTAGAAATTCTGAATTCCCTCTGCCTGAATAACTGCCCCCACACACCCAGATGCACAACTTAAGCACCAGAGCCCCATAGAGTGCCTCAGAGCTCAGCACCAGGGAACTGAGCCTGTGAACTGCACCACCACAGTTGCTCACTCCCCCTCAGCCCATCTATCCACAGGACACTTTGGGGAAGCAGTGGTGAGCCTCTGCTGGGTCCAATCTTGGACTAATAGGGATGCACTCCCCTGGGCAGTAGAAATTCAGAATTCACCCATCTTGGATACCTGTCCAAAGCGTGCCAGGGTCCTTCAGAGTGCTTCTGTGTGCCGCTACAGAGAACGCAAGCCTATCCACCGCAAGTGCACCAGCAAAATCTGAGTTTCCCCACCCCACAGCTGCAGAACTCTGGACACTACAGGTGCATGCTTTTCCAGTGTGCAGGTTTCCCAAGACCACCACTCCACAGGCAGCCCTGGAGCCCCGCTGGGAGCCCTGCTGGTTGTGCACTTAAACTTGGTGCACTGCTGGGCTATGGAAACGCTGAATTCCCTCTTCTGGGATACCTGCCCACAGACACTGAAAACCAGTGGCTTCAGTGCCAGGCCCTTCAGAGTGTGTCAGTACACCCTGCTGGCAAATACACCACAGGTGCCTCTGTGAGCTGCTGCTGGAATCGTGTGTATCCAACCACAGAGGCAGCAGCAAAAGTTGAGTCTGCCCACCCACAACTACAGAACTCTGGACACCACAATCATGCCTTTCCAGAACACAGGCCTCCTGAGCCCCACCACCCCAACAGATGGTTCCTGGATGCCACTGTGAGTCCCCGCTGGGCACACATGATTTCAACCAAGGGCACAAGACAGCAAAAATTGTGACATCCCCTCCATAGCTGCTGACTTCTAGACACCTCTGTTGCACCTTTCCAGCTCGCAAGTCTACATCAAGAGAACCCAAATAGCTCAAGTAGGGAGCTACACTAGACTACCAAGCCCTGGAGACCTGAGAGGTCATACCAGTAACACCATACCCCCCAAAAAAAACTGGGTAGCAAAGCAATTGGAGCTACAATTAAAACATTACAGCAAAACATGGGAAGACAAAAAAAGCAATCCCCAAAGGAAAGAAAAAGAGAAATAACCAGAAATGGAGTTAAATGAAATTGAGGCTACTAACTTATCAGAGAAAGAATTCAGAGTAATGGTTATAAGGATGCTCAAATGGCTGGATGACAAATGCACACAACTCAATGAGAATTACAAGGAGCTGAATGAGGATGTCACCAACATGAAAAGGAACCAAGAGGAAATGAAGAATAACATAGCTGCAATAAAGAACACAATAGAAGGCTTAAACAGCAGACTAGAAGAGGCTGAGGACCACATCAGCGAATTAGAAGACAAGGTAGAAAAAAAAACACACAAACACAGGAGCAACTGGGGAAAAAAACTTAAAAAGCAAGAGGAGAGCCTAAGGGAGCTTTGGGACAATGCAAAATGAAGCAACATTCGCTTAATAGGGATACCAGAAGGAGTGGAGGAGAAGCAAGGAATAGAAAACCTGTTTGAAGAAATAATGGCAGAAAACTTCCCTGATACTGTCAAGAAAAAAACTACACAAGCCCAAGAAGCACATAGAGTGCCAAACAAGATGAACCCCAAAAGACCAACACCAAGACACATCATAATTAAATTGGCAAACACCAATGAGAAAGTAAGAATCTTAAAGGCTGCCAGAGAGAGACAGAAAGTTATCTATAAGGGATCTCCTATTAGAGTATCAGCTGATTTCTCAACAGAAACATACCAGGCAAGAAGGGAATGGAATGAAATATACAAAGTGATGCAAAGCAAGGGAATGAATCCAAGAATACTATATCCAGCAAGGCTATCATTCAAAATTGAAGGTGGAATCAGGAGCTTCACAGACAAAAAAGGGCTAAGAGAGTTTATTACCACCAAACCAGCAATGCAAGAAATGCTAAAGGGACTGCTGTAAAAAGAAGAAACAGAAAGACAAGGAGAAACACAAACATTAAGAATAAAAATGACCACAAACAAGTACTTTTCAATAATAACATTAAATGTAAATGGATTAAATGCTCCAATCAAAAGACACAAGGTAGCTGAATGGATAAGAAAATATGACCCATATATTTGCTGTCTGCAAGAGACCCACCTCAGAACAAAGGATTCACACAGAATGAGAGTGAAGGAATGGAAAGAAATTTTTCAGGCAAATGGAAATGAGAAAAAAGCTGGGGTTGCAATACTTATATCTGAAAAAAAGATCTCAAAGTAAAGGCCATAACAAGAGATAAGGAAGGCCACTACATAATACTAAAGGGAGCAATTCAACAAGAAGATTTAACTCTGGTAAACATATATGCACCCAATATAGGAGCACCCAAATACATAAAACAAGTTCTGGAAGATATCAAGGGACAGATCGATAGCAATACAGTCATAATAGGGGAGTTTTATACCCCACTGATAGCACTGGGTAAATCCTCTAAACAAAAAATCAGCAAAGGAACAGAAATCCTAAATGGCTCAATAGATCAGATGGACTTAATTGACATGTTCAGAATATTTCACCGCAAAGCCACTGAATATACATTCTTCGCCAGTGCACATGGGACATTTTCAAAGGTAGACCATATATTAGGACACAGGCAAAGTCTCTTAAAATTCAAGAGAATAGAAATAGTAACAAGCATCTCCTCAGAACACAATGGCATAAATTTGGAAATCAACTACAATAAAAACATTGAAAAAAAATCAAACACTTGGAGGCTAAACAGCATGCTATTAAGCAATGACTGGGTTACCAGAGAGATCAAAGAAGAAATAAAGAGCATCCTGGAAACAAATGACAATGAAAATGCAACAATCCAAAATCTATGGGACACAATGAAAGTAGTCCTGAGAGGGAAGTTCATAGCTCTATAGGCCTACCTCAAAAAACAAACAAACAAAAAAAAACTGGCAATAAATGATCTAACGCTACAACTCAAAGAATTAGAAAGAGAGCAACAAGAAAAGCCCATAGTATCCAGAAGGAAGCAAATAATAAAGATCAGAGCAGAAATAAACATCGACACGAAAAAAACAATACAAAAGATCAAGGAAACCAAGAGCTGGTTCTTTGAAAGGATTAACAAGATTGATGAACCTCTAGCGAGGCTCACCAAGAAACAAAGAGAGAGAACCCAAATAAACAAAATCACAAATGAAAGAGGTGAAGTAACAACTGACCCTACTGATATACAAAGGATTGTCAAAAAATGCAATGAACAACTCTGCTCCAACAAACTGGACAACCTCGATGAAATGGACACATTCCTAGAAAAATACAAGCTTCCAAAACTCAACCAGGAAGAATAAAAAAACCTGAACAGGCCAATAACTACTGATGAAATTGAAACAGTAATCAAAAAACTTCCAGCAAACAAAAGCCCTGGACCAGATGGGAGTTTTACTGAACATTCAAAGAAGAACTAAAGCCAACCCTACTCAGATTATTCCAAAAAGTTGAAGAGGAAGACACTCTTCCAAGCTCTTTCTATGAAGCCAGAATTACCCTAATTCCAAAATCAGAAAAGACACCACAAAGAAAGAGAATTACAGGCAAATATCCCTGATGAACATAGATGCTAAAATCCTCAACAAAATTCTATTAAACCCGATCCAGCATTACATTAGAAAAATCATACTCCATGACCAGGTGGGATTTATTCCAGGAATGCAAGGCTGGTACAATATCTTCAAATCAATAAACGTGATACATCACATAAACAAGTTGAGAGACAAAAATCACATAATCATATCGATTGATGCAGAAAAGGCATTTGACAAAGTCCAACACCCTTTTCTGATAAAAATGCTCAGCAAAGTGGGAATAGCGTGATCATACCTCAACATAATAAAAGCCTTATATGAAAAACCTACAGCCAACATCATACTCAATGGGCAAAAACTAAAACTATTTCCCTTAACAGGAACAAGACAGGGATGCCCACTTTCACCACTCCTGTTCAATATAGTACTGGAAGTGCTAGCCAAAGCGATAAGACAAGAAGAAGAAATAAAAGGCATCAAGATTAGAAAAGAAGAAGTAAAATTTGCATTATTCGCTGATGACATGATACTGTACTTAGAAAACTCTAAAGTCTCCATCAAAAAAATTATTAGATGTAATAAATGAATTTGGCAATGTAGCAGGATACAAAATTAATGCCAACAAATCTATGGCATTTTTATACGCCAACAGTGAACTTACAGAAAGAGAAATTAAAAAAAAAAATCCCATTTACCATTGCACCAAAAAATTTAAGATACCTAGGAATAAACTTAACCAAGGAGGTAAAAGACCTCTACCCAGAAAACTACAGGACATTGAAAAATGAGATAGAGGAAGACATAAACAGATGGAAGAACATACCATGTTCTTGGATGGGTAGAATCAACATCATCAAAATGTCCATACTACACAAAGCAATCTATAGATCCAATGCATTCCCCATTAAAATGCCAAGAGCATATTTCACAAATCTAGAAAGAACGCTCCAAAAAATTAAAACAAAACAAAACAAAACAGAACAAAAAACCCGAATAGCTGCTGCGATCTTGAGAAAGAAGAACAAAGTAGGTGGGATCTCAATACCAGATATCAAGCTATATTACAAAGCCACTGTTCTCAAAACTGCCTGGTCTGGCACAAGAACAGACATATAGACCAAAGGAACAGAATAGAGAACCCAGAAATTGACCAAAACCACTATGCTCAACTAATATTTGACAAAGGAGGCAAGAACATACAATGGAATCAAGACAGTCTCTTCAATAAATGGTGCTGGGAAATGTGTTCAGACACATGCAAAAAAATGAAACTAGACCACCAACTTACATCATACACAAAAATAAACGCAAAATGGATAAAGGACTTAAACATAAGACAGGAAACCATAAGATTATTAGAGGAATCCACAGGTAGAAAAATCTCAGATATATGCCAAAGGAATTTCTTCACTGACACAGCTCCTAGGGAAATGGAAACTAAAGGGAAAATAAACAAGTGGGAATATATCAAAATAAAAATCTTCTGCACAGCAAAATAAAACATCAACAAGACAACAAGAAAACCCACTGCATGGGAGAACATATTTGCCAATGATGTCTCCAATAAAGGTTTAATCTCCAACATTTATAGGGAAATCATAAAACTTAACAAAAGGAAGATAAATACCCCAATCAAAAAATGGGCAATGGACCTAAATAGACACTTTTTGAAAGAGGACATACATAAGGCCGAGAGACATATGAGAACATGCTCAAAGTCACTAATCATCCAAGAGATGCAAATCAAAACGACAATGCGTTACCATCTCACACCTGTCAGACTGGCTATCATCAACAAATCAACAAATGACAAATGCTGGCGAGGATGCGGAGAAAGAGGAACCCTCATTCACTGCTGGTGGGAATGCAAACTGGTGCAGCCACTGTGGAGAACAGTATGGAGCTTCCTCAAAAAACTAAAAATGGAACTTCCATTTGACCCAGTGATCCCACTTCTAGGAATATATCCCAAGAAACCAGAAACACCAATCAGAAAGGATATATGTATCCCTGTGTTCATAGCAGCACAATTTACTATAGCTAAGATTTGGAATCAGCCTAGGTGCCCATCAGCTGATGAATGGATTAAAAAGCTTTGGCACATCTACACAATGGAATACTATGCTGCTGTAAAGAGGAAGGAACTCCTACCATTTGCAACAGCATGGATAGAGCTGGAGAGCATTATGCTAAGTGAAATAAGTCAGTCAGAGAAAGATAAATATCATATGCTCTCACTCATTTGTGGATTATAAAGAAAAATGTAAACCAATGAACAAAAACAGATGTAGAGACAGAGAAGCATCAATCAGATGCTCAAAATTCAGAGGGAAAAGAGGGGAGGGTGGGGGTGAGGAGGAAAGATCAACCAAAGGACTTGTATGTATGCATATAAGCATAAGTGATGGATGTGGACAACAGGTGGTGAGGGTGAGGGTGAGGGCAGGATTGGGGGGATGAGGGGAACATTGGGGGGATAAGGACACATTCGTAATATATTACTCAATAAAGGGAAAAAATTGCAAGTAACAAAAAATATGAATAAGAATCTTAAATGTAAATGTATTAAATACTCCAAGCAAAGGACACAGGGTAGCTTAATGGATACCAACACATGGCCCTACATATTCTGTCTAAAAGAAACCCACCTCAGAACAAGGGACTCACACAAACTGAAAGTGAAAGAATGGGAAAAAATTTCAGGAAAATGAAAAAATATAAAGTGGAGTAGTAATACATATATCTGACAAAACAGACCTCAAAGTGAAGGCAATAATGAGAGATAAGGAAGGCCATTTCATAAGACTAAAGGCATTGTTTAAACAAGAGGTATAACTCTGGTAAACATATATGCACCCAATATAGGAGCACCCAAATGCATAAAAATTTTTCTGGAAGATATAAAGCAATACAATCATATTAGGAGAATTTAAAAACCCATTGACACCACAGAATAAATCCTCTAGACAAAATATCAACCAAGAAACAGCAATCATAAAAAGAAAAGAGGCTTGGAGCTAGTGTTACCGGGGGGCATGGACAGCCTGAAAACAGCCATCAGCTCCTCACCCAGGCTGGCCAGGCACTCCAGAAGGACCCTCCCACACTGAAGGGGCTGTGGCCAGTCTGAAAATGGCCCTTAGCTGCTCACCCAGGCCCTCCAGGCACCTCAGTGGGGACCCCCACCCTGACAGGGTTGTGACCAGCCTGTGAACAGCCCTCAGCCCCTTACCCAGGCTGGCCACACCCCCATGGGGTGAGGGTCCCCACTGGGAGGCTTGACCAGCCTGAATACAGCCATCAGCCCCTCACCCAGGCTGGCCACTCACCCCAGTGGGACCCCCCTGATCCGGGACACGCTTCAGGGCAATATATAAATACTAGACACCCGGTGCACTAAAATTTGTGCACTCGGAGGGGAGGTTCCCGCAGCCCAGCCCATGCCCTCTCGCAGTCTGGGACCCCTCAGGGTATGTCCACTTGCTGGCATAGGCGCGCTCCCCAGAGATTGAGCCTAAGCTGGTAGTCAGACATCCCCTGGCAACCCGGGAGCCCTCAGGGGATGTCCACTTGCCTGCGGGGAGAAGACCCAAGCTGCAGTCATACTTTCTTAGCGCTACTGAGGAGGCAGGAGAAGCTCCCACCACCACCGCTGTGCTGGCAGCCATCAGCCTGGGGAAGGGGGGAGGGCAAGAGTGGGTGGAGAGAAATTAATGGGGGGAAAGGAGACATATGTAATACTTTCAACAATAAATAATTTAAAATAAATTAAAATTAAATAAAAATTTATATAGAATCTAAAAAGATGCCCAATAGCTCCAGTAATCCTGAGAAAAAAGAACAAAGTTGGAGGGATCACAATACCATATAACAACTTATTCTACAAAGCCACTGTAACCAAAACATCCTTGTACTGTTATAAGAACAGGCATATAGACCAATTGAATAGTACAAAGAGCCTGGAAGTCAACCCATGTCTCTATAATCAATAAATATTTAACCAAAGAGATAAGAGCAGACATAGGAGAAAAAAACATTCTCTTCAATAAATGCTGTTGGAGAAATTATATAAATACATGGGGGAAAAAAGTGAAACTTGCCCACCAACTTATAACATACACAAGAACAAACAAAAAATTAATAAAAGGCAAATGTAAGTTGTGAAACCATAAATATCCTGGAAGAAAGCACAGGCAGTAAAATCTCAGACATCTTTCATAGAAATCCTAGAGGCCTGATGCACACAATTCGTGCACAGGGGTCGGGTGGTCCCCTCTGCCCAGTCTGCACAATTTCCAATGCGGGACCCCTGGGTGATGTCCGACTGCGGAATTGGGCCTAAACCAACAGTCGGACATCTCTCTCACAATCCGGGACTGCTGGCTCCTACCTGCTCACCTATCTACCTGCCTGATTGCCCCTACTGACCCCCCCTGCCAGCCTGATCATCCCTAACTGCCTCTGCCTGCCAGCCAGGTCACCCCAAACTGCCCCCACTTGCCCACTTGGTCACCCCAACTACACCCCTTGCCAGCCTTATTGCCCCTAACTGCCCCACCTCCAGCAAGTTCACCCTTTACTGCCCCCCAGCCAGCCTAATCACTCTCAATAGCACCCTCTGCCGGCATGGTCACCCATAACTCCCCCACCACCACCATGCCAGCCTTGTCACCCATTACTTCCCCCTCTGCAGGCCTGATCACCCCAACTGCCTCCCACTGCCAGCCTGCTCATCACAAACAGCCCTCTGTCAGCATGCTTGCTCCTAACTTCCCCCCTCTACTGGCCTGGTTGCCTTTAACTGCACCCCCCAGCCACCCTGGTCACATCCAACTGACTCCCCGCCAACCTGGTCATCCCTCTGCCCCACTCTGCTCTCCTAGTCACCCCAAACTTCCCCCACTGCTGGTGTGGGCCTCCCAACTGTCCACACTCCTGCCCTGGTTGCCCCTAACTGTCCCCCCTGTTGGCCTGGTCGCCCCTAGTGCCTCCCTCTGCCAGCCTCGTTACCCCTCACTGGCCCCTCTGCTGACCTGGTTGCCCCACACAGCCAGCTGCTCAATCATTTGGTTGTCCCAGACTAAGCCCCTGCTGGCCTTGTCACCCCACTCAGCCTGTTCAGTTGTCCGTTCGGTCTTTTGTTTGGGTGCAATGGCACCTGGCTGTGTGTGTATATATATATATATATATATATATATATACACACACACACACACACACACACACATACACACTAGAGGCCCGATGCACAAAAATTTGTGCACTCGGTGGGCGGGGGAGGGGGGCCCTCAACCCAGCCTGTGCCCTCTCGCAGTCTGGGACCCCTCAGGGGATGACCACTTGCTGGCTTAGGCCTGCTCCCCGAGGGATTGGGCCTAAGATGGCAATAAGACATCCCTCTGGCAGCCCAGCAGCCCTCAGGGGATGTCCACTTGCCAGCAGGGAGCAGGCCTAAACTTCAGTCAGTCATCCTTAGCACTGCTGAGGAGGCAGGAGAGGCTCCCACCACCACCGCTGTACTGGCAGCCATCAGCCTGGCTTGTGGCTGAGCAGAGCTCCCCCATGTGAGAATGCACTGACCACCAGAGGGCAGCTCCTGCATTGAGCGTCTGCCCCCTGGTGGTCAGTGTGTGTCATAGTGACCAGTCATTCCCAGTTGTTCTGCAGATAGGGTCAGTTTGCATATTACCCTTTTACTACATAGGATAGAGGCCTGGTACACGGGTGGGGACCGGCTGGTTTTCTCTGAAGGGTATCCTGGATCAGGGTGGGGGTCCCACTTGGGTGCCTGGCCAGCCTGGATGAGGGGATGATGGCTGTTTGCAGCTGGTCACACCCCCTTCAGGATGGGGGTCCCTACTGGGGTGCCTGGCCAGTCTGGGTGCAGGGCTGAGGGCCGTTTTCCAGCTGGTGGGTGACTGAAGCTCCCAACCTCTCCTTTTTTTATTTTTTTATTCTGGGATTTATTTACATTCTATGGCTGTAACTGGAGCTGAGATCTGGCTTTAGATCTGAGGCTCGGCTCTAGCTCTGAGACCTCGGCTGCTGAAAGCAGGTATCTGGGCATTGTTTAGCTTCTATAATTGAAATACTGTTGCAACTCCAACTCTGAGGCCCGGATGACTGAACGCAGGTTTCTGGGGATGGTTTAGGTTCTATAATTGCAACATAGTTGCTTAGAGTGCAAGCTCAGAGCCCAGCAGCAGCAGGCGGGGACCTTGGCTTCCTCCATCACTGGAACAAACAAGCCTCCTTTTCTCTTCAGCTGCCTGGCTGCCGGCCACCATCTTGGTTGGCAGTTAATTTGCATATTGCCCTGATTAGCGAATGGGCAGCGTGTCAGAGGTATGGTTAATTTCCATGTTTGTCTATTATTAGATAGGATTTTTGTCAATATGTCTCTGAGGACAAAGGAACCCCAAGACAAAATATACAAATGAGTCTACAAAAAGAAGGAAAGCTTCACAACAAAAGAAACCACCAACAAAATTAAAACAGAACCACTGTATGGAAGAATATATACATTAATGATATATCCAATGAGGGGTTAATTTCTAAATTGTACTGACTTGTTTGGATGAAGCCTCCAACTTGGGCATGTGCTCTGACAGGAAATCAAACCATGACCTCCTGGTTCATAGGAGCCATGCTGACTGGGCACCACAAAATGTTTTGATTATAGTGACTTTGTAGCATAATGTGATATCAGATATTGTGATGCCTCCAACTTTGATCATTCTCAAGTGTGCTGAAGCTATGTGGTATCTTTTGTGGTTCCACATAAATTTTTGGAATATTTGTTGTAGATTTGTGAAGTATGCCATTGGTATTTTAATAGGAACTATATATATACTAGGGGCCCGGTGCACGAAATTTGTGCACTGGGTGTGTGTGTGTGTGGGGGGAGTGTCCCTCAGCCCAGCCTGCCCCCTCTCACATACTGGGAGCCCTCAGGCGTTGACCCCCATCACCCTCCAATTGCAGGATCGGCCCCTTGCCCAGGCCTGACGCCTCTGGCCTAGGCATCCGGCCCGGGCAGCGGGGACCCACAGCTGCAGCGGCCCCGCGATCATGGGCTTCGCTTTAGGCCCAGGCAAGGGACCCCTAGCTCCTGGGACTGCCAGCTTCGACCGTGCCCAGCTCCCATCGCTGGCTCCACCCCTACTTCCTGCTATCACTGGCCAGGGCAAAAAAGGCACCTGATTCTCCGATCATGGCTGGGGGGCAGGGCAAAGGTGGCCCCATGGCTGCCTTTGCACTGCCCCCCAGCTCTTAGCTCCCCCCTGGGTTTCCGATCACTGTCAGTGGCAGGGGGCTTCTTCCTGCTTTCCCTTTCGCCTCCCTGCATTGTGCCTACATATGCAAATTAACCACCATCTTGTTGGCAGTTAACTGCCAATCTTAGTTGGCAGTTAACTGCCAACCTTAGTTGGCAGTTAATTTGCATATAGCCCTGATTAGCCTATGAAAAGGGTAGCTCGTACGCCAATTACCATTTTTCTCTTTTATTAGTGTAGATATTGCTTTGTGTACTATAGATATTTTAATGATGTCAATTCTTCCAATCCATCAACATGGTATATTCTACCACCTATTTATATCTTCCTCAATTTCTATCTTCAGTGTTCTACAGTGTTCAGAGTACTGCTCATTAACTCTTTTGTTTAAATTTATTCCTAGGCATCTTTTTTTTTTTTTTTTGTAAAAGTACATGGGATTATTTTGTTAGTTTCTTTTTCTGACAGTTCTCTATTGGTGTATTAAAATGCCACTTATTTTTTTAATATTAATTTCGTATCCTGCTGCCTTGTCAATGAATTTATCAGTTCTAATAGTTTTTTTGGTGGAATCTTTCATATTTTCTATGCACAATCTCATATCTTCTATGAACAAAAGCAGTATTATTTGTGTCTATTTTGGATGCCTTTTTATTGTTTCTTCTTATATTATTGTTGTGGCTAGGACATCCAGTATTATGTTGAACAAAGGTGGTAAAATTGGACATTCCTGTTTGGTTCATGATATTAGGGGACATATTTTAGTTTTCCTCATTGAGAATGATGTTGGCTGTGGGTTTGTCATATATGGTCTTATTATGTTGAGGTATAATAACTTTATTGTTACTCTACTAGAGGCCCAGTGCACGAAATAATGTACTCAAGGATGGGTGTCCCTCAGGTTGGACAGCACCCTCTCCAATCTTGGACCCCTTGGGGGGTATTAGACTGCCACAGGTATTGGGCCTACACTGGCAGTTGGACATCCCTCTCAAAATCTGATACTGCTGGTTCCTAACCACTTGCCTGCTTGTCTGCCTGATTGCCCCTAACCACTTCTGCCTTCCATCATAATAGTCAACTACCCTCCCAGTGCCAGCATGATAGACACCTAACTGCTCCCTTGCCGGCATGATTGACCACAACTGCACTCCCCTATAGACCCCATCGCCCCCAACTGCCTTTCCCTGCCAGCCTGACTGTCCCCAATTGTCCTGCCCTGCAGACCTGGTCACCCCCAACTTCCCTCAACCCCAAATTCCCTCCCTTGCCAGCCTGATCTCACTCTCCTGCTGACCTGCTTGCCCTCAACTGCCTTCTACTGCTGATATTATCACCCACAACTGCCCTCCCCTGCCAACCTGGATGCCCCAAACTATTCTCCCCTGCCAGCCATTGCACTCAACTGCCCTCCCCTGCCAGTCTGGTTGGCCCCAATTGCCCTTAGCTGCTAGCCTGATCTCACCCCCACTGGCCTCCCCTGCCAGGCTGATGGTCCCCAACTTCCCTCCCCAACAGCCTTTCCCTGCTGGCCTGGTCATCCCCAACTGCCCTCTCCTGCAGGCCTGGTTACACCCAAGTGCCCTCCTCTGCCAGCCTCATCTCACACCCAACTTCCTCCCCTGCCACCTGGTCGCACCCAACTGCCCTTTTCTGCTAGCCCGGTCGCCCCCAACTGCTCTCCCCTGCCAGTCTGATCTCACCCCCAACTTCCCCCACTTGCCGGCCTGATCTTGCAACCAAATGCCCTCTGCTGCTGCCCTGATGGTCCCAAATACCCTCCCCTGCCAGCCTGGTCACCAAGAGCTTTCCCCTGCTGACCTATTCTCGCTCCCAACAATCCTCCCTGCTGGCCTGGTTACATCCAATTGCCCTCCCCAGCCAGTCTGATCTCAACCCCAAATTCCCTCCCTTGACGGCCTGATCTCGCTCCCAACTGCTCTCCCCTGCCAGCCTGGTCACCCACAACATCACTTAGCTTCCAACCTGATCTCACCCTGAACTGCCTTCCAGTGATGCCCTGATGACCCCCCAACTGTCCTCCCCTGCCAGCCTGGTCACCAAGAGCAGCCTTCCCCTGCAGACCTGGTCACCCCCAACTGCCCTCCCCTTCCAGCCTACTCTCACACCGAACTGTCCTTTTCTGTAAGCCTGGTCATCAAGAACAGCCCTCCCCTGCAGGCCTGGGGGCCCAAAACTGCCCTCCCTGCCAGCCTGGTTGCCCCTACTGCCCTCTCCTGTTTGCCTGCTTGCACGCAACTGCCTCTCCCTGCCAGCCTGGTTACCCCCAACTGCCCTCCCCTGCTGGCCTGATCTAGCCACACTGTCCTCCCCTGCCGGCTTCATCTTGCTCCCAAATGCCCTCCACTGCTGGCCGGGTCACACAAAATGGCCCTTAGCTGCTGGTCTGAACTCATTCCCAAGTGCCCACCTCTGCCAGCCTGGTCACCAACCACTACCCTCTTCCTGCCGTCCTGGTCACTGCAAACTGCTGGCCTGGTATCACCCCCAAATACCCTCCCTTGCCAGCCTGGTTACCAAAATCCCTCCCCTGCATTCCTTGTCACCCCTGACTGCCTTCCTATGCCAGCATGGTCATCCTCTACTGCCCACCCCTGCCACCCTGATCTGGCTTCCAAATTCCCTCCCTTGCCATCCTGATCTCACTCTCAACTTCCCCCTGCTGCCAGCCTGGTCACCCCCAACAGCGCTTAGTTGCCAGCCTGATCTCACCCTGAACTGCTCACTGCTGCTGCCCTGATGGCCCCCAACTATCCTCCCCTGACATCCTGTTCACCAACAACAGCCCTCCTCTGCAGGCCTGGTTGCCCCAAACTTCCCTCCCGAGCCAGCTGGTCACACCCAACTGCCCTACCCTGGTGGCCTGATCTCATTCACAACTGCCATCCCCTGCCGGCCTCGTCTTCCAAGTGCCCACCCCTGCCAGCCTGATCTTGCTCCCAACTGCCCTTAGCTGCCAGCCTTATCACACCCCCAACTGTCCTCCTCTGCCATCCTGATCACCAACAACAGCCCTCCCCATCAGGCCTGATTGCCCCAAACTGCGCTCCCCTGCCAGCCTGATCTCATTCCCAACTGCCCTCCACAGCCAGCCTGGTTTCCTCCATCCTCCCTCCTTTTATAACTGATTGCCCCCAACTATCATCCTCTGATAGCATGGTCACCAAAACTGCCCTCCCCTTCAGATCTAGTCGCCCCAAACTAACCACCCTGACAGCCTGGTGGCCCCTAACTTCTCTCTTCTTCTGGTTTGGTCACCCACAATTGCCCAACCCTGCCGGCTTTGTCACCCCCAACTGCCCTACCCTTCTGGCCTTGTTGCCTTCAACTGCTCTCCTCTGCCAGCCTAACCTCACTCCCAACTCCCTCTTCTGCTGCCTGGTTGCACTCAACTACCCTTTCCTGCAGGCCTGTTTGCCCCCAACTACCTTCCCCTCTCTGCCTGATTGCCCACAAGTGACTTCCTCTGCTGGCCATCTTGTGGTGTCCACGTGATAGCCATCATGTGGTGGCCATTTGTGGCGGCCATCTTGGGGTGGCCATCTTGTGATGACATCACGCAGGGGCTGTCCCTGATGCCATTTAGCTTTTTATTATATAGGATATACAATGGAACACTATTTAGCATAAGAAAAGGGAAAATACTGCTATTTGTAACAACATGGATGGACCTTGAGAATATTGTGCTAAATGAAAGAAGTCAGACAGAAAATTTAATAATCATATGATTTTACTCATAACAATAAAAAATAGAAACAATAAATGAACAAAGAAGAAAACAAAAATTAATGGACACAGACAACAGTAAAAAAGTTACCAGAAAGAAAATGATGCAAGGGTAGTAAAGGGTGAAGGAGGTCATATCAATAGTATCTAAAGGTGATTTGAATTTGGTTAGTGGCACACAATGCAATATATATATCGGGTATTGTAGAAATATACATCTAAAGCCCATATAAAATAAAGATTAAAAGTGGCAACTGAGTAAGTGGATGCTATGTAGACATACTCCCAAGACCAAACTTGAATTAAAACTAAAATTTAAAAAAAAATTTACAGCATGAATAATCAACTGAAGACTTGCTGTGGAGTACCCTGATAACTGAGGATGGGAAGTGCAGACCACATAGAGACATAGGAAGGGCAGAGGTGCGAAAGGGCCTGTCAGGCTCCCATAGACAGTAGCTGATGTTCTGTAGAGATATCTCAGCTGTGGAGGGTTTTCACTGAGAACTCTGAGGTCTACTCCCCATAACTGGGTGGCTCTCTGCCACCAGCAGAGAGCACCATAACTAAGAAAGGTCATCACATAACAACTGGCTGTGAAAAGCAGTGGGGTTGCTGTTTCCCATGGAGAGATGGCTGAAAATGCAGACACCCCCTTAATGGGCCAACACACAAGTTTTGTGTGCAATCACTTATCTTGTGTTCCCACAGAGGAAGGGTAGGGTGCGATCACATGCCAGGGTTAGGGGTTCTGGGGCTAGAGCTCAGAAGGAAGACACCCCAGTTTTCTATGCTGAGTAATTCCCTCATGTTGTGGAGGTCATCTTTCTCAGGCAGACAGTTACTACCTAGGTGGTTTTTTCCTTGGGGGGAAGGCTGTGAGACAATTGACCCACTCTATTGGAAAACACTTTGCCCCAAGGTGTGGAGTTTCTGAGGCTCATTAAGAGGCTGAGAATAGCAATTAGCCTCCAGGCAAATGCAATTGCCCCACCCAGTTGGAAAACCTTTCGCCACACCTGTGGAGGATTGCTGAGGGATACTGAAGCCAGTCTGCAGGCAGTGGTGGGTCTCTGGAGGCTTTGAGTGATTGCCTGATTTAATTACTCACAAAATAGTGTTTGACACTGAACTGCATCAGAGATTGGGAGATGTAGTAGTTCTACCTAATACCTAGTCACAGACCCAAATACACAGACAAAAGGAGGAGACAAAAAAACAACACCCAAATGAAAAAAAAACAAATATACAAACAAAAAACTAAAAGAATTCTCCAGAAAAATATAAATAAAATGGAGGTAAGAACTTTACCTGATATAGAATTCAGAATAACTATAAGATGCTCAACAGCATGAGAAAAGACATAGTAACTATGCAAAAAGAATAGTCAGAAATTAAGAATGACATAGCACTAATACAGAACACCCTGGAAGGCATACACAGCAGATGAGGTGTAGCTGAGGATCAGATCTGTGAATTAGAAGACAGGGTAGAAAAAAATCACCCAATCAGAGAACCAAAGAGAAAAAATAATTAAAAGAGAGGAGGGCAGCTTAAGGGAGCTGTGGGCAACCTGAAACATAACAATATTTGCATAATAAGTGTGCCAGAAGGGTAACAAGGGAGCAAGGGATAGAGAACATGCTTGACAAAATAATGGCAAAAAACTTTTCTAACCTGGTGAAGGAAAAAGTCATTCAAGTTCAGGAGGCACAGAGAGTCCCAAGCAAGAAGAACCTAACTAGGCCCACATCCAGACACATCATAATTAAAATTCCAAAAATTAGAGTTTAAGATAGAGAAAAAATAAAATAAAACTAAAGACAAAGAGAGAATCTTAAAGGCAACAAGAGAAAAAGATAAGGAGCCCCAAAAGGCTATCAGCTGATTCCTATTCAGAAAATCTATCGCCAGAAAGGAATGGCATGAACTACTCAAGGTAATGGAAAGCAAGGATCTGAGACCAAGATTACGGTATCCAACAATGCTATCATTCAAAATAGACAGTCAAGTAAGATTTTCCCAAAGAAAAAAAAAGAAAAAGCATTTCTACATGACCAAGCCAGCATTACAAAAAGTACTCAAGAGACTACTCTAGTGAGAAGAAAACACAGTGAGAAAAACCAAGGCATACAGAATTAAAAGGGCAATAAATAGTACCTATCAATAATAACCTTAAAGGACTAAATGCTCCAATAAAGATACAGGGTAGCTGCATGAATACAAAAACATGACCTAACTATGTGTGTTCTACAAGAGACCAAACTCAAAACAAAAGACTCACACAGGATGAGAGTGAAGGGATGGAAAAATATATTCCATGCAAAAGGAAATGTAAAAAAACTGGAATTACAATACCAATATCTGACAAAATAGGCTTTAAAATGAAGGCCATTCCAAGAGACAACAAAAGGAAACTACTTAATTCTGAAAGCATTGATCCTACAAGAGGAAATAACCTTGGTTAACGTACCTGTCCCCAATATATAAAACATTGGGTAGCACTGAAATACATTAAAATAAAAAACAACAACAACAAGCCAAACCAATGGACATGGACAAGAGGGGGATGAAAACATGAGTGTGGTGGAGGAGGAGGTTGAGGGTTAATGGGGGAATGAGGACACATTTGTAATACCTTAACCAATAAATAAATTTAAAACAACAAACAAACAAACAAAAACTTCTACAGCACTTTGATAGATAGACAGCAATATAGTTATAGCGGGGGATTGTAACACCCACTGATTTCACTGGATAAATCTTCCAGACAAAAAAATCTAACAAGAAAAAGGTGACTCTAAAAGACATACTGGATAGAATGGATTTCATTGATATTTATAGACTTTTCATCACAAAGCTGCTGAATATACATTCTATTCAAGTGCACATGGGTCACTCACAAAAATAGATCACATATTAGAACACAAAACAAGTCTCCACAAGTCAAAAAGATTGAAATTATATCAAGCATCTTCTGAGATCACAGCAGAATAAAATTACAAATCAACTAGAGTAAAAACAACCCAAAAAATTCAAACATGTGGAGGCTATATATCATGTTATTAAACAATGAATGGGTTACCAGTGATATCAAGAAAGAAATAATTAAACAAAAACTTCCTGGAAACAAATGAAAATAAACACAATACAATCTCCAAAACCAATCCTGAGAGGGAAGTTCATAACACTACAGGCATATCTCAGGAAGAAAGAAAAAATCATTTAAAAATATTTTACACTACAACTTAAAGAATTATAAATAGAACCATAAGATAAGCCCAGAGAAAGTAGAAGAAAATAAATAATAAAGATTAGAGCAGAAATAAATGATATAAACAATTTTTAGAAATCAATGAAACCAAGAGCTAGTTCTTTCAAAAGATAAACAAGATTATGAACTGTTAGCCAGATTCATCAAGAAACTAAGACATATGGCTCAAATAAACAAAATCAGAAATGACAGAGGTGAAGTAACCACTGACACCACAAAAATACAAAGATTAGAAAATACTATCAACTATTTTTATGTCAACAAGCTAGACAATATGGATGAAATGGACAAATTCCTAGAAAAATACAATCTCCCAAAACTATATCAGGAAGAATCAGAAAACCTGAATCGGTCAATAACAACTGATGAAATTGAAGCAGGAAAACAAACCAAACACAAACCAGCAAAGAAAAATATCCCACCAATCAAAAAAGCGGTGATCCTGATAGTTTTACAGGAGAGTTTCACCAAAAATTCAAAGAATAAGTAACTCTTATACTCTGCAAACTATTGCAAATATCAAAGAGGAAGATGTCCAAGCTCTTTCTCCGAGGCCTAGCTTATCCTAATCCCAAAACCAGATAAAGACACTACAAAGATAGAGAATTACAGGCCAATATCCCCGATATACACAGATGCTAAAATTCTCAATAAAATATTAGCAAATTGGATCCAGCAATATATTGAATCATATTCCAAGATCAAATGGGATTTATTCCAGGGATGCAAGGCTGGTATAATATTTTTAAATTAATAAACATGGTACATCACATTCAAAAATTGTAAGACAAATATCAAATGATAATAAAAATACGATCAAAGAAAGCATCCAACAATATCCAACACCTATTTTTTGTAAAATCTCTCAGCAAAGTGAGAATAGAAGGAACATATCTCAAGGTGATAAAGGCATATATGAGAAACCTACAGGGAACATCATACTCAATAGGCAAATCTAAAATCATTTCCTCTAAGAACAGGAACAAGACAGGGATGTCCTCTTTCACCACTCTTATTCAACATAGTACTGGCAGTCCTAGCCACAGTGATCATTGTTATCTCTTCAAAAGGAAGAGATAAAAGGCATCCAAGTTGGGAAGGAGGAAGTAAAACTGTCATTCACAGATGACATGATGTTGTACATAAAAAACCCTAAGGACTCCAACAAAGAACCACTAGACTTAATAAACTAATTCAGCAATGTAGCAGGATACAAAATTAACACCAAGAAATCTAAGGCATTTTTACTAGTATATACCACTAATGAACCCTCAGAAAGAGAAACTAAACAAATAATCCCATTTACCATTGCAACAAAAAAATTGAGATACTTAGAAATAATCTTTTTTTTTTTTTCAAACTCTTGTGTTTATTTCATTAGAAGAGTGGGATTCTGACACCATCTTAACTCCACAGTAATCAGAATTTGTATTTTTTTTATTATTATTATTTTTTTATTTTTTTTTAATTAAATCTTTATTGTTCAGATTATTACATTTGTTCCCTTTTTTTCCCCCCCATAACTCCCCTCCTCCCAGTTCCCGCCCCACTCTCCGCCCTCACTCCCCACCCACTGTCCTCATCCATAGGTGCACGATTTTTGTCCAGTCTCTTCCCACATCTCCCACACCCCTTTCCCCCCCAAGAATAGTCAGTCCATTCCCTTTCTATGTCCCTGATTCTATTATAATCAACAGTTCATTCTGTTCATCAGATTATTTATTCACTTGATTCTTAGATTCACTTGTTGATAGATGCATATTTGTTGTTCATAATTTGTATCTTTACCTTTTTCTTCCTCTTCCTCTTCTTAAAGGATACCTTTCAGCATTTCATATAATCCTGGTTTGGTGGTGATGAACTCCTTTAGCTTTTCCTTATCTGTGAAGCTCTTTATCTGACCTTCAATTCTGAATGATAGCTTTGCTGGATAAAGTAATCTTGGTTGTAGGTTCTTGGTATTCATCACTTTGAATATTTCTTGCCACTCCCTTCTGGCCTGCAAAGTTTCTGTTGAGAAATCAGCTGACAGTCGTATGGGTATTCCCTTGTAGGTAACTGAGTTTCTTTCTCTTGCTGTTTTTAAGATTCTCTCTTTATCTTTTGCTCTTGGCATTTTAATTATGATGTGTCTTGGTGTGGTCCTCTTTGGATTCCTTTTGTTTGGGGTTCTCCGCGCTTCTTGGACCTGTAAGTCCATTTCTTTCACCAGGTGGGGGAAGTTTTCTGTCATTATTTCTTCAAATAGGTTTTCAATATCTTGCTCTCTCTCTTTTTCTGGCACCCCTATAATTCTGATGTTGGTACGCTTGAAGCTGTCCCAGAGGCTCCTTACACTATCCTCACATTTTTGGATTCTTTTTTCATTTTGCTTTTCCGGTTGGATGTTTTTTGCTTCCTCGCATTTCAAATCATTGACTTGATTCTTGCGCTCCTCTGGTCTGCTGTCGGGCGTCTGTATAATATTCGTTATTTCAGTCCGTGTGTGCTTAATTTCTAGTTGGTTCCCCAATATAAGATCGAGGGTCTTATTAGTTTTCGTGTAGATCTCATTAAGTTTATCGGCAGCTTCTAAACAGTTCTTGAGAGACCTTAAAAGTGTGGTTCTGAACTCTATTTCTTCCATTGACAATTTTGTCCTGTTTCTTTGTCTCCGCATTTTGTTATGCTTCCTTGGTGCACCCCCTAGTGGTCTTTGTTCACAGTCCTATAGATAAATCTTTTTTTTTTTTATTTTTTTTATTTTTTTTTTATTTTTTTTTCTTTTTCTTTTTTTTTTTTATTGCTTAAAGTATTACAAAGGGTATTACATATGTATCCATTTTATCCCCCCGCCCTAGACAGTCCCCTAGCCTCCCCTATCACCCAGTGTCTTATGTCCATTGGTTATGCTTATATGCATGCATACAAGTCCTTTAGTTGATCTCTTACCCCCCTACCTCCTGCCCCCCAACCCTCCCCGGCCTTCCCACTGCAGTTTGACAATCTGTTTGAGGCAGCTCTGCCTCTGTATCT
Source organism: Myotis daubentonii (assembly GCF_963259705.1). NCBI lineage: Eukaryota > Metazoa > Chordata > Mammalia > Chiroptera > Vespertilionidae > Myotis > Myotis daubentonii. The sequence continues at coordinate 4,085,718 of NC_081862.1, forward strand.
ATTATTGTTCAAAAGTTTATAATGGTCTCTATTGTCCATGAATGAGTGAGATCATGTGGTATTTTTCCTTCATTGACTGGCTTATTTCACTTAGCATAATGCTCTCCAGTTCCATCCATGATGTTGCAAATGGTAAGAGTTCCTTCCTTTTTAGAGCAGCATAGTATTCCATCGTGTAGATGTACCACAGTTTTCTAATCCATTCATCTACTGATGGGCACTTAGGCTGTTTCCAGATCTTAGCTATGGTGAATTGTGCTGCTATGAACATAGGGGTGCATATATCCTTTCTGATTGGTGTTTCTGGTTTCTTGGGATATATTCCTAGAAGTGGGATCACAGGGTCAAATGGGAGTTCCATTTTCAGTTTTTTAAGGAAACTCCATACTGTCTTCCATAGTGGCTGCACCAGTCTGCATTCCCACCAGCAGTGCACAAGTGTTCCTTTTTCTCCACATCCTCTCCAGCACTTGTCGTTTGTTGATTTGTTGATGATAGCCAGTCTGACAGGTGTGAGATGGTACCTCATTGCTGTTTTGATTTGCATCTCTCGGATGATTAGTGACTTTGAGCATGTTTTCATATGTCTCTTGGTTTCTGGATGTCCTCTTTTGAAAGGTGTCTATTTAGGTACTTTGCCCATTTTTTGATTGGATTGTTTATCTTTCTTTTGTTAAGTTGTATGAGTTCCCTATAAATTTTGGAGATTAGGCCCTTATCAGATATGTCATTGGCAAATATGTTTTCCCACACAGTGGGTTTTCTCGTTGTTTTGTTGATGGTTTCTTTTGCTGTGCAGAAGCTTTTTATTTTGATGTAGTCCCATTTGTTCATTTTTTCTTTAGTTTCAAGTGCCCTAGGAGCTGTATCAGTGAAGAAATTGCTTCGGCATATGTCTGAGATTTTCTTGCCTTTGGATTCTTCTAGAATTTTTATGGTTTCCCGTCGTACATTTAAGTCCTGTATCCATTTTGAGTTTATTTTTGTGTATGGTGTAAGTTGGTGGTCTAGTTTCATTTTCTTGCATATATCTGTCCAATTTTCCCAGCACCATTTATTGAAGAGACTATCTTGGCTCCATTGTATGTTCTTGCCTCCTTTGTCAAATATTAATTGAGCATATTGGTTCGGGCCGATTTCTGGGGTCTCTATTCTATTCCATTGATCTATATGCCTATTCTTGTGCCAGTACCAGGCAGTTTTGAGAACAGTGGCTTTGTAATACAACTTGATATCTGGTATTGAGATCCCACCTACTTTGTTCTTTTTCAGGATTGCTGCAGCTATTCGGGGTCTTTTTTTATTCTAGATGAATTTTTGGAGAGTTCGTTCTAGATCTCTGAAGTATGCCGTTGGTATTTTAATGGGAAGTGCGTTGAATTTATAGATTGCTTTGGGTAGTATGGACATTTTAATGATGTTGATTCTACCAATCCATGAACACGGTATGTTCTTCCATCTGTTTATGTCTTCCTCTATATCTTTTTTCAACGTCCTGTAGTTTTCTGAGTAGAGGTCTTTTATCTCTTTAGTTAAGTTTATTCCTAGGTAGCTTAATTTTTTTGGTGCAATGGTAAACGGGATTGTTTTTATAATCTCTCTTTCTGAAAGTTCACTATTGGTGTATAGAAATGCCTCAGATTTCTTGGGGTTAATTTTGCATCCTGCTACATTGCCAAATTCATGTATTAAGTCTAGTAGCTTTTTGATGGAATCTCTAGGGTTTTGTACGTATAATATCATGTCGTCTGCAAATAAGGACAGTTTTACTTCCTCTTTTCCAATTTGGATGCCTTTTATTTCTTCTTCTTGCCGAATTGCAATGGCTAACACTTCCAGTACTATGTTGAACAGGAGTGGTGAGAGGGGGCATCCCTGTCTTGTTCCTGTTCTTAGGGGAAATGGTGTTAGTTTTTGTCCATTGAGTATGATGTTGGCTGTGGGCCTGTCATATATGGCTTTTATTATGTTGAGGTATGATACTTCTACTCCCACCTTGCTGAGAGTTTTTATCAGAAATGGGTGTTGAATTTTGTCAAATGCTTTTTCTGCATCAATTGATATGACCATGTGGTTTTTTTCTTTCAATTTGTTTATGTGATGTATCACGTTTATTGATTTGCGGATATTGTACCATCCTTGCATCCCTGGGATAAATCCTACTTGGTCATGGTGTATGATCTTTCTGATGTACTGCTGGATCCGATTGGCTAAGATTTTGTTGAGGATTTTGGCATCTATGTTCATGAGGGATATTGGCCTGTAATTCTCTTTCATTGTGTTGTCTTTACCTGGTTTTGGTATTAGGGTGATGCTGGCTTCATAGAATGAGCTTGGAAGTGTTCCTTCCTCTTGGATTTTTTGTAGTAGTCTGAGGAGGATAGGTTTTAGTTCTTCCTTGAATGTTTGGTAAAACTCCCCATGTGAAGCCGTCTGGTCCTGGGCTTTTGTTTGATGGAAGCTTTTTGATGACTGCTTCAATTTCTTCCATAGTTATTGGCCTTTTGAGATTTTTAGATTCTTCCTGATTGAGTTTTGGAATGTTGTATTTTTCTAGGAATTTGTCCATTTCCTCCATGTTGTCTAGTTTGTTGGAGTAGAGCTGTCCATAGTATTTTTTAACAATCATTTGTATTTCTGTGGGGTCTGTTGTTATTTCGCCTCTATCGTTTCTGATTTTATTTATTTGGGTCCTCTCTCTCTGCTTCTTGGTGAGTCTGGCTAGAGGTTTGTCAATCTTGTTTATCCTTTCAAAGAACCAGCTCTTTGTTTCATTGATTTTCTGTATTGTTTTTTTGGTCTCTATGTCATTTATTTCTGCTCTAATATTTATTATCTCCTTCCTTCTGCTCACTCTGGGGTTTTCTTGTTGCTCTCTTTCTAATTCTTTGAGTTGTAGAGTTAGATGATTTACTACCATTTTTTCTTGTTTTTTTGAGATAGGCCTGTAGAGCTATAAACTTCCCTCTCAGGACTGCTTTCATTGTGTCCCATAGGTTTTGGATTGTTGTGTTTTCATTGTCATTCGTTTCCAGGATGTTTTTAATTTCTTCTTTGATCTCATTGGTAACCCAATCAATATTTAATAACATGCTATTCAGCTTCCAGGTGTTTGAGTATTTTGGGTTGTTTTTATTGTAGTTTATTTCTAGTATTATGCCATCGTGGTCTGCGAAGATGCTTTTTATGATTTCAATCTTCTTGAATTTGGGGATACTTTGCTTGTGATCCAATATGTGGTCTATTTTTGAAGACGTCTCATGAGCACCTGAGAAGAACGTATATTCCCTGGCTTTGGGGTGAAGTGTTCTGAAGATGTCTATTAAGTCCATCTGATCTAGTGAGTCATTTAGGATTGCTGTATCTTTGCTGATTGTTTGTCTATAGGACTTATCCAGTGCTGTCAATGGTGTATTAAAGTCCCTTACTATGATTGTATTGTTGTCGATCTCTCCTTTGATATCTTCCAGGAGTTTTTTTATGAATTTGGGTGCTCCTACATTGGGTGCATATATGTTTACCAGGGTTATATCTTCTTGTTGTATTGATCCCTTTAGTATTATGAAGTGGCCTTCCTTATCTCTTGTTAAGGCCTTCACTTTGAGGTCTATTTTGTCCGATATAAGTATTGCTACCCCAGCTTTCTTTTCCTTTCCATTTGCCTGAAAGATATTTTTCCATCCTTTCACTTTCAGTCTGTGTGAGTCCCTTCTAATGAGGTGGGTTTCTTGTAGACAGCAGATGTATGGGTCATGTTTTTTTATCCATTCAGCCACTCGATGTCTTTTGGTTGGAGCTTTTAGTCCGTTTACGTTTAAAGTTATTATTGAAAGGTACTTGTTTGTTTGTAGCCATTTCTTTTTGTGTGTGTGTGTGGCTGTTTTCTTTCTGAGCTTTTTATTTCTTCTTTTTATACCAGTCCCTTTAGCATTCCTTGCATTGCTGGCTTGGTGGTGACAAACTCCCTTAGCCTTTTTTTGTCTGTGAAGCTTCTTATTTCCCCTTCAAGTTTGAATGATAGCCTTGCTGGATAGAGTATTCTTGGATTCAGTCCTTTGCTTTGCATCACTTTGTAAATTTCAGTCCATTCTTTTCTGGCCTGATGTGTTTCTGTTGAGAAATCATTTGACAGTCTAATGGGAGATCCCTTGTATGTAACTTTCTGTCTCTCTCTTGCAGCCTGTAAGATTCTCTCTTTGTCCTGAACATTTGCCATGGTGATTATGATGTGTCTTGGTGTGGGTCTTTTCGGGTTCACCTTGTTTGGGACTCTCTGGGCTTGTGTGACTTTTTTCTTCCCCACCTCAGGAAAGTTTTCTGATATTATTTCTTCAAGTAGGTTTTCTAATCCTTGTTCATCCTTCTGTTGTTCTGGTACTCCTATTATTCGTATGTTTTTTCGTTTCATGTTGTCCCAAAGCTCCCTTAGGCTCTCCTCCTGTCTTTTAATTTTTTTCTCCAATTGCAGTACATTTTGGGTGTGTTTTGCTTCCTTGTCTTCTAATTCACTAATTCGGTCCTCCGCTTCTCCTAGTCTACTGTTGATACTTTCAATGGAGTTTTTCATTGCAGCTATATCACTCTTCATTTCTTCTTGGGTCTTACTTAAGTTGTTGATTTTTTCATCTGTTTCTTCTAGCTTCTTCCATATGTTATCGATTTTTTCATCTGTTTCTTCTAGCTTCTTCCATATGTTATCAATTTTTTCATCTGTTTCTTCTTGCTTCTTGAAGAGGTTGTCGATTTTTTCATCCATCCGGTTTATGCACTCTAGGACCCTTATTCTGAATTCTTTATCTGTCATGTTGCATGCCTCTGTATTACTTAGCTGCTTTTCTGGAGAGTCCTCCTTCTCTTTCCTTTGGGGGTTTCTTTGTCTACCCATGTTTGATCTCACTGACATATCTAGATGTTGAGTCGTTCAGTGGTTGCTCCCTGGGTGGCAGTGACTCCTTGGTCTGCGGTTGCTCTTCGGGCGGTTGCGGTAGCTGCTGCTCTTCAGTTGTCAGCAGCTCCTCTGGTGGGTGCTGTTCACAGCTGTGGTGGCTCTTCTGGCTGGTGGGGCGAGGTTTCACGTACAGCTGCTGTTCCTCAGCAGAGGATGTGGTGCTCAGGAGGTTGCTGTTGCTTGGATCTGCTGCATTGATTTAAAGGCACAAAATACAACACAACAAGGCACCATGTACCAGGCACTCTACACAAATATATTCACGATATTAATAACCCCAAATAAAGGTGACCACCTGAATTAAGAGAATTAGGGGATAAGGAAGAAGGAAGAGAAAAAGATAAAAGAAAAAAAAGAAAAGAAAACTAGGGACCAAAAAAAGGAGTACAAAAATGAAATCGGGAAAAAGGAGGGGGGGAAAATAAAAGCAAGAAAAGAAAAAAAAAAGAGCGAAAAGAGAGAATGAAGTGGAAGAGGGGAAGAGACTTTTTATATGAGGAGAATACTCCTATAGAACAGCCATTAATCCCAACAAATTCCAGCAACAGCTCCCTGGATATGAATGCAAACTAGAAACAACCAATAATATAACAATGAAAATAGAATGGAGAACACTAATCCCAAAATAAAATAAAGAGAAAATAAAATGGCACTTTAAAAAATGGTAAAATGGTAGCAGTAATAATACTGGTTAAAAAATAAGAAGGTAGTAATTAAAAGGGTAAAATCAGGTGATGGAAAAAGAAAAAAAAAAAGAACAGAAAAAAAAATTGATTTCTTAGTTAAAAAGTGAAAAAAGAAAAAAAAAATGCAGTAGTGAAGGTCCTTCGGTTCTTCTCTTCTTCAGTGTGGCTCGCCTTAGACCTTCCAGGTATTCAGGAGAGTGGTGAGTTTCCCTGCGATATACTGTTCCTCTGTGTTGTGAACCACAGTCCTTATTTTAAAGCAGGTCGCATTTATTTCCCAGACTGCCTTATTTTGTGTTTAGCAAAGAGTCAGTTTGTGGGTCAGCCTCTGGGTGGCAGTGTTCTGGGGTTGGCCTCTGGGGCTATAGGGCCTCTCTTTCCAGTGGAAGTTCACTGCCCAGAGCTGACTGCGTAATAGTTAGTTACCGGCGCTATGTTGTTGCTGGGATTGAAAATCCCTCTATAGACCAGACCCTGTTAACTCCCAGGGACTGATAAGGTTATTTTAATCCTTGATCTCATACAGGGTGGAATCTGGGTGTGGCTGCGCTCCTTGCCTGGGGGCCGGGGGGAGGAGCCTCACTCTCTGGAGAGAGTGGCTGCCCCAGTCTTGGGCTCAGGGGTGTCTCAGCACTCAATTCGCTGCCACCTCTCCCGGCTCCCCCTCTCTCCCCAGTCTCTCCCCAGATTCCACTCCTCAGCACACTCTCCCTCTCTTCAGCACAGGTGAGTGTCTGTATCCGAAATGTCCCATGAACAGGATTCAGTGAAAACAGACAAACAAACGCCGGCCGCGGAAACGGGGAAGGCTTGGTTTCTGTAAGCTTCTTCTCTTACCAGGACTGTATGGTCAGGTCAGCTCTTCAGGCTGCCCCCTTTAGGCTCAGTCCTCCGCGGTCACAGAACCCAGCTCTCAATTTCCCTGGCGGCGCCAGGAATCCCACGGTTCTCCTTTCCCCCGTCAGGGGCTGTGCCTGTCCCAGGGGATGCGGCTGTCTGCCACGCGGTCTCCCTCCGACTCTCTGGGCTCAGAGGTCTGGCAAACTTTCCTGCCCAAATCCCTGGTTTTTTTTTTTACCTTTCCAGGGGAGTTCTGCTCTTCCCGGCTGCAAACCCTCTCACCAGCTGAGCAATTTCGCCAATTCGGTGTGGGTGTTACTAGTTTCAGCTGTTCATTCCATTTGCTCCGGGACACGACCTGGGACGCGTCTGCCTATATCGCCGCCATCTTGGTTCTCCTATCCTTAGAAATAATCTTAACCAAGGCAGTAAAAAAACCTTTACTCAAAAAACTATGAACTAGTTTTGCAGAAAACTAAAAAAAGAGATAGAGGGAAATATAAACAAGTGATGGTATCTACACTAATAAAAGAGAAACATGCAAATTTGTGTCACTCCACTACACCTACCAGCCCATATCAGGGCAAGTATGCAAATTAACCCAACAAAGATGGTGGCTTCCACAGAGCTGGAGGATTGGGTTTTTTTTTCTACACTGTCTCCTAATTCACAGATCTTCCCAGGTGATGGAGGAAGTCAAGCTTCCCACCAGCCCAAGCTGCCCCTGAAGGGAGTGAACAACACCCAGGCGCGGCCAGTAGCCTGAGAGATCAAAACAGAGGGGCGCCTGCCCCAAGCCTCTGCAGTGTGACTAGGTTCAGGCCCCCAGTGGACACATACACACACACACACGGGGTGCCTGCTTCAAGCCTCTGATGTGGATGGGGGCAGGCCCCCAGTGGGGACACACACACTGACACACACACACACACACACACACACACACACAGCACCTGCTCCGAGCCTCTGCTGTGGCTTAGCTGTCAGTAGGATATCCACTGAGGGCTCACAGACTGTGAGAGGGGGCAGGTTGAACTGAGGGACCACACACCCCAGTGTTTAAATTTCATGCACCAGGCCTCTAGTATACTATATTCATGGATTTGTAGAATTAACATCATTAAAATATCTACATACCCAAATCTATCTCCAGATTCAATGCAATCCCTATTAAAATACAACCGGCATATTTCACAGACTAAGAACAAATACTCCTAAAACATATATGAAATTTTAAAAGACTACAAATAGATGCAGCAATCTTAAGAACGAAAAAGAAAGTTGGAGCAATCACAATACCAGATATCAAGCTATATTACAAAGCCACTGTCCTCAGAACAGCCTAGTACTGGCACAAGTACAGGCATATAGATCAATGGAACAGAACAGAGACCCCAGAAATTACCCCAAGCCAATACACTCAATTAATATTTGACAAACGAGACAAGAACATACAATGGAGTCAAGACAGCCTCAATAGATGCTTTTGGTAAAATTGGACAGATACTTTCAGAAAAATGAAACTAAAACACTGACTTACACCATATACAGAATAAACTCAAAATGAATTAAGGGCTTTAATGTAAGATTGGAAACCATAAAAATCTTAGAGGAGTACATAGGCAGTATAATCTCAGACATCTCTTATAGCAATATGTTCAGATACATCTCCTAGGATAAAGGAAACTGGGGAGAAAATAAACAAATGGGACTACATCAACATTAATAGCTGCTGCACTTCAAAAGAAACCATCAACAAAACCAAGAGAGCCCACTGTATGGGAGAACTTATTTGGCAATGACACATCTGATAAAGGGTTAATATCCCAAATATATAAGGGACACATACAATTTAACAAAAGGAAGACAAACAATCTAATTAGAAATTGGACAAAGGACATAAATAGACATTTCTCCAAACAACATACAGAAGATCAACAGACATATAAAAAATGTTCAAAGTCACTGATCATCAGAGAAAAGCAAATCAAAACAACAAAAAGGTACCACCTCTCACCTGTCAGAATGGCTATCATCAACAAACGGACAAATGACAAGGCGGGATGTGCAGAAAAGGGAACCCTCGTACACTTCTGGTGGGAATGAAGACTGGTGCAGCCACTGTGGAAGACAGTATGGAGTTTCATAAAAAAATTAAAAATGGAAGTCCCATTTGATCTAGTGATCCCATTCTAGGAATATATCCCAAGAAACACAAAACACCAATCAGAAAGCATAAATGCACCCCTATGTTCATAGCAGCACAATTTACAATAGCTAAGATCTGGAAATAGCCCAACAGTAGACCAGTGGATAAAGGAGCTGTCCTATATTCATACCATGGATAACTATGCAGCAGTAAGACATAAGGACCTCTTTCCCTTTGAGATAGCATGGAGGGTATTATGCTAAGTGAAATAAGCCAGTTAGAGAAAGACAAGTATCAAATGATCTTTTTTTTTAATTAATTTATTTATTTTTTAATTAAATCTTTATTGTTCGGATTATTACATTTGTTCCTCTTTCCCCCCCCCCCCATAACTCCCCTCCTCCCAGTTCCCGCCCCACCCTCCACCCTCACTCCCCACCCACTGTCCTCATCCATAGGTGCACGATTTTTGTCCAGTCTCTTCCCACATCTCCCACCCTCCTTTCCCCCCCAAGAATAGTCAGTCCATTCCCTTTCTATGTCCCTGATTCTATTATAATCAACAGTTCATTCTGTTCATCAGATTATTTATTCACTTGATTCTTAGATTCACTTGTTGATAGATGCATATTTGTTGTTCATAATTTGTATCTTTACCTTTTTCTTCCTCTTCCTCTTCTTAAAGGATACCTTTCAGCATTTCATATAACCCTGGTTTGGTGGTGATGAACTCCTTTAGCTTTTCCTTATCTGTGAAGCTCTTTATCTGACCTTCAATTCTGAATGATAGCTTTGCTGAATAAAGTAATCTTGGTTGTAGGTTCTTGGTATTCATCACTTTGAATATTTCTTGCCACTCCCTTCTGGCCTGCAAAGTTTCTGTTGAGAAATCAGCTGACAGTCGTATGGGTATTCCCTTGTAGGTAACTGAGTTTCTTTCTCTTGCTGTTTTTAAAATTCTCTCTTTATCTTTTGCTCTTGGCATTTTAATTATGATGTGTCTTGGTGTGGTCCTCTTTGGATTCCTTTTGTTTGGGGTTCTCCGCGCTTCTTGGACCTGTAAGTCCATTTCTTTCACCAGGTGGGGGAAGTTTTCTGTCATTATTTCTTCAAATAGGTTTTCAATATCTTGCTCTCTCTCATCTTCTGGCACCCCTATAATTCTGATGTTGGTACGCTTGAAGCTGTCCCAGAGGCTCCTTACACTATCCTCGCATTTTTGGATTCTTTTTTCATTTTGCTTTTCCGGTTGGATGTTTTTTGCTTCCTCGCATTTCAAATCATTGACTTGATTCTTGCGCTCCTCTGGTCTGCTGTCGGGCGTCTGTATAATATTCGTTATTTCAGTCCGTGTATGCTTAATTTCTAGTTGGTTCCCCAATATAAGATCGAGGGTCTTATTAGTTTTCGTGTAGATCTCATTAAGTTTATCGGCAGCTTCTAAACAGTTCTTGAGAGACCTTAAAAGTGTGGTTCTGAACTCTATATCTTCCATTGACAATTTTGTCCTGTTTCTTTGTCTCCGCATTTTGTTATGCTTCCTTGGTGCACCCCCTAGTGGTCTTTGTTCACAGTCTTATAGTTAAATCTTGATTGTTGTAGCTAATACCACGGAGGGTTTGACCTCCAGGCCAAGTGGCTATGAGAATCAGCTGTGTCAGCAGTGAGAGAACTTCTGTCCTCTAGGGAGGTGCTAATCTAGCCTTTGCCTGAGGCTATCCGGCAAATGCCTCTGTGCAGGGCTTGGGAGGGGCGGGTTGCACAGGATCAACAGGGTGGGCCGGAGAGTGCAGTTATGGCGGCTCTCAGTCCTGTCCCAAGGTGCTCTGCCTCTCTGAGTCCCAGCACCCGCTGCAAAGCTCGGAGAGAAAGCTGCACTCGCTCTGACCGAAGCCAGACAGTCCCGCTTCTCCCGTTTGAGTCTGGGTCCCTAAAGACTCGCCCGGATCTGGTGCTCAGAGTCTGCGACTCCCTCCCGATTGAAAACAACAACCGCGCCCTCCGCCGCCAGCCTGCTCCGGCACTCCGCACCTCAGAATTTGACTTCAGCACTGCGCCTCCTCTGAGTGTCCGTGTGCGTTTCTCTTTCCTCCTAGTTGTAGGACTTCCACTCAGCCAGCGTTCCTGTGGTTCTGGGTGATGTCCCTTCCGTTTTTTGGTTTCACTTTTGAAGTAGTTGTTCAAAGCAGCAAACTCCGGCGTTAACCTATGCCGCCATCTTGGTTCTCCTATCAGATGATCTTAATATAATGTGGAATCTAATTTAAAAAATAAACTAAAGAAGGGAGTGAATCCAGAGACATGGAAGAATGGAACAGAGTGTAGAATTTGGGAGGGAAGGCAAAGGAAGTTGGATGAGTGAAAGGTGATCAACCAAAGAGCTTATATGCATATATGCATAACTAATGGTGAAGGCCTGGGATGGGTAGGAGGGTAGGATAGAGGGTGTCAAAAGGAAAGAAGAAGGAACTTATGTAATACTTTCAACAATAAATATTTTTTGAAATTAAAATTAAAATAGCCAAAAAACTGAAAAAAATAAAGTTAAATAAAAACTATGTAAACTTATTAACCAATTTCACTTCATAAATTTGTGCAAAACATTTTTATATGCTATATGAATGTATTGTATAGGGAATGAAGTTCGTAATACTATAATAACTTTATCAGGTCATATGGGCACTCGAGTTGTGAGGTTAATCACCTCATAAGATATATATTATATGTATGTCTATATTCTATCTAATAAAGACAGAATATGCAAATTGACCATCACTTAACGACAAAGATGGTCGCTCACAGCCAATAAGGAGGGAATATGCAAATTGACATGACAGAGAGAGATGACTGGCTGAGACTCTTGTGACATCGCCATGGTGACAACACAGGCATTTCTTTCTTCCCTACCCCAGCTGTTACAGGCCTCTGGAAAGCACACAAAGGCAGAAGGTGGCTCTAAACTGGAGCAAAGGTAGAAAGGTGGCTATGGCCGGAGTGAGGCGGTGCTAGCCAGGGTAAGGAAGGCCTATTCTTGCATGAATCTTCATGCATCAGACCTCTAGTGTGTGTGTGTGTGTGTGTCTCCTATCCTATCTAATAATAGACAAACATGGTAATTGACCATACTTTCACTATGCCTCCCATTGGCTAATCAGCGAGATATTCAAATTAATTGCCAACAAAGATGGCGGCTAATTTGCATATTGCAGGCAGTGCGGAACAGCGCAAGACACCAGCGGGAGCTGCCATCCAGGCCCCTGTGGGCGACCCCAGAAGCCGCCTGCCTGCCGCCTGTGATAGGATTCGGTCCCGGGCTGCAGGCCAGCCCCGGAAGCCCCAGAAGCCACCTGATATGGCAGTAACTCTATCAGTAAGCACTCTGAAAGTCAGTGGCATAAATGCACCAATTAAAAGACAGATTATGAGGGTGAATCAAAAACAAAACCCACTTTAAATATAAATTCACATATAGATTAAAAGTAAATGAATTAATCTGCAGCTGTTTTGCTCAGTGGATAGAGCATTAGCCCATGGACTGAAGGGTCCCAGGTTAGATTCCAGTCAAGGGCATGTACCTCAGTTGCTGGCTTTATCCCCACTCCCTATCAGAACATGTGCAGGAGGCAACCAATCAATGCGTCTCTCCCTTTCCCTTCACCCTCTCTAAAATTCAATGGAAAAATATTCTTGGGTGAAGATTGACAAAAACAAAGTAAATGGATTAAGTAACATTAAAGAGATTATAAGAAAAATATATTCCAATTTTGTTAGTTGTATATTGGTTATGTTTAAATTATTAACACCAAAGAAATTGGGCGAAGGGTACATATAATATACTGTAGTATTTTATAGTTATTTTTACATGTATGAGATTATTTCAAATTAAATATTAAAAATTAATAAAATATTAATTGAAATGTATCTGCATTACATGAAAAATCTCCTAATTTCTTCTAGCATAATTTATTAAATTGTACTAAAATTTGCAAGGGTTCAATTAAAAAATATCTTAATTCTAAATGATATAATAGAAAATATATAATAGTGCAGTTATAAGCACTTATCTGAAAATACAAATTTAAAGAAGTGAATTTAAAGAAGGAATTAGCCAAAGAAAATATATGCACAACCCATGGACACAGGAAACAGTATGGTGATGGCAAGAGAGAAGTGGGGGGCAAGAGCTGGGTAGAGGGGGCCAAAGTGGGGAGATAGGGACATCCTATATAATAATAATAAAAGGCTAATATGCACATTGACTGAACAGCAGAATGGCCTGTTGCAATGATGCGCACTGGCAACCAGGGGGCAGACACTCAATGCAGGAGCTGGACCCTGGTGGTCAGTGCACTTCCATATGGAGAGTGCCACTCAGCCAGAAGCTGGCTCAGTGGTGGTGGCAGGAGCCTCTCCCACCTCCGTGGCAGCACTGAAAATGTCCAACTAATGGTTTAGGCCCAATCCCTTGGGTGCGTAAGCCTTTAGTCAGACATCCCCAAGGGCTCCCTGGCTGCCAGAAGGATGTCTGACTGCAAGCTTAGGCCTGATCCCCTGGGGAGTAGGCCTAAGTCAACAGGTGGACATCCCCCAAGGTATCCTGGACTGCAAATGGATGCAGGCCAGGCTGAGGGACCCCAAATTTTTGTGCACCGGGCCTCTAGTCTAATAAAAGAGAAATATGCAAATTAACAGTCACTTCCTCACTACGTCACAAAGAGTGGAGCTAGAGCAAGCATGAGGCTTGGAATACCCTCTGTGATGGAGGAAGCCAAGCTTCCCGCCAGCCCTGGCCAGCCCTGGGCTCTGCTCAAGGCTAAATGTTTCAATTACAGAAGATAAATAAATCCCAGATACCTGCTTCCAGCCACTATGGCCTCTGCTCAAAGGGAAGCTGGAATTCTGGGTTGCCAGGGGCACTCCAGGCTTCCAACAGGACCAAGGCTACAAAGTTTCAATTATAGAAGTTAAATAAATCTCAGATACCTGCTTATAGCCTGCAGGCATAGCCAGCCTGAAAACAGCCATCAGGCCCTCACACAGGCTGGCCAGGCACCCTAGTGGTGACCCCCGCCCTGAAGGGGGTGTGGCCAGCCTGAAAATGGCCCTCAACCCCTCACCCAGGCTTGCCAGCCACACCAGTGGACCCCCCCCCCCCACACACACACACAGAAGGGGCTGTGGCTATCCTGCTAACAGCCATTAGCCCCTCACCCAAGCTGGCCAAACCCCCATGAGGTGGGGATCCCTGCTGGGGGGCTTGGCCAGACCTCAGCTCCTCACCCAGTCTGGCCAGGCACCCCAGCAGGACTCCCCTACATCCTTAAAAGGCTGTGGACAGTCTGAAAAGGGCCCTCAGCCCCTCATCCAGGGTTGCCAGAACTCCAGTAAGGCCCCCTACCCTGAAAGGGGTGTGGCCAGCCTGAAAACAGCCATCAGCCCCTGACCCAGGCTGGCCAGGCACCCAAGTGGGTACCCCCACATTGAAGAGGGTGTGACCAGACTGCAAACATCTGTTAGACTCTCACCAAGGCTGGCTAGGCACACCAGCGGGACACCCCCCCACACACACAATGAAGGGGGTGTGGCCAACCTGCAAAGAGCCATCAGGTACTCACCCAGGCTGGCCAGATACCCCAGCAGGACACCCACCCTGATATGGGACACCCTTCGGGGCAAGCCAGCCGGCCCGCACCCATTCACCAGGCCTCTATCCTATATAATAAAACTTTACCCTAACAGCAGAATGACTGGAAATGACTGGTCACTATGACACCCACTGACCACCAGGGGGCACACGTTCAATGCAGGAGCTGCCCCCTGGTAGTCAGCTTCCACAGGGGGAGCTCTGCTCAGCCACCAGCCATACAGCGGTGGTGGTGGGTAACTCTCCTGCCTCCTCAGCAGTGCTAAGGATGTCCGACTGCAGCTTAGGCCTGCTTCCAGCTGGCAAGTGGACATCCCCCGAGGGCACCCAGGCTGACAGAGGGATGTCTGACTGCCAGCTTAGGCCCAATCTCCCAAGGAGAGGGCCTAAGCTGGCAGGTGGACATCCCCTGAGGGGTTCCAGACTGTGGGAGGGCACATGCTGGGCTGAGGAAACCCTCGTTTGAGTGCACAAATTTTAGTATACCAGGTGTCTAATTATATATATATAATTTTTTTCTAAATTTAGCATTATACATATGAAACTAATATAATATTTCAAAAGTATATTTTTAAAAGAGGCACTTGCTCCCACATTATCTGGACTTTTTGTATTTATAAATATTCTACTTAGCATGTTTTACCTTTTCTGTAGATATGAATAAGTCCTATTACTTCAAGAGATACAGTGAAAAAAACCTAAATTAGATCAAGGCAACAAATCCAAATAGTTTAATTCACTGCTCCTAGGATTGAATTGTTGGTATGAAGGATATTTCAGTATAAATTAAATTAGCTTTCTATGGGTTTTTCTATCGAAAAACCTAAGTGCAGAGCTAGAGAAATTAGTTCCTACAAAAGACATAGTTCTCATGCAAATTGGCATTATAAACAGAAATGACAATGGAAATGAACTGCTTAACTGCATATAAATAATCCAAGTTTTAGATTCAATTTATAGAATGTCTTGATATCTACAACTAACAAATTTACAAAAAAATATATGACATTGTTTCTTAAACTGTATCCATGTTTCTCATTCCATTCTCTCCCTGTAACAAAATGTTATATCTCTATTTCTCATAATTACTTAAAATAGCATTCATAATTGGCTTAAGGAAGGAATAATAAAAATGAAATATGCTACATTCATAAAAACAACAGAAGAAACAATTACATTTCATTTTGTATTATTCAAAACTCTCATTGTCTTAAAATTGATGAATACCGTATACCAATAGTTTCAAGTTAAGAAAACTAAACAAAACTAAAATATAAGAAATTTTGTAAAAGAACCAGTTACTTAATCCACATGCATATTAGTCTATATTTTACTTTGAAGCTTTTAGAAACAGTAAATGAATAAAGTATATTTAATAACACTTACCTCATCACAGGACCTAGAAGCAAAATGTGTCCAAGAAGCAATAAAGTTTTATATCTCTTTGTGGAAAAACATGAGTAACTTGATCCAAAACTGCTCCCACAACAATAAAGCCAATGGTAAATGATATCCAGAAGATATCATTATGTTTTTGATAAATATAAAACATATACAAGGCAGTGGCAGCCTCACCACAATCAAGAAGAGTTGAGAATAAAATGCTAAATGGAAAGTGTATATAGTATCTGTGGTCCAGACTCATTTCCTCTTCCAAAGCTGCAAGTTCACCCTGCATTTTTTCATCAGGTTCTTCCACAACTGTCTCCATTCTTGAGGTGGTAGCAATTCAATCTCCTTCTCTTAAATAATAAGTTCAGTAAAAGTTAATATGCATTCCAAATAGCAGTAAACAAGATCCTGCACAATTTAACATTCTTTGATAATGTAAATATAGGCAGCAAAATATAGACCACAGATTATGACACAATTCTACATCTGGTTTAGAGAATATTGAAATAAAATACCTAAATCTACCTATTCTTTAGGAAATCTTGTTATAAATAAATTGTTATTTTAGAAAATTTAAAGATCAGAGTAGAATTAGTTAAGTCGGAATGTCCTTTTACTTTGAAAGTGTCCTTGCTCTAATATATGTAAGCTTATACTAACCACATACATGTACTTCAACTTATAATTGTTATAGTTTAAAAAGAACATTCACCAACAATGGCCAATACACTACACTAAACCTAAAAGAAAAACCCATCAATATATGGATTTATGAGTGTTTTGTTCTCAGAATAGCCCCAAACAGTACCTGATACCTTCTTGTGTCTTAACTGGTGGGCTGGTGCATGAAATTTGTGCATGGGGATGTGTCCCTCAACCCGACCTGCACACTCTTGCAACCCAGTACTGCTGGCTCTTAACTGCACACCTGGCTGCCTGCTTGATTGCCCCTGACAACTCTGCCTGCAAGCCTGCTTGCCCCCAACTGTCTCACCACTGTCCTTCTTGCCCCCAACTGCCACCCCAGCCAGCCTGTTTGCTTCCAACTGCCCACTCCTGCTGGCCTGCTTGCACCCAGCTTTATCCCTGCTGGCCTGATCATCTCCAATTGCCACCACTACCGGCCTTGTACCCTCCAATGCCCTCCCCATACCAACCCACATGCCCCCAAATGCCCCCACTCTGGTTGGCTCACCTCCAACTGCCCCCTCCAACCTGATTGTCACCAAATGTCCCTCCCCTACCAGCCTGCTGGCCTCCAACTGCCCCTCCCTGCCAGCCTGATTGCCCCCAAATGCCCCCATGCAGCCAGCTCAACCCCAAGTGACCCCACTGCTGGCCTGATCTCCTCAAACTGCCCCCCCCAGCTGGCCCAGTAGCCATCAACTGACCCCCCTTGCCGGCCTGCTCAACCCAAACTGACAATCCCTGTCAACTCTCCTGCCCCCAACTGCGCCCCCTTCCAGCCTGCTTGCCTCAAACTCCCAACCCCCCTGCCAGCCTGATCATCCCTTTCAGCCCAACCACCATGGCTTTGTCCGGAAGGACATTTGGAAGTTCTCCCGATCTAATTAGTATATTACTCTTTATTAGTATAGATAACTATGTGCTTAGTGAATTAAGGGGAATAAAAAGAATGAAAAGTTACCTTTTTGAGAAAACTCCTTCCCTCAGCTTCTCTTCCTACAAGAATACACTTTCAATTTTATAGTCTACTCTGAACTTTGTTTATTCTAAAACCACATGAGACATAAATAAATTCAGTTATTTCTATAAGACTCCATATTTTGTCCTAAAATTAAGCTGAGGACCTGAAGCAGAAAAAAAATTGTTTGTCCATATAATCTTTTTGCACTATATTACTAATAGCCAAATATTTGGAAGAATATTTATATGCATTTTTTATAAGTGTCAAATGTCCCTACCATAATATTATCTCCCCATTTTTTTCCTATTTAACCTGAAAATATTTCTTCATTATTAATGACAACTTTAATTTAGCTCATATGCTTTTTCAGCTGTTCAAAGCCCTGCTACTTTAGTGAGTGTAACCCATTCAACTTTATCTCTGTGTTTAACCTGCAAACACAGTCTCTTTCAAATATAGGTCTCAAACACCAACAAGATTTTGTTGTTAATTGATACATAATTCACACCCATAAAACTACCCCTTTAAAGTTTGGTGATTTTTCAGGATAATTAGAGTTTTACAAACAATACCACTATCCTATATAATAAAAGACTAGTATGCAAATCTACCAAACAGGGAATGACTGGTCGCTATGATGCACACAGGGCACTACAGGACAGATGCTGAATGCAGTGGCTAGTGCACTCCCACAGGGCTCACAGCTGGCAAGCTCAACCCTGCTAACAGGTTAGACCAGAGGCAGCAGCAGTGGCAGGAGCCTCGCCTGCCTCCAGGGCAGTCAGATATCTGGCGAGGGCTCCTGGTCTGTAATAGGGCTCAGGCTGGGCTGAGGGACCCCCACCCCCAAGTGCATGAATTTTGTGAACCAGAACTCCAGTCTAAAGATAAAATATTTCATTACCCTAAAAAGAAACAAAAAAAAAACAAAAACCCCGATACCAATTAGAAATGAATCCCATTTCTGCCCTTTCCAGCCCTAGGCAATCACTAATATATATTCTCTGTACTATATTTGGACATTCTGGACATTTTCTGTAAGTGGAGTGATTAGCATCTTCTAACTCATAGTCTACATTCTGGACTATATTCAATGAGGTTGGTATAAGAAACAGCCACATAGGTAAATATAATATCTCTTTCTAGCTAAGAGGATAGGTCTTAACTCTTTTTAAAAGACCAGGGTTTAAAAGTGTGGAATTTCCTGGCAGTTCTACAAAATACTTCACATGAAGCATTAACCCAGATTCAACTACACAGCCTATCTGTTGCTCTTCATACAAGCATGAATGTTATTGTCTTTCCTAAACTGCAATATTCTTCACAGTGGTTGATATCAATTGAAATTCTCCTTCCTGTTGAATTCTAACTTTCATAACTGTTCCATCTGCACTTTTGATCCAGTCCCATGACAATTATTAAATGTCAATTAATGCATTATATAAATATCAATTAATATTTTATTCAATTAGAAAATTAGCCATATTGCTATTCCTAGACAATTACAAACTTTCAGTTAAACAACAAAAAGAGAATTCTTAATTTTTTCACTTTTTTCCAAATCCTTCTAGACTAATATTCAATCACTCAACTCTGGTTTCTGTCACATAGCTATTGACTGATAACACCAATAGAAATAAATTATGTAAACAAAAAATTTAAGCAAGTCATAGAATTGAACCTTTACAGAGACAGTGATGAGAAATATGACTGAAAAAATAGGGAATCAACATATAATGTTTCAATGTGCTATTAAATACCATTCATCTTTAATCCACTTTAAGTTAATTTTTCTACATAGGGACAAATGATAATCTAGTTTCATTCTTTTGCATGAGAGTCTCCAATTTTCTCCAGGCTACTTCTTGAAGAGGATTTCTTTTTTTAATTTTAAGTTTTTGGCTTTTTACATTGAAAATTATTTTACCATATACATATGAGTTTAATTTCAGGCTCTCAATTCTGTACCATTTACATGTTTTTATGACAATGTCATGGTGATATTTCTCTTGTTTTGAATTATTGGGGTACAATGGACAGTAACATTTTATTATAATTAGGTTTACAGTTCTACAATTAAGTAATGGGCAAAGGCTCTAACTACTAGACACTTCTCCTGAGAGGACACACAGATGACCAAGAGATATAGAAAAGTTTGCTCAACATCGTTAACCATCAGAAAAATGTGAAATAAAACCACAATGATGGAGAATATTATGCTAAGTGAAATAAGCCAATCTGAGAAAGACAAATGTCACATGATCTCACTTATTTGTGAAATCTACTGCAAAAAATTAATTTACCAACAAAATAAGACCTGAAGCTTGGAGACATAGAACAGACTGACATACCTGGATGTGGGGTTGGGCAGAAAAGAAGAGATAAACTGACTTACATACTTACCAGAGGATTGGTGCATGAAAATTCATATGCTGGGGAGGGTGGGGGTTGTCCCTCAGTCCAGCCTGCACCCTCTTGCAGTCTGGGAGCCCTCAGGGGATGTCCACCTGCAGGCTTCAGCCTGATCCCCAGAGAATTGGGTCTAAGCTGGCAGTCAGACATCACTCTGGCAGCCTGGGAGCCCTTGGGGGATGTTCGACTAATTGCTTAGACCAGAGACATCCTTAGTGCTGCTGCAGAAGCAGAAGAGACTCCCACCACTGCCACTGAATTGGCCAGCCATGAGCTGGTTTCTGGCTGAGTGTGCTCCCTGGTGGAAGTGCACTGAACATCAAGGGGAAACTCCTGTATTGAGCATCTGCCACCTAGTGGCCATTGCATGTCATAGCGACCAGTCCTTCTTGGTCCTTCTGCCATTAGGGTCAATTTGCATATTCCCCATTTATTACAATACTAGAGGCCCGGTGCACAAAAATTTATGCACTCGGAGGGGAAGGGGGTTCCCTCAGCCCAGCCTGTGCCCTCTCGCAGTCTGGGACCCCTCAGGAGATAATTCCCTGCTGGCTTAGACCTGCTCCCGGGTGTCAGAGGGCAGGCCCAATCCCTAGATGCAGCCCCTGGTCGGGCTCAGAGCAGGGCTGATTGGGGAGTTGCGGCGCCGCCCCCTGTCATGCACAGAGCAGGGAGGATCAGGAGGTTGCAATGCCACCCTCAGTCATGCTCAGGGTAGGGCTGATTGGGGGGCTGGGGCACCACCCCCTGTCACACTCAAGGCAGGGTCGATGATCAGGTTGCGGTGCCACACCCTGTCATGCACAGAGCAGGGCCAATCCGGGGGTTGGGGCGCTGCCCCCTGTCATGCACAGAGCAGGGCCTATCAGGGGGGTTGGGGAGCTCCCCCCTGTCACTCACAGAGTAGGGCCGATAGGGGAGTTGGGGCACCACCCCCTGTCACACACAGAGCAGGGCCGATCAGGGGATTGGGGCGCCGCCACTGTCACACTCAGAGCAGGGCCGATGGGGAGGTTATGGCTCTACCCCATCACACACAGAGCAGGGTCCATGGTGGGGAGGGTTGGGGCGCCACCCTCTATCACCCACAGAGCAGGGCCAATCAGGTGGTTGGGGCACTACCAATCTCACACTCAGGGCAGGGCCAATGGGGAGGTTATGGCTCTACCCTGTCACACAAAGAGCAGGGCCAATGGGGGGTGGGGTTGGGGCGCCACACCCTGTCACACACAGAGCCACAGGGTGATCAGGGTGTTGCGGAGCTCCCCCCGTATCAGGCACAGAGCAGGGCTGATCAGGAGGTTGGGGCACCTTCCCCTGTCACGAACAGAGCAGGGTGGATAGGGAGGTTGTGGCCCAGCCCTCTGTAACACACAGAGCCACAGGGCGATCAGGGGCTTTGGGCACTACCCCCTCTCATGCTGATCCCGGTGCTGGGAGGCCTCGCGGCTCCGCTGATCCTGGTGCTGGAAGGCATATTATCCTTTTACTATATAGGATAGAGGCCTTGTGCATGGGTGGGGCTGGCTGGTTTGCCCTGAAGGGTGTCCTGGATCAGGATGGGAGTCCCCACTGTGGTTCCTGGCCAGCCTGGGTGAGGGGATGATGGCTGTTTGCAGCTGGTCACACACCATTCAGGGTGGGGGTCCCCACTGGGGTGCCTGGCCAGTCTGGGTGAGGGGCTGAGGACTGAAGCTCTCAACCGCTCCTTTTTTACTTTTTTTTTTTTTTTTTCTGGACCAGCTTTAGCTCTGGCTCCAGCTCTGAGGCCTCTGCTGCTGAAAGCAGGTATCTGGTTTGTTTCGGTTCTATAATCAAAACAATGTATAACTGCAGCTCTGAGATCCTGGCTCGCTGAAAGCAGGTTTCTGGGGTTTGTTTAGCTTCTATATTTGTTACAATGTTTCAAACTGCAGGCTCAGAGGCCAGCAAGGCAGGCATGGAAAGTTGATTTCCTCTGTCACTGAAGCAAGCAAGCCTCATGTTAGTTTCAAGCTGCCTGATTGCAGGTCGCCATCTTGCCTGGCAGTTAATTTGCATATCTCGCTGATTAGCCAATGGGAAGGGTAGCGGTTGTATGCTAATTACCATGTTTCTCTTTTATTAGATAGGACTTGAGGCCTGGTGCATGAAATCCATGAACTGGGGGGTGGCATTCCCTCAGCCCAGCCTGCCCCTTTCACAATCCGGGAGCCCTCAGTGGATGTCCTACTGATGGCCACAGTCTGGCAGCAGAGGCTTGGAGCAGGCGTCCCGTGTGTGTGTGTGTGTGTGTGTGTGTGTGTGTGTGTGTGTCCCCACTGGGGGTCTGCCCCCAACCACATTGGAGGCTCAGAGCAGGCACTGTGTGTGTGTGTGTGTGTGTCTACTGGGGGCCTGCCCCCAGCCACACCATGGAGGCTTGGAGCAGGAGCCACTCTGTGTTGATCTCTCAGGCTCCTGGCCTCTACTGCATGTTATACTCTCCCTTGAGCTATGGCCAGGATGGAGGTGCTGCTTGCAAGCTGGACTTTCCTGCTCCCAGGTTGCCATAGCAACCGGGGAACAGGCCCAGCTGGGGGCTGCCCATAGGCCAGACTTTCCCACTCCCAGGTCTCAATGGCAACCGGGGAGAAGGCCCAGCTTGGGGCTACTAGCAGGTCAGGCTTGCTTACCTGCTCCCGGATCACCATGGTGACCAGGGACCAGGGAAAGTTTGGGGCTGCCCGCAGGCCAGGCTTGATTTTCTGTTCCCGGATCCTCATTGCAACCGGGGAGAAGGCACAGCTGGGGGCTGCTCCAGGCTGGGATTGATTTCCTGCTCCCGGATCAGGCCGAGCTGGGGGCTGCCTACAGGCAGCACTTTTCTATTTACCGATGGCCAGATCACCACAGTGACCCAGGGCCCAGCAGCACTTTCCTTAGTCATAGGGTCCCGGATGGGGGTGGGGCTTAGCAGTGCTGGGTTTAGGCGGCAGGGTGGTCCCAGCTGAGGGCTCAGATGGCACACAGGAGTTCTGGCTGGGGGCGGGGCTTATGCCTCGCTGCCCAGGGCTGCACATGGAGCCCGGATGACAGCTTGCACTGTTCCGCCCTGCCTGTAGTATAGGATAGAGGCCTGGTGCATGGGTGGGGGCTGGGTGGTTTGCCCTGAAACTGTCCCGGATCAGGGTTGGGGTCCCGCTTGGGTGCCTGACCAGCCTGGATGATGAGCTGAAAGCAGTTTGCAGATGGTCACACCCCCTTCAGGGTGGGGGTCCCCTCTGGTTGCCTGGCCAGCCTGGATGATGGGCGGAAGGCTGTTTGCAGCTGGTCACACCCCCTTCAGGGTGGGGGTCCCCACTGGGGTGCCTGGCCAGTCTGGGTGAGGGCCTGAGAGCCGTTTTCAGGCTGGAGGGCAACTTAAGCTCCCAGCCTCTTTTTTTTCTTTTTTTTTTTTTTATTCTGGGATTTATTTAACTTCTATAGCTGTCACTGGAGCTGAGAGCCAGTTCCAGTTCTGAGGGCTGAAAGCAGTTTTCTGGGTCTGTTTGGGCTTCTATAATTGAAAGTCTGTTGCCATCACACCAACTCTAAGCTCTGAGGCCAAAGTTGGCTGAAAGCAGGTCTCTGGAGCTTGCTTAGCTTCTATAATTGCAACATAGTTGCTTAGAGTGCAGCTCAGAGGCTGGCAGCAGCAGACTGGGAATGTTGGCTTCCTCCATCACTGGAGCAAGCGAGCTTCCTGTTCACTTCAGCTGCATGGCTGCTGGCTGCCATATTGGTTGGCAGTTAATTTGTATATCCTGCTGATTAGCCAATGGGAAGGGTGTCGGGGTTATGGTCAGTTTGCATGTTTCTCTTTTATTAGATAGGATAGGATAGGAAGAGTCCATGGACATTGGCAAGAGGGTAGTGAAAACTCGGGGAGCTGGGTAGGAGCTGGGAGGATGGATGTAAAGGAGTGGAAAATGGGAGACGTCTGTAATACTATCAACAATAAAATATATATATTAAAAAACAAATAAATAAGTGGGGGGGAAAAACACAATGAGCCCAGCAGGTGTTCTCAGTGTTTGAACATAGACAATGGAACCAAGTGGTAGCTGATTTGATTCCAGGTCAGACCACATGCATGACTAGCTGCTCCATCCCCAGTAGCAGCATGGAGGACACAGCTGATTCATGATATTTCTTTCCCCCAGATGTTTCCATCTCTCTATCCCTTTACTATCCTCTCTCTCTAAATTTCACTAAAAACATATTTAAAAAAAAAAACACACACACACACACACAATGACCCGTCATCTTACACCTGTCAGAATGGCTATCATAAACAGGACCTTGGAAAATGGTGACCAGCAGGAAGGTAGGGAGGGAGAGAGTGTGAGAGCGCAAGGAAGTGATAGTGTGTGGACGTGTGTTCTGTGTGTGTATGAGCTAGAGACAGATTCTGCAGGTCTTCTAAGGGGCTGCTAAACCAGGCAGTCTTAGGCAGCAGAGTCCCACTCCCTGCGCGGACACTCCTGGGTGGCCAGCACAGGCACGATGACCACGCCATCTTGGGAAACAGAGCTGCTTGAGACTAGGATCCTGGCCTCAGCACCACCCAGTCTGATCTCAGACGCATACCAGGACCCTGCAGCCACTGGGGACAGAGACCTATGACCACAGCTACAGACCTGCGGACACCAAAAGTTCAGAAATCTCCACAGCAGATACATGAGTAACAGAGCCCATCCCCCTTTCCCGCAAGCTTGCAGGCAGCGCCAGAGTAACTAACTGATAGACCCACCCCTTGCCGGGGCCTCAGCGCTCCAGGAACTTTAGCCTGGAAGTGCATGAGAACCTTGGAACTGATCCCGCATAGGGCCAGGTTCAGGAGTCCAGGGCTGGGAGCAATCACACGAACACCGGGAAATGGTCCTACGCACACTGCTGGCTTCTGAGCCCTGGGCTGGGAGCAATCACATGAACACTGGGAATTTGTCCTGCGTAGCATAGGCCCAGGGACACAGAATCTCTGGGCAGGAGGCAGTACCAAACACCAGTGACTTGACTATGTTTCTTATTACCTGCGCCTGAGATCCTGATTCCCTGTGCATTCATACTAAGAGCCAGTGACTCCAATTCCTGGTGCAAGGGCACACAGGGACCCTGAATCTCAAGGCAAGGTAGTGTGAAGCAACAGAGACTCTGATATTGGATTCTTGGGGAACTCTGACTCCTGGCGCATGCTAGGGGGCTCTGGTTTTCAACACACTTCAGGGGGGTCTCTGTTCCAGCACGCTGCAGGCAGGGTCCCTGATTCTAAGGGCGCGTACAAGGCCACATTGAGCGCTGACAACACTGACTCTGAGTGAGCCTGGTTCCCACCAACCCACAAAAACCACACATCTTAGTATCAGAGCTCTTCAGTGACACTAGGGTGGTGGGAGGCTCCAACTGCACACGCCCCAGGCCCACGCAACTCAACGTTTGAACCATCGGGAGATAATCAGAATGAAAAGAAGACACAACACCCAGAGGAAAGACAATAAGGAGTCACCAAGAAAGGACATTAATGAAGTTGAAGCCTGCAACATGACAGAAAAAGAATTCAGAATAATGGTTGTACAATTCATTCACCAGTAGGATGAGAAAATCAACAACCTATGCAAGAATAAGGAAGATATGAAAAATGATATAGCTACAATCAAAAACACCATGGAAAGTTTCAACAGCAGACTAGAAGAAGCAGAGGACCAAATTAGTGAGTTAGAAGATAAGGCAGAGAAACAAGCTCAATCTGAACAGCAACTGGAGAAAAAAATTAAAAAGCAGGAGGAGAACCTAAGGGAGCTTTGGGACAACATGAAACGAAACAACATACAAACAATATGGCTGCCACAAGGACAAGAAGAGCAGCAAGGATTAGAAAATCTATTTGAAGAAATAATGTCAGAAAACTTCCCAGATATGGGGAAGAAAAAAGTTACACAAGTACAGAGAGTCCCAGGCAAGATGAACCCCAAAAGACCGACACCAAGACACATCATAATAACAATGGCAAATGTACAAGACAAAGAGAGAATCTTAAAGGCTGCAAGAAAGAAACAGAGAGTTACCTACAAAGGATCCCCCATCAGATTATCAAATGATTTCTCAAAAGAAACACATCAGGCCAGAAAAGAATGGACAGAAATTTACAAAGTGATGCAAAACAAAGGACTGAATCCAAGAATACTCTATCCAGCAAGGCTATCATTCAAAATTGAAGGGGAAATAAGAAGCTTCACAGACAAAAAAGCGCTAAGGGAGTTTATCACCACCAACCCAGCAATGCAGGAAATGCTAAAGGGACTGGTGTAAAAAGAAGAACTAAAAAGCCCAGAAAGAAAACAGCCACAAAAAAAATAGAAATGGCTACAAACAAGTACCTTTCAATAATAATTTTAAACATAAATGGACTAAATGGTCCGATCAAAAGACATCAAGTGGCTGAATGGATAAAAAAAACATGACCCATATATTTGCTGTCTATAAGAGACCCACCTCATTAGAAGGGACTCACACTGACTGAAAATGAAGGGATGGAAAAATATCTTTCAGGCAAATGGAAATGAAAAAAAAAGCTGGGTAGCAATACTTATATCGGACAAAATAGAACTCAAAGTAAAGGCAATAACAAGAGATAATGGAGGCCACTTCATAATTCTAAAGGGATCAATACAACAAGAGGATATAACCCTAATAAACATATATGCACCCAATGCAGGAGCACCCACATACATAAGAAAACTCCTGGAAGATATCAGGGGGGAGATCGACAACAATACAATCATAGTAGGGGACTTTAATACACAACTGACATCACTGGATAAATCCACTAGACAAAAACTCAGCAAAGAAGCAGCAATCCTAAATGACTCACTAGATCAGATGGACTTAATTGACATCTTCAGAACACTTCACCCCAAAGCCACAAAATAGACGTTCTTCTCAAGTGGTCATGGGACAGCTTCAAAAATAGACCATATATTGGGTCACAAACAAAGTCTCCCCAAATTCAAGAAGATTGAAATCATACCAAGCATCTTCTCAGACCACAGGGGCATAATATTAGAAATAAACTAAAATAAAAACAACTCAAAATACTCAAACACTTGGAAGCTGAATAGCATGTTATTAAATATTGATTGGGTTACCAATGAGATCAAAGAAGAAATTAAAACATCCTGGAAACTAATGACAATGAAAACACAACAATCCAAAACCTATGGGACGCAATGAAAGCAGTCCTGAGAGGGAAGTTTATAGCTCTACAGGCCTATCTCAAAAAACAAGAAAAAATGGTAGTAAATCATCTAACTCTACAACTCAAAGAATTACTAAGAGAGCAACAAGAAAAGCCCAGAGTGAGCAGAAGGAAGGAGATAATAAATATTAGAGCAGAAATAAATGAAATAGAGACCAAAAAAAATACAGAAAATCAATGAAACAAAGAGCTGGTTCTTTGAAAGGATAATCAAGATTGATAAACCTCTAGCCAGGCTCACCAAGAAGCAAAGAGAAAGGGCCCAGATAAACAAAATCAGAAACGACAGAGGCGAAATAACAACAGATCCCACAGAAATATAAATGATTGTTAAAAAATACTATGGACAGCTCTACTCCAACAAACTAGACAACCTGGAGGAAATGGACATGCTCCTAGAAAGATACAACCTTCCAAAACTCAATCAGGAAGAATCTAAAAATCTCAATAGGCCAATAACTATGGAAGAAATTGAAGCAGCCATTGAAACGCTTCCAGCAAACAAAAGCCTGGGACCAGATGGCTTCACAGGGGCGTTTTACCAAGCATTCAAGGAAGAACTAAAACCTATCCTCCTCAGACTACTACAAAAAATCCAAGAGGAAGGAACACTTCCAAGCTCATTCTATGAAGCCAGCATTACCCTAATACCAAAACAAGGTAAAGACAACACAATGAAAGAGAATTACAGGCCAATATCCCTCATGAACATAGATGCCAAAATCCTCAACAAAATCTTAGTAAATCGGATCCAGCAGTACATCAGAAAGATCATACACCATGACCAAGTAGGTTTTATCCCAGGGATGCAAGGATGGTACAATATCCGCAAATCAATAAACGTGATACATCACATAAACAAATTGAGAGGAAAAAAAACACCTGGTAATATCAATTGATGCAAAAAAAGCATTTGACAAAATCCAACATCCATTTTTGATAAAAAATCTCAGCACGGTGGGAGTAGAAGGATCATACCTCAACATAATAACAACCATATATGACAGGCCTACAGCCAACATCATACTCAATGGACAAAAAATAACACCATTTCCCCTAAGAACAGGAACAAGGCAGGGATGCCCACTCTAACCACTCCTCTTTGACATAGAACTGAAAGTATTAGCCATTGAAATTAGGCAAGAAGAAGAAATAAAAGGCATCCAAATTGGAAAAGAGGAAGTAAAACTGTCCTTATTTGCAGACGACATGATATTATACATAGAAAACCCTAAAGACTCCATCAAAAAACTACTAGACTTAATACATGAATTTGGCAATGTAGCAGGATACAAAATTAACCCCAAGTAATCTGAGGCATTTCTATACACCAATAGTGAACTTTCAGAGAGATTATTAAAACAATCCCATTTACCATCCCACCAAAAAAATTAAGCTAGGTAGGAATAACCTTAACTAAAGAGGTAAAAGACCTCTACTCAGAAAACTACAGGATGTTGAAAAAAGAGATAGAGGAAGACATAAACAGATGGAAGAACATACCTGTTGATGGATTGGTAGAATCAACATCATTAAAATGTCCATACTACCCAAAGCAATCTATAAATTCAACATACTTCCCATTAAAATACCAATGGCATACTTCAAAGATATAGAACAAACTCTCCAAAAATATATCTGGAATATAAAAAGACCACGAATAGTGTAGCAATCCTGAGAATAAACAAAGTAGGTGGAATCTCAATATCAGATATCAAGCTGTGTTACAAAGCCACTGTTCTCAAAACTGCCTGGTACTGGCACAAGAACAGACATATAGATCAATGGAATAGAATAGAGAGCCCAGAAATCAGCCCGAACCAATATGCTCAATTAATATTTGACAAAGGAGGCAAGAACATACAATGGAACTAAGATAGTCTCTTCAATAAATGGTGTTGGCACAATTGGACAGATATATGCAAGAAAATGAAGCTAGACCACCAAGTTACACCATATACAAAAATAAACTCAAAATGGATAACGGTCTTAAATGTATGACAGGAAACCATAAAAATTCTAGAAGAATCCAAAGGCAACAAAATCTCAGACATATGCCGAAGCAATTTCTTCACTGATACAGCTCCTAGGGCACTTAAAACTAAAGAGAAAATGAACAAATGGGACTACATCAAAATAAAAAGCTTCTGCACAGCAAAAGAAACCATCAACAAAACAACAAGAAAACCCACTGTGTGGGAAAACATATTTGCCAATGTCATATCTGATAAGGGCCTAATCTCCAAAATTTATAGGGGACTCATACAACTTAACAAAAGGAAGTTAAACAATCCAATCAAAAAATGGGCAAAGGACCTAAATAGACACCTTTCAAAAGAGGACATTCAGAAAGCCAAGAGACATATGAAAACATGCTCAAAGTCACTAATCATCTGAGAGATGCAAATCAAAACAACAAGCAATAAAAAAAAAGAAGATTAAAAAAGAAAAAGGAAAAAGGAAGAATGAGGTCAGGAAGAAGGAAGTAAGCAAAAGCAAAGTTTATTGTGATATATACAGACTCATAACAGCAGGGAAGCAACCCAAGGGGGTTGACCCCTACACACTCTTTTTAATGATATGTATATGCACTGCTGGCTTTTGATTGGTTTTTCTGAGGAAGCCACTGTTATGAGGATAGGTATATACCCTATAAGCTCTCTATTTTGGGGTTCATATATGCCCGGATGGCTTCTGATTGGTTCTCCCACAGAAGCTCTCTGTCTAGGGGTAGAGGAAGCTCTTTGACCAAGGGTAGAGGAAGCTCTCTATCTAGGGGTAAAGAACGCTGTAAAGGGGTAGAGGAAGTTCTCTTGGTAGTGGTATAGAAATTCCTATCTAATAAAAGAGAAACATGGTAATTAGCGTACGACCACTACCCTTCCCATTGGCTTATCAGGGCAATATGCAAATTAACTGCCATCCAAGATGGCGGCCAGCAGCCAGGCAGCTTAAAGTGAACATGAGGCTTGCTTGCTTCAGTGACGGAGGACTCCAACGTTCCCCACCTGCCGCTGCAGGCCTCTGAGCTGCAACTCTAAGCAACTATGTTACAAATATAGAAGCTAAACAAAACCCCAGAAACCTGCTTTAGTCCGTCGGGCTTCAGCCAGCAGGATCGCCACATTGTTTCAAATACAGAAGGTAAACAAAGGCCAGAAACCTGCTTTCAGCAGCAGAGGCCTAAGAGTTGGAGCCAAGCCTCAAAGCTAAAGCTGGCTCAGAAAAAAAAGAAAAAGAAAAAAGGAGTGGTTGGTAGCTTCAGTCACTCGCCAGCCTGAAAACAGCCCTCAGCCCCTCACCCAGACTGGCCAGGCACCCCAGTGGGGAACCCCACCCTGAAGAGTGTGTGACCAGCTGAAACAGCCATCATCCCCTCACCCAGGCTGGCCAGGCACCCCAGTGGGGACCCCCACCCTGATCCAGGACACCCTTCAGGGCAAACCAGCCGGCCTCAACCCATGCACCAGGCCTCTATCCTATATAGTAAAAGGGTAATATGCCTCCCAGCACCTGGATCAGCGGAGCCGAGAGGCCTGCCGACACTGGGATCAGTGTGACAGGGGGCAGTGCCCAAACCCGCTGATTGCCCTGCGGCTCTGTGTGTGACAGGGGGCGGGGCCACAACCTCCCTATGCGCCCTTCTCTGTTCATGACAGGGGAAAGTGTCCCAACCCCCTGATCAGCCCTGCTCTGTGCCTGATAGGGGGAGCTCCCCAATTCCCTGATTGCCCTGGAGCTCTGTGTGTGACAGTGTGTGGCACCACAACCACCTGATCAGCCCTGATCTGTGTGTGACAGGGTGCGGCACCCCAACCCCATAACCCCCAGGGGCCCTGCTCTGTTTGTGACGGGGTAGAGCCATAACCTCCCCATCAGCCCTGCTCTGAGTGTGAGAGTGGCGGCGCCCCAACTCCCTGATTGGCCCTGCTCTGTGGGTGATAGAAGGTGGCACGCCAACCCCCACCCCATGGGCCCTGTCTGTGTGTGATGTGGTAGAGCCATAACCTCCCCATCCACCCTGCTCTTTGTGTGACAGGGGGGAAGTATCCCAACGCCCCTATCGGCCCTACTCTGTGAGTGACAGGGGGGAGCTCCTCAACACCCTGATGGGCCCTGCTCTGTGCATGACAGGGTACGGAGCCCCAACCCCCCTGATGGGCCCTGCTCTGTGCATGACAGGGGGTGAGCTGCAACCTCCCCATCGACCCTGCCTTGAGTGTGACAGAGGGCGGTGCCCTAACCCCCCAATCGGCCCTACCCTGAGCGTGACTGAGGGTGGCATCGCAACCTTCCGATCTGCCCTGCTCTGTGCATGACAGGGCGCAGCGGCCCAACAGCCAATCGGCCCTGCTCTGAGCCTGACCAGGGGCTGCACCTAGGGATTGGGCCTGCTCTCTGCCACCCGGGAGCAGGCCTAAGCCAGCAGGTTGTTATCTCCTGAGGGGTCCCATACTGCGAGAGGGCACAGGCCGGGCTGAGGGATCCCCCCTCCCGCTCGAGTGCACAAATTTTTGTGCACCAGGCCTCTAGTCTACATATATAAAAGTCTAATATGCTAAGTGTCTGACCGACCACTCAGCCAGTTGCTATGACATGCACTGGCCACTTTGGGCAGACGCTCCAACTGGTAGGTTAGCCTGCTTCTGGGGTCCAGCTGATCGGGACTGGGTGAGATGGGGTGGACATACCCCGGAGCCCTCCCCCAGTCCCTCCTCTTCCAGCCACACCCTGGATCCAACCTCCCCTTGGCCCATCACTGGCCTCTAAAATATTTCTTCCAATTAATTTCCTTTCAATGTGCATGAATTTGTGCATCAGACCTCTACTCACTTAATAAAGTTGCAGAGGAAGCCCTTTGTCTAGGGGTTAGAGGAAGCTCTCTGTTCAGGGATTGATGAAGCTCTGTTTCTGGGGGTGTTGCTTCTTCCCTCTCCATTTGGGTTTTCACCTAACCAGGTTGCCTTAGCAACTAGTCAGCAAGCTGTATCCTGTTATTGGTGAACTTCCCTATTTTCCTTTGCTAACTACCTATCCCTCTTTCATTTTTTCAATCCATAAGAAAGCTTAATGACTGTATTACTCTTTAATGAAACAGATTTCAGAGATAAAAAGGTACTTCTTTATGGTGAGGGATCAATTGAGGTTCCCAAAGCAGTTCTGGTCAGGAGTACAAATTCTAGAACCATTTTTTATGTAAAATTCATGGTCTATCACTTTATCTCTTTTTACAAAACTAGATTTTTATTGATTTCAGAAAGGGAGGGTGAAAGGAACAGAAACAGCAATGTGAGAGAGTCATTGATCAGCTGCCTCCTGCAAGGCCTCTCTGGTGACTGAGATACCAACCTGGGCATATGCTCTGATTGGGATTCAAAACCTGATTTCTTTTGTTTATAGGTTGATGCTCAATCACTGAGCCACACCAGCTGGGCCAAATCTATCATTTTATTAGGTTGCTTCTTTAAACCTCACAAAACCAGTTTTCATATTCTTAAAATTATTATAATATGAGAACCTATCTGATAAAATCCTCTGTGAAAAATAATACACAAATAGAATTTAGAATAGTTTTTGGCTCATGTTTAACCTTGAAAAGGTGTGACTTTGATACCCTCTGCCTCCTGCTCTTCCTCATTATCATGATCATCATGAACAGCTCATCATTTTTAGAATAAAAGTGATAAAAGTTATTGATTAAGATACTTGGAAGTGGGCTGAGGGAGGAGAAATTTTCTTAAGGAGTGGCAGGAGAAGGAGGAAATTATAGGCTTAAACACCTTTTGGGGAGATGCTTGTTCTGAAATAAGATTAAAGTAAGGACCTGTAACTTTAAAATTTACTTAATTGATTTTTATCATGTAGCAGTAAACATTTATGGCAGAACATTTATAACATATAGGTTGCAAAAAGAAGAAAGGTAAGTTTTGCCTACTTCTCCCAAGTGATGAAAACAGTAGTAAGGAATCTCTTTATTGTTATCCTATCTAATAAAAGACAAAAAGGGTAATTGACCATACCTTTGCTACTCTTCACATGGCTAATCAGGGAGATATGCAAATTAACCACCAACAAATGGTGGAGCAAAGCCAAAGGGCCCCAAAGCCGGCTGAGCAGCGAGGCCTCATGGTCCTGAGATCAGCGGAGCCGGGAGGCCTCATGGCCCTGGGATCAGCAGAGCTGGGAGGCCTGAAGGTTTGGGGGGGGGTGGGGGCTCGGGCCAGAGCCCAACCAGAGTGAAGGCCTGTGTCCCAGGTACCAGAGGAAAACTGGTGCCAGCAGCCAAGGGAAGGGAAGGCCTATTGTACGAATCTCTTTGTGCAACAGGCCTCTAGTCTAATATAATAAAAAAGAAACATGCAAGTAGACCACACCACCACTTAGCCCCAAGCCACACCCACCAGCCAATCAGAGTGACTATATGCAAATTAACCCATCCAAGAATGCCTCCAGCAGCCATGGAGCTGAAACAAGCAGGAGGCTTGGTTGCCACAGTGATTGGAGGAAGTCAAGCTTCCCACCTGCACTGCCGGCCCTGATTTCCACTGAAGGCTACAAAGTTTCAATTATAGAGATAAATAAATTCCAGAGACCTGCTTCCAGCCAGCCCCCACTGGGAGCTTGGGTGGCTGGGGGCCATGGCCAGATTGCAAACAGCCCTCAGCCCCTCACCCAAGATGGCCACACCCTCATGGGTGAGGGTCCCCACTGGGGGGTTTGGCCAGCCTGCAAACCGCCATCAGCCCCTCACCCAGGCTGGCCAGGCACTCCAGTGGGGAGACCCTCCCTGAAGGAGCTGTGGCCAGCCTGCAAATAGTCATCGGCTCTTCACTCAGGCTGGCCAGGCACCCACTATGTACCCCCATCCTGAACAGGCTGAGGCCAGACTGTAAACAGCCATCAGCCTCTCACCCATGCTGCCTAGGCACCCCAGGGTGCACCCAACCCTGAAGGGTCTGGAGCCACTGTAAAAGGCCATCAGCCATTCACCCAGGCTGGGCACACTGTCATGTGGTGAGGGTCCCCACTGGGGGTCTTGGCCAGCCTGCAAACATCCATCAGCCACTTATCCAGGCTGGCCAGGCACCCAGCAGGACCCCGATCTCTGAAGGGGGTGTGGTCAGCCTGAAAACGACCCTCAGCTATTCATCCAGGCTGGCCAGGCACTCCAGGGGGACCCCCACACTGATCTAGGACCCCTTTCAGGACAAACCAGCCAGCCCTCACCCATACACCAGGCCTCTATCTAACCTAATAAAAGACACATAGGGTAATTAACCGTACCTCCGACACACTTCCCATTGGCTAATCAGGGCGATATGCAAATTAACTGCCAATCAAGATGGCGGCCAGAAGCCATACAACTGAAGTGAACAGGAGGCTTGGTTGCCCTGGCAATGGAGGAAGCCTGTTGTGCCAGGCTCTGAGCTGCACTCTAAGCAACTATGTTGCAATTGTAGAAGCTAAACAAACTCCAGAAACCTGCTTTCAGCCAGCCGACCTCAGAGCTGGAGCTGCAACAGTGTTTCAATTATAGAAGCTAAACAGACCTCAGATACCTGCTTTCAGCAGCCGAGGCCTCAAGATGGAGCTGGCTCTCAGCTCCAGTGACAGCCATAGAAGGTAAATAAATCCCAGAATAATAATAATAATAAAGATAAAAAGGAAAGGTTGGGAGCTACAGTCACCCACCAGCCTGAAAACGGCCCTGAGCCCCTCACCCAGACTGGCCAGGCACCCCAGTGGGGACCCCCACCCTGAAGGGGGTGCGACCAGCTGCAAACAGCCATCATCCCCTCATCCAGGCTGGCCAGGCACCCAAGCGGGACCCTCACCCTGATCCAGTACACCCTTCAGGTCAAACCAGCCAGCCCTCACCTGTGCACCAGGCCTCTATCCTATATAGTAAAAGGGTAATATGCAAATTGACCCTAATGGCAGAAGGACCAGGAACAACTGGTTGCTATGACATACAATGACCACCAGGTGGCAGATGCTGAATGCAGGAGCTGCCCTTTGGTGTTCAGTGCACATTCACTGGGGAGCGTCCTCCATGAGAAGTCATCTCACGGCTGGCCAATGCAGTGGCAGTGGTGGGAGTCTCTTCTGCCCCTGCAGCAGCACTAAGGATATCTCAGGTCTAAGCCATTAGTCGAACATTCCCCAAGGGCTCCCAGGCTGCCAGAGGGATGTCTGACTTCCAGCTTAGGCCCAATTTGCAAGGGATTGGGCCTAAGTCAGCATGTGGACATTACCTGAGGGCTCCCAGACTATGAAAGGTTGCAAGTTGGACTGATGGACAACTCCCCTGCCCCAGTGCATGAATTTTCATGCACCAGGCCTCTGGTAAGTATGTAAGTCAGTTTATCTCTTCTTTTCTGCCCAACCCCACATCCAGGTATGTCAGTCTGTTCTATGTCTCCAAGCTTCAGGTCTTATTTTGTTGGTAAATTAATTTTTTGCAGTAGATTTCACAAATAAGTGAGATCTTGTGACATTTGTCTTTCTCAGATTGGCTTATTTCACTTAGCATAATATTCTCCATCATCATGGTTTTAGTTCACATTTGTCTGATAGTTAGCAATGCTGAGCAACCTTATATGTATCTCTTGGTCATGTGTGTGTCCTCCCAGGAGAAGTGTCTAGTTAGATCCGTTGCCCATTACTTAATTGTAGAGCTGTATATTTGATTATTATAAAACTAGAGGCCTGGTGCACAAAAATTTGTGCACTTGGCAGGGAGGGGGTTCCCTCAGCCCGGCCTGTGCCCTCTCACAGTCTGGGACCCCTCAGGAGATAACGACCTGCTGGCAGAGGGCAGCCCAATCCCTAGGTGCAGCCCCTGGTCGGGCTCAGAGCAGGGCCAATTGGGGAGTGGGGTGCCGCCCCCTGTCATGCACAGAGCAGGGCGGATCAGGAGGTTGCGATGCTACCCTGTCATGCTCAGGGTAGGGCTGATTGGGGGGTTGGGGCACCACCCCCTGTCACACTCAAGGCAGGGTCGATGGGGAGGTTGTGGCACCACCCTCTGTCATGCACAGAGCAGGGCCAAGCAGGGAGTTGGGGAGATCCCCCTGTCACGCACAGAGCAGGGTGCATCAGGTGGTTGGGGCGCCGCCCTCCATCACCCACAGAGCAGGGATGATCAGGGGGTTGGGGCGCCGCCACTGTCACACTCAGGCAGGGCCGATGGGGAGGTTATGTCTCTACCCCATCACACACAGAGCAGGGCCAATCAAGGGGTTAGGGCGCCGCCACTCTCACACTCAGGGCAGGGCCAATGGGGAGGTTATGGCTCTACCCCGTCACACACAGAGCAGTGCTGGGGTGCAACCCCAGCAGGTCCAGGGGTCCCCAAAGGTGTGGACGGAGTTGGCGAAGACTATCCACCCTCTTCCTATGGTGGGGTCCTATCCATCCTGAGTGTGGGTGGGCTTACCTAAGGGTCCCTGTTCGGGCGCCAGATGCTGGGGCCCAACCCCAGCAGGTCCAGGGGTCCCCAAAGGTGTGGATGGAGTCGGCGAAGAAAGAAAGACTCAGAAGCAGTGTTCAGTTGATCAGCATTCTAGCCAGGATCTCTAGCCAGGTTCTCCAGGCAAGTTCTTTTCAGGATCTCCAGCGAAGTTCTGGTTAGGATCTCCAGCCAAGTTCTGTGTCCATATTCTCTTGCTAGGTTCTCCAGCCAGGTTCTCCAGGTTCTCCAGCCAGGTTCTGTAGCCATGTTCTCTCGCTAGGTTCTCCAGCCAGGTTCGTTCGCCAGGTTCTGTAGCCGGGTTCTTCGGCCAGGTTCTGTCTAGGTTCTCCAACCAAGTTCTGTAGCCAGGTTCTGTCCAGGATCTTTTGCCATGTTCTCTTGCTAGGTTCTGTCTCTAGGTTCTGTGGCCAGTTTCTGTCCAGGATCTTTCGCCATGTTCTCTCCAGCGAAGTTCTTCTGTCTCTAGGTTCTGTGTAGGTTCTGTGCCTAGGTTCTGTGTAGGTTCTGTGTCTAGGTTCTGTGTAGGTTCTGTGTCTAGGTTCTGTGTAGGTTCTGTGTCTAGGTTCTGTGGCCATGTTCCCTCTGTCTCTAGGTTCTGTGTTCTGTTGTCTTTATACCAGTTGATTCCAATCCTATCAATCTCTATTCCAAAGGTTAGGGCATTTCTTATCTCCATTCCAGGGAGTAAAGATTATGTAGCTTAAGCATGATTGTTCGTAGTTAAAGTGATTAATTACCCGCCTGGCACTTAGTTAAGGGATTTTATTCCCTCCCTAACTTCAGGGGAAAATCCCTACCTGGGGAAACAACCTTTCTCAGAGAGGTGACCTTGGTTAAAACACATAGTGCCAAGAAGGTGAGCAAACATATTAAGAACAGTATGCCAAATATGCCAGGTCCCTTGAAACAGCAAGAATGGACCGGCTCCTGGCAGAGCAGGGCCTGTGTGTGTGTGTGGGGGGGCGCCGCACCCTGTCACACAGAGCCACAGAGAGATCAGGGGTTTGGGGAGCTCCCCCCTATCAGGCACAGAGCAGGGCTGATCAGGGTTTGGGGCGCCTTCCCCTGTCACAGAGCAGGGCGGATAGGGAGGTTGTGGCCCCGGCCCCTGTCACACACAGAGCTGCAGGGCAATCAGGGTATTTGGGCACTGCCCCCTGTCACACTGATCTGAGTTCCGGGAGGCCTCTCGGCTCCGCTGATCCCGGTGCTGGGAGGCCTCACAGCTCCGCTGATCCCAGTGCTGGGAGGCATATTACCCTTTTATTATATAGGATAGAGGCCTGGTGCACTGGTAGGGGCCGGATGGTTTGCCCTGAAGGGATTCCTGGATCATGGTTGGGGTCCCCACTGTGGTGCCTGGCCAGCCTGGGTGAGGGGATGATGGCTGTTTGCAGCTGGTCACACACCCTTCAGGGTGGGGTGCCCACTGGGGTGCCTGGCCAGTCTGGGTGAGGGGCTGAGGGCTGTTTTCAGGCAGGAGGGTGACTGAAGCTCCCAACTACTCCTTTTTTTCTTTTTCTTTTTTTTATTCTGGGCCAGCTTTAGCTCTGGCACCAGCTCTGAGGCCTCTGCTGCTGAAAGCAGGTATCTGGTTTGTTTGGGTTCTATAGTCGAAACACTGTATCAATTCCAGCTCTGAGATCCCGGCTCGCTGAAAGCAGGTTTCTGGAGTTTTGTTTAGCTTCTATATTTGTAACTATGTTTCAAACTGCAAGCTCAGAGGCCAGCAAGGCAGGCGGGAAACGTTGGTTTCCTCCATCACTGAAGCAAGCAAGCCTCATGTTAGCTTCAAGCTGCCTGGCTGCCGGCCGCCATATTGGCTGGCAGTTAATTTGCATATCTCCCTGATTAGCCAATGGGAAGGGTAGCAGATGTACACTAATTACTATGTTTCTCTTTTATTAGATAGGACTAGAGGCCCAGTGCACAAAAATTTGTGCACTGGTCGGGGGTGTGGGGTGTCCCTCAGCCCCACTTGTGCCCTCTCGAAGTCTGGGACCCCTCGGGACATAACGACCTGCTGGCTTAGGTCTGCTCCCGGGTGGCAGAGGGCAAGCCCAATCCCTAGGTGCAGCCCCTGGTCGGGCTCAGAGCAGGGCCTATTGGGCAGTTGGGGCACCACCCCCTGGCATGCACAGAGCAGGGTAGATAGGGAGTTTGCGATGCCACCCCCAGTCACACTCAAGGCAGGGTCAATGGGGAGGTTGTGGCGCCACCCCCTGTCACCCACAGAGCAGGGCCGATCAGGGGGTTGGGGCATTCCCCACTGTCACACTCAGGGCAGGGCCAATGGGGAGGTTGTGGCTCCACCCTGTCACACACAGAGCAAGGCTTATGGGGGGGTTGGGGAGCTCCCCCCTATCAGGCACATAGCAGGGCCGATCAGGGGGTTGGGGCACCTTCCCCTGTCACAAACAGAGCACGGTGGATAGGGAGGTTGTGGCCCAGCCTCCTATCACACATAGAGCCGCAGGGCGATCAGGGGGTTTAGGCGCTGCCTCCTATCACACTGCTCCAGGGGCCAGGAGGCCCTCGGCTCTGCTGATCCCAGTGCTGGGAGGCCCCGTGGCTCCGCTTGTCACCGGGGCAGTAAGGCCTCACTGCTCAGCTGATCCCGGTGCTAGGAGGCCTTGCTGCTCCACTGATCCCAGTGCTTGACACAGGGGCAGTGAGGTCTCGCTGCTTCACTGATCCTGGTGCTGGGAGGCCTCACTGCTCTACTGATCCCAGTGCCAGGAGGCCTCGCTGCTCCACTGATCCCGGTGCCAGGAGGCCTCGCGGCTCTGCTGATCCCGGGTTCGGGAGGCCTTGGGGCTCCGTTGATCCCAGTGCTGGGGGGCGTATTACCCTTTTACTACATAGGATAGAGGCCTGGTGCACAAGTAGGGGCCGGATGGTTTGCCCTGAAGGGTGTCCTGGATCAGGGTGGGGGTCCCCACTGGGGTGCCTGGCCAGCCTGGATGAGGGGATGATGGCTGTTTGCAGCAGGTCACACCCCCTTCAGGGTGTGGGTCCCCACTGTAGTGCCTGTCCAGTCTGGGTGAGGAGCTGAGGGCCTTTTTCAGGCTGGCGGGTGACTGAAGCTCCCAACTGCTCCTTTTTTTCTTTTTTCTTTTTATTCTGGGATTTATTTACCGTCTATGGCTGTAAGGGGAACTAAGAGCCAGCTTTAGCTCTTAGGCTCAGCTTCAGCTCTGAGGCCTCGCCTGCTGAAAGCAGGTGTCTGGATTTGTTGGGTTGTATAATTGAAACTCTGTTGCAACTCTAGCTCGGCTGACTGGCTGAAAGCATGGGGTTTGTTTAGCATCTATAATTGCAACATAGTTGCTTAGAGTGCAAGCTCAGAGCCCAGCAGCAGCAGGTGGGGAACCTTGGCTTCCTCCTTCACTGGAGCAAGCAAGCCTCCTGTTCGCTTCAGCTGCATGGCTGCCAGCCACCATCTTGATTGGCAGTTAATTTTCATATCGCCCTGATTAGCCAATGGGAAGCTTGTCTGAGCTATGGTTAATTACTATGTTTGTCTATTGTTAGATAGGATATTATTATCCATTGTACCCCAATAATTCAAAAAGCAAAAGAAATATCATCATGACATTGTCATTAAAATGTGTCAATGGTACAGAATTTAGAGCCTGAAAATAAACTCATATGTATATGGTAAAATAATTTTCAACATAAAGAGCCAAAAACTTAAAATTAAAAAAGAAATTCTCAATAAGTCGATTTGAGAAAATTGGAAACTCTCAGACAAAGAATAAAACTAGACTACCGGAGAACTTAACCAGGAGCCAAGCGCATTTGAGTCACAACCAAGATTGGCCCGAGGTGTGCTCTGCACATCAGCGTTAGGAGTGGGAAACACGCCTTCTTCTCACACAAACCTCCCAGATCCAGGCAGCTGTGTGGACCCAGGGGTGGTGCTCCAGTCCTGCCACTCAGCGTCCAGATGAGCAGGGGCTGGGGACCGAGCCAGAGCCACAGGTTGGAAGAATAAGGAGCTGTCTTCACAATGGTCACCCTGTAGAGCAGGTCTCGTGTCCCTGCTGGTGTGGAAGCCAGGAGTTCCAGGGCTCCGGGAAGGGGAAGGAAGCCCCTGAACCCGACACCAGCACTTGCGCACGGGAAACTTCACAGGCTGCTTTCCAATGTGCCTTAAGAATGTTAAGTTGGTGGAGAAACTAAGATGGCGGCATAGATAAACACCGGGAAATTGCTGCCTCCTACAACAACTTCAAAAATACAACAAAAAGACAAAACGGACATCATCCAGAACTACAGGAAGGCTGGCTGAGTGGAAATTCTACAACTAGAAGGAAAGAGAAAAACACACTGAGAGCCAGATGAGCTGCGGAAGTAAAATGCAGAGGTACGGAGGCTCGCGCGCATGGAAAGGGGCTGGCACCCGAGGACGTGGCTGTCTTTTTGAATCAGAAGGGAGTCACAAGCTCCTGACTGCTCTGAACTCTGGTTCTGGGAAGTCTCTGGGGAACCAGGACTCATACGGGGATAAACTGGACTGTCTGGCAGCAGGCAGAACTCTGAACTTGAGGGCGACTTTCCCTCAGAGGTGCTTGCAGCAATTATCGGGACGCTGAGACACGCGGCCCCTTAGGGAAGGGCTGAGGACCAGCCATAGCTGCTTGCTCCGCCCTTTGATTCCCTGAGACCCTGCCCCACACAGGCTGCAGCAGAGGCTTTTGCATATGAATGCCCTGGCCCTTTGCAACCTGAAAATTACCTAACAAACTGCAGCTGAGCCAGACAGACCCAGAACTTCCAAGAGAAGGCCCAAGGTCCCACAGGTGCTTGCATTGCTTCACAGCTGGGCCTCATCAGGGAACCTCCAAACTCCAAAAAAGGAAGGGGAATCTTCAGTTCTCTTCATAGCTCCTGCTGTGTAACCTCAGGCAGAGGCTAAATTAGCACCTTCTTAGATCCAAGAGCCAGTGTACCCAGTGGTCAGAGGGGGACCATCCAGATTACAACTCCTCAGATCCATAAGGGACACACTCAGGGCTCAGACTCAGTGAGCACCAAAGCCCCACTGAAGCAAGTCTTGCCCCAGAAGGGTGTCTTGAGCACAGAAGTTCTCCCACTGCAGACACAGCTGATTCTCACTGCCAATTGCCCTGGAGGTCAATTCCTCCCAGTGATCCTACAACAAACAAGGCATAACTACAATAAGACTGTGCAAAAAGCCCACAAGGGGGTACACCAAGAGTGTCCACCTCAGGTAACTGGGGAGGCTGAGCCACTGGGCCCTACAGGACACCTAGCACACAAAACCACTCTACCAACACAGGGAAGCATAAAAAATGTGGAGACAAAGAAACAGGTCACAAATGACAGAAATGGAGGAAAGCAAACTACTGGATATAGAGTTCAAGGCCACGTTTATAAGGTTTTTCAAGAATTTTATGGAAACCGCCGATAAATTTAGTGAGACCCTGGAGGATATGAAAAAAGACCAACTAGAAATTAAGCATACACTGACTGAAATAAAGAATAATACACAGAGATCCAACACCAGACAAGAGGATCCCAAGAATCAAGTCAAAGATTTAAAATACGAAGAAACAAAAAATACCCAACCGAAAAAGAAAAAAGAAAAAAGATTCCAAAAATATGAAGATAGTGTAAGGAGCCTCTGGGACAACTTCAAGCGTACCACCATCAGAATTATAGGGGTACCAGAAGAAGAGAGAGAGCAAGATATTGAAAACCTATTTGAAGAAATAATGACAGAAAACTTCCCCTACCTGATGAAAGAAATAGACTTACAAGTCCAGGAAGCGCAGAGAACCCCAAACAAAAGGAACCCAAAGAGGACCACACCAAGACACATCATAATTAAAATGCCAAGAGCAAAAGACAAAGAGAGAATCTTAAGAGCAGTAAGAGAAAGAAACTCAGTTACCTACAAGAGAGTACCCATACGACTGTCAGCTGATTTCTCAACAGAAACTTTGCAGGCCAGAAGGGAGTGGCAAGAAATATTCAAAGTGATGAATACCAAGAACCTACAACCAAGATTACTTTATTCAGCAAAGCTATCATTCAGAATAGAAGGTCAGATAAAGAGCTTCACAGATAAGAAAAAGCTAAAGGAGTTAATCACCACCAAACCAGCATTATATGAAATGCTGAAAGGGATTCTTTAAGAAGAGGAAGAAGAAAAACAAACTCTTACCATTTGTCACAGCATGGATGGAACTGGAGAGCGGATA
Source organism: Myotis daubentonii (assembly GCF_963259705.1). Classification (NCBI taxonomy): domain Eukaryota; kingdom Metazoa; phylum Chordata; class Mammalia; order Chiroptera; family Vespertilionidae; genus Myotis; species Myotis daubentonii. The sequence goes on from NC_081862.1 coordinate 4,128,397, forward strand.
AATACCACATTATCTCACTCATTTTTGGAATATAATGAACAACGTAAACTGATGAACAAGGACTGATCCAGAGATGGAGAGGCATTGATTGGACTGTCGGGCTTTGGAGGGAAGGTAGGGGAGGGTGGGAGGAAGGGGGAAAGATCAACCAAAGGACTTATATGCAAGCATATAGGCCTAACCAATGGACACGGACAACGGGGGGGAGGGAGGGAATGGTATGAGCAGGGGTGGGGGGGGTGTAGAGGGTAACATGGGGATAAGGACTCATATGTAATATCTTAATCAATAAAAATATATTAAAAATTAAAATTAAAAAAAATAAAGTAGACTACCATTTGTCCCTATGTACAAAAATTAACTTAAAATGGATTAAAGATTAATGGTATTTAATAGCACATTGAAACATTATATGTTGATTCCCTATTTTTTCAGTCATATTTCTCTTCACTGTCTCTGTAAAGGTTCAATTCAATGACTTGCTTAAATTTTTGTTTACATAATTTATTTCTATTGTTTTTTTCAGTAATTATTCAATATCTATGTGATAGAAAACAGATTTTAGTGATTGAACATTAGTCTCTTGAGCACTTTTTGTAATGCTGGCTTGAAATCCTTTAGTTGAAATCGTTTAGTTTTTTTTTTTTTCTTTGTCTGGGAAACTCTTTATTTGACTGTCTATTTTGAATGATAGCATTGTTGGATACAGTAATCTTGGTCTCAGATCCTTGCTTTCCATTACCTTGAGTAGTTCATGCCATTCCCTTCTGGCCTGTAGATTTTCTGAATAGAAATCAGCTGACAGCCTTTTGGGGCTCCTTATCATTTTCTCTTGCTGCCTTTAAGATTCTCTCTTTGTCTTTAGTTTTATTTTATTTTTTCTCTCTCTTAATCTCTAATTTTTGGAATTTTAATTATGATGAGTCTGGACATGAGCCTGTTTGGGTTCTTCTCACTTGGGACTCTCTGTATCTCCTGAATTTGAGTGACTTTTGCCTTCACCAGTTTAAGAAAGTTTTCTGTCATTATTTTGTCAAGCATGTTCTCTAACCCTTGTTCCCTTTCTTCCCCTTCTGGCACACCAATTATGCAAATATTGTTATGTTTCAGGTTGCCCACAGCTCCATTAAGCTGCCCTCCTCTTTTTTAATTATTTTTTTTCCTCTTTGCTTCTCTGATTGGGTGATATTTTTTTCTAAACTGTCTTCTAATTCACAGATCTGATCCTCAGCTACCCCTCACGTGCTGTGTATGCCTTCCAGTGTGTTCTTTATTAGTGGTATGTCATTCTCCATTTCTGACTATTCTTTTTGCATGGTTACTATGTCTTTTGTCATGGGATGAGCATCTTATTATTATTCTGAAGTCTATATCAGATATATTTCTTATCTCCATTTTATTTATCTTTTCTGGAGAAGTCTTTTAATTTTATTTTGTATTTTTTGTTTGTTTTTTCATTTGGGTGTTGTTTCTTTGTCTCCTCCTTTTGTCTGCGTATTTTGGTCTGTGACTCTGTATTAGGTAGATCTGCTACATCTCCAAATTTCTAGTGCAGTACAGTGTCAAACACTATTTTGTAATTAAATCAGGCAATCACTCAAAGCCTCCAGAGACCCACCACTGCCTGCAGACTGGCTTCAGTATCCCTCAACAATCCTCCACAGGTGTGGCGAAAGGTTTTCCAACTGGGTGGGGCAATTGCATTTGCCTGGAGGCTAATTGCTATTCTCAGCCTCTTAATGGGCCTCAGAAACTCCACACCTTGGGGCAAAGTGTTTTCCAATAGAGTGGGTCAATTGTCTCACAGCCTTCCCCCCAAGGAAAAAACCACCTAGGTAGTAACTGTCTGCCTGAGAAAGATGACCTCCACAACATGAGGGAATTACTCAGCATAGAAAACTGGGGTGTCTTCCTTCTGAGCTCTAGCCCCAGAACCCCTAACCCTGGCATGTGATCGCACCCTACCCTTCCTCTGTGGGAACACAAGATAAGTGATTGCACACAAAACTTGTGTGTTGGCCCATTAAGGGGGTGTCTGCATTTTCAGCCATCTCTCCATGGGAAACAGCAACCCCACTGCTTTTCACAGTCAGTTGTTATGGTGCTCTCTGCTGGTGGTGGAGAGGGGGCGCCAGTATGGGGATTAGACCTCAGAGTTCTCAGTGAAAACCCTCCACAGCTGAGATATCTCTACAGAACATCAGCTACTGTCTATGGGAGCCTGACAGGCCCTTTCGCACCTCTGCCCTTCCTATGTCTCTATGTGGTCTGCACTTCCCATCCTCAGTTATCAGGGTACTCCACAGCAAGTCTTCAGTTGATTATTCATGCTGTAATTTTTTTTTTAAATTTTAGTTTTAATTCAAGTTTGGTCTTGGGAGTATGTCTACATAGCATCCACTTACTCAGTTGCCACTTTTAATCTTTATTTTATATGGGCTTTAGATGTATATTTCTACAATACCCAATATATATATTGCATTGTGTGCCACTAACCAAATTCAAATCACCTTTAGACACTATTGATATGACCTCCTTCACCCTTTACTACCCTTGCATCATTTTCTTTCTGGTAACTTTTTTACTGTTGTCTGTGTCCATTAATTTTTGTTTTCTTCTTTGTTCATTTATTGTTTCTATTTTTTATTGTTATGAGTAAAATCATATGATTATTAAATTTTCTGTCTGACTTCTTTCATTTAGCACAATATTCTCAAGGTCCATCCATGTTGTTACAAATAGCAGTATTTTCCCTTTTCTTATGTCTAAGTGGTGCTTCATAGTATATCCTACATAATTAAAAGCTAGGTGGCATTATTGACAGTCCTCATGTGATGTCATCAAACATGGCCACCACAAAATGGCCACCACAAGATGGCTGGCAGAGGAGGCAGTTGTCGGCAATCAGAAAGGCGGGAGATTACAGTTGCATACGAACTGGCCAGCAGGAAAAGGCATTTGAGGGTGATTGAGCTGGAAGGGAAAGGCAGTTGGGGGCAAACATGCCTGCAGGGGAGGGCAATCGGGCACCACCAGCTGGCAGAGGAGAGCCATTTGGGGTAACCAGATTGGCAGAGGAGGACTGTTTGGAGTGAGATCAGGCCAGGAGGGGAGGGCTCTTCTTGCTGACCAGGCTGGCAGGGAATTGTAGTTGGGGAGATCAGGGTGGCAGTAGAGAACAATTCTTAGCAAGATGAGGCCGGACAGTGGGGGAAGTTGGGGGCAAGATCAGACTGCCAGGGGAGGGCAGTTGGGTGCAACTAGGCAGCAGGGGAGGGAGTCGGGAGCAAGATGAGGCCAGCAGGGTAGGGCAGTTGTGGGTAACCAGGCAAGAAGGGGATGGCAAGTAGGGCCGACCAGGCTGAAATGAAGAGAAGTTTGGGTGACCAGGCTGGCAGGGGAGTGCAGTTGAACATGAGACCAGGCCAGCAGCGGAGGTCAGTTAGGGGCAACCAGGCCAGCAGGGGAGGGAAGTTGGGTGCAACCTGAACTGCAGAGAAGGACTGTTGTTGGTGACCAGGCTGGCAGGGTAGGGCAGTAGGGGGCCATCAAGCCAGCAGGAGAGGGTAGCTGTGGGTAATATCAGGCCGGCAGCTAAGGGCAGCTGGGAGCGAGATCATGCTGACAGGATAGGGCAGTTGGGTGTGACCAGGCAGGCAGGGGAGGGCAGTTGTGGTGATCAGGCAGTAGGGGAGGGCAGTAGGGGGAGACCAGGCCAGCAGGGGAGGATAGTTGGGTAGATCAGGCAGCATGGGAGGGCTGTTGAGGGTGATCAGGCCAGCATGGGAGTGAAGTTGGGGCAATCAGGCAGCAGGGGAGGGCAGTTGGGGTCATCAGTCTGGCAGGGGAGGTCAGTCGGGGGTGACCTGGCCTTCAGGGAAGGACATCTGGGGACAATCAGGCCGGCAGGGGAAGGCAGTTGGGGGTGATTGGGTTGATAGGGGAGGGCAGTTGGAGGCGATAAGGCCAGCAAGGGAGGTTAATTTGGGGCAATCATGCCAGCAAGGGAGCAGTTAGATGTCAACCAGGCTGGCACTGGGAGTTTAGTTGACTATCAGGATGGAAGGCAGAAGTGGTTAGGGGCAATCAGGCAGTCAGGCAGGTGATCGGATAGGAACCAGCAGTACACAATTGTGAGAGGGATGTCCAAATGCCAGTTTAGGCCCGGTCCCTGTGGCAGTCAGATATCCCCCAAGGGGTCAAAGATTGGAGAGGGTGCTGGCTGGCCTGAGGGACCCCCACACTCGAGTGCACTAATTTTGTGCACTGGACCTCTATCTACACTAATAAAAGAGAAAAATGGTAATTGGCATACGGCGATACCCTTTTCATTGGCTAATCAGGGCTATATGCAAATTAACTGCCAACTAAGATTGGCAGTTAACTGCCAACAAGATGGTGGTTAATTTGCATATGTAGGCACAATGCAGGGAGGCGAAAGGGAAAGCAGGAAGAAGCCCCCTGCCACTGACAGTGATCGGAAACCCAGAGGGGAGCTAAGAGCTGGCCCTGGGGCCGCCTTTGCCCTGCCCCCCAGCCATGATCGGAGAATCAGGTGCCTTTTCCGCCCTGGCCAGTGATAGCAGGAAGTAGGGGTGGAGCCAGCGATGGGAGCTGGGCATGGTCGAAGCTGGCAGTCCCAGGAGCTAGGGGTCCCTTGCCTGGGCCTAAAGCGGAGCCCACGATCGCGGGACCACTGCAGCTGTGGGTCCCTGCTGCCCAGGCCGATGCCTCAGTCAGAGGCATCCTGCAGAAGCAGGGGCGGAGCCCGCGCGATCGCGGCGCCCCCCGCTGCCACTGCAGGTTCCCGCTGCTCTGGCCGGACGCCTAGGCCAGAGGCGTCAGGCCTGGGCAAGGGGCCGATCCTGTGATTGGAGGGTGATGGGGGTCAACGCCTGAGGGCTTCCAGTATGTGAGAGGGGGCAGGCTGGGCTGAGGGACATTCCCCCACACACACACCCAGTGCACGAATTTCGTGCACTGGGCCCCTAGTTTTATGATAAAAAATCAACAACTCTCAGTAGAGTAAGAATAAAGTTATTATGCCTCAACATAATAAGACCATGTATGACAAACCCACAGCCAACATCATCAGCAAAACTAAAATATATCCCCTAATATCATGAAGAAAACAGGAATGTCCAACTTCACCACTTTTATTCAACATAATACTGGATGTCTTAGCCACAACAATAATACAAGAAGAAACAATAAAAGGCATCCAAAATTGACACAAATAATTAATACTGATATTGTTCATAGAAGATATGAGATTGTGCATAGAAAATATGTAAGATTCCACCAAGAAAACTACTAGAACTGATAAATGCATTGACAAGGCAGCAGGATACAAAATTAATATGAAAAAAATAAGTGGCATTTTAATACACCAATAAAGAACTACCAAACTAAAAAAATAATCCCATGTGCTATTACAACAAAAGACAAGATACCTAGGAATAAATTTAAACAAAATAGTTAATGAGCAGTACTCTGAACACTAAAGAACACCGAAGATAGAAATGGAGGAAGATATAAATAGGTGGTAGGATATACCATATTGATGGATTGGAAGAATTGACATCATTAAAAATCTATAGTACCCAAAGCAATATATATATATTTATATATATCCTATCTAATAAAAGAGTAATATGCAAATTAACCATCACTCTATGACAAACATGGTGGGGCCCATAGCGGCTGGGCAGGATGCTAGCAGCATCACCCGGCAACGTGAGCCCAGCAGGTAAACGAGGCCGCAGCTGGGTGGTTGCAGTAGCAACAGGCAAACAGGCAAGTGCCCCACAGGCAGCACCCAACAGGGCTTGCTGGGCAGTGGCAGGGGCAACGCGGGAGCAGGCAATCACAGCCCATAGGCAGCACCCAGGAGGGCTCGCAGGGTGGTCGCCATGGCAAACCAGGAGCAGTCAATCGCAGCCCACAGGCAGCACCCAGCAGGGCTTGCTGGGCAGTGGCAGTGGAGACCCGTGACCAGGCAATCACAGCCCACAGGCAGCACCCTGCAGGGCCAGTTGCCCAACCACATGGTATGGAGCAGGCAGGCCCCACAGAGAAGAAAACCAGAGAAAAGTGGGCCCAAGCTGTCAGTAGCGCACCCTCTGAGTTCTCCCGAATTGGAGAGGGTGCAGGTAGGGCTGAGGGACCTCCCTGCCCACCTTTCCCCTTCCCCGGTGCACGAATTTTTTGCACTGAGCCTCTAGTATATATATGCAAGAGGCCTGGTCCACAAAATTCATGCACTCAGCCCAGCCTGTGCCCTCTCGCAGTCTGGGTCCCCTCGGGGGATGACCACCTGCTGACTTAGACCCGCTTCCTGGGGGATGGTGCCTAAGATGGCAGTCAGATATTCCTCTGGCAGCCCAGAAGCCCTGGGAAGATGTCCACTTGCCAGTGGGGAACAGGACTAAGCTTCATTTGGACATCCCTAGTGCTGCTGAGGAGGCAGGAGAGTCTCCCACCACTACCGCTGTACAGGCAGCCATCAGCCTGGCTGTGGCTGAGAAGAGCTCCCCCTGTGGAATGCACTGACCACCAGGGAACAGCTCCTGCATTGAGAGTCTGCCTCCTGGTTGCCAGTGTGTGTCCTAGTGACCAGTCATTCCTCATATTTCTGATGTTAGGGTCAATTTGAATATTACCCTTTTATTATATAGGAGTGCCTGGCCAGCCTGGGTGAGGGGCTGATGGCTGCCTTCAGGCTGGCCACAACCCCTTCAGGGTAGGGGTCCCCGCCGTGGTGCCTGGGAAGTCTGCGTGAGGGACTCATGGCTGTTTGCAGGCTTGCCAACCCCCCCAGTGAGGACCCTCACCCCATGAGGGTGTGGCCAGGCTGGGTGAGGGGCTGATGGCTGTTTGCAAGCTAACCAAGACCCCCAGTTACCCAAGCTCCCAGTGGAGGCAGGCTGGAAGCAGGTATCTGGGATTTATTAGGACAGAAATAGAACCAGCAATTTTGCTTTTAGATATCTACACTAACATAAGAAAAAATGCTAATTGACCATACCTTCGCTACACACCAAGCCACGCCCACCAGCCAATCAGAGCAACTCTATGCAAACTATTCCAACCAAGATGACAGCCGACAGCCACAGAGCTGGAGCAAGCTAGAGGCTTGGTTTCCCAGGCAACCAAGGAAGCCAAGCTTCCCACCATCCCTGTGCTGGCTGTGGCTCTGCTCATGGCAACAAAGTTTCAATTATAGAAGACAAATAAATCCCAGATACCTGCTTCTAGCCAATCTCCACTGGGAACATGGGTGGCTTTGGGCTGTGGCCAGCCTGCAAACAGCCATCAGTCCCTCACTCAGGATGGCCACAACCTCATGGGTGAGGGTCCCAGCTGGGGGGGCTGTGGCCAGCCTGAAAAGGGCCTAATCCCCTTACCCAGGATGGTCAGGTATCCCAGCACGGTCCCCCACCCTGAAGGGGCTCTTGCCAGCCTGCAAACAGCCATCAGCTCCTCACCCAGGCCGGCTTGGCACTTTTATATAATAAAAGGGTAATTATTCTGGGATTTATTTACCGTTTGTAATTGAAACTTTGTAGCCTTGAGAGGAGCTCAGAGCCAGCCAGGGAAGATGGTATGGAAGCTTGGCTTCCTCCATCACCAGGGGCAACCCAAGCCTCCTGCTTGCTCCAGCTCTGGTGCCACGGCCTGGCTGAAAGCAGATATCTGGGGTTTATTTACGTTCTAATAATTCAAACTTTGTTGCTTTGAGTAGAGCTCAGAGCTGGCTGTGGCAGGTGAGAAGCTTGGTTTCCTCCATCACTGGGGCAACCAAGACTCCTGCTTGCTCCAGCTCCATGGCTGCAGGCCACCATATTGGTTGGGTTAATTTGCATATAGTTGCTCTGATTGGCTGGTGGGTATGGCTTAATGCGTAGCAAAGGTATGGGCAATTTGTCAAAGACAAACATGCAAATGAAAGATGTCTGAGATTTTACTGCCTGTGCTTTCTTCCAGGATATTTATGGTTTCACAACTTATATTTGCCTTTTATCATTTTTTTTGTTTATTCTTGTGTATGTTATAAGTTGGTGGGCTAGTTTTACTTTTGTCCTATGTATCTTTCTAATTTCCCCAATAGTATTTTTTTAATTAAATCTTTATTGTTCAGATTATTACATTTGTTTCTCTTTTTTCCCCCCATAAGTCCCCTCCTCCCAGTTCACGCCCCACCCTCCGCCCTCACTCCCCACCCACTGTCCTCATCCATAGGTGCACGATTTTTGTCCAGTCTCTTCCCACATCTCCCACACCCCTTTCCCCCACTAGAATAGTCAGTCCATTCCCTTTCTATGTCCCTGATTCTATTATGATCACCGGATTTTTTATTCACTTGATTCTTAGATTCACTTGTTGATAGATGCATGTTTGTTGTTCATAATTTGTATCTTTACCTTTTTCTTCTTCTTCCTCTTCTTAAAGGATACCTTTCAGCATTTCATATAATACTCGTTTGGTGGTGATGAACTCCTTTAGCTTTTTCTTATCTGTGAAGCTCTTTATCTGACCTTCAGTTCTGAATGATAGCTTTGCTGGATAAAGTAATCTTGGTTGTAGGTTCTTGGTATTCATCACTTTGAATATTTCTTGCCATTCCCTTCTGGCCTGCAAAGTTTCTGTTGAGAAATCAGCTGACAGTCGTATGGGTATTCCCTTGTAGGTAACTGACTGTCTTTCTCTTGCTGCTCTTAAGATTCTCTCTTTATCTTTTGCTCTTGGCATTTTAATTATGATGTGTCTTGGTGTGGTCCTCTTTGGATTCCTTTTGTTTGGGGTTCTCTGCACTTCCTGGACCTGTAAGTCAATTTCTTTCACCAGGTGGGGGAAGTTTTCTGTCATTATTTCTTCAAATAGGTTTTCAATATCTTGCTCTCTCTCATCTTCTGGCACCCCTATAATTCTGATGTTGGTACACTTGAAGCTGTCCCAGAGGCTCCTTACACTATCTTCGTATTTTCAGATTCTTTTTTCATCTTGCTTTTCCAGTTGGGTGTTTTTTGCTTCTTCACATTTCGAATCTTTGACTTGATTCTTGCGCTCCTCTGGTCTGCTGTTGGGTGTCTGTATAATATTCTTTATTTCAGTCCGTGTATGCTTAATTTCTAGTTGGTTCTTTATCACAACATCGAGGGTCTCATTAGATTTCTTGTAGATCTCATTAAGTTTATCGGCAGTTTCTAGAAACTTATTGAAAGACCTTAAAAGTGTGGTTTTGAGCTCCGTATCCTCCATTTCTGTCATGTTTCTTTGTCTCCGCATTTTTTATGCTTTCTTGGTGCACCTCCTTGTGGTCTTTGTGCCCAGTCTTGTTGTAGTTAAGCCTTGGTTGTTGTAGGTAATACTGGCGGGGATTTGACCTCCAGGCCAACTGGCTATGAGAATCAGCTGGGTCTGCAGTGAGAGAACTTCTGTGCTGGATCTCTAGGGCAGTGCTAATCTAGCGTTTGCCTGAGGCTATCCGGCAAATGCCTCTGTGCAGGGTTTGGGTGGATTGGGTCCCAGGGGATCTACAGGGCGGGTGGAGGGAGCAGTTATGGCTGCTCTCAGTTCTGTCCCTAGGTGGTCTGCCTCACCGAGTCCCAGCAACCGCTGCAAACTTCGGAGAGAAAGCTGACTTCGAGTACCAACCGAAGCCAGACAGTCCCGCTTCTCCCGTTTGAGTCTGGATCCCTAGAGACTCGCCCAGATCTGGAGCTCAGAGTCTGAGACTCCTTCCCAATTGAAAACAACAACCACACCTTCCGCCGCCAGCCTGCTCCGCGTGCGCACTCCGCACCTGAGTATTTCACTTCAGCACTGCGCCTCCTCTGAGTCTGGGTATGATATTCTCTTTCCTCGTAGTTGTAGAATTTCCACTCAGCCAGCCTTCCTGTGGTTCTGGATGATGTCCGTTCTGTCTTTTAGGTGTAATTTGAATTGGTTGTTCGAGGCAGCAATCTCTGGCGTTAACTTATGCCGCCATCTTGGTTTCTCCCCTCAACAGTATTTTTTGAAGAAAATGTTTTTTCTCTTTTGTCTGCTCTTATCTCTTTGGTTAAATATTCATTGGTTTTAGAGACATGGATTGACTTCTTGCTTTCTGTTCTATTCAATTGATCTATATGCCTGTTCTTATAACATTACAAGTCTGTTTTGATTACAGTTGCTTTGTAGAATAACTTGATATATTGTGACGCTCCAACTTTGTTTTTTCTCAAGATTACTGGAGCTGTTTGGCATCTTTTTAGATTCTATATAAATTTTTATTTAATTATTATTTATGTTTAATTATTTATTATTGAAAATATTACATATCTCTTCTCCCCCCCCCCACATTGACCTCTCTCCACCCACTCTTGCCCCCACCTCGCTCCCCCAGCACAGGCCCTCAACCCCCTATGGTCTGTGTCCATTTGCTATGCTTACATACATGCATAAAAGTCCTTTGGTTCATCTCTTTTTTTATTTTTTTTAATATATTTTTTAATTGATTTTTTACAGAGAGGAAGGGAGAGAGATAGAGAGCTAGAAACATCGATGAGAGAGAAACATTGATCAGCTGCCTCCTGCACATCTCCTACTGGGGATGTGCCCGCAACCCAGGTACATGCCCTTGATCGGAATCGAACCTGGGACCTTTCAGTCCGCAGGCCGACACTCTATCCACTGAGCCAAACCGGTTTTGGCTCATCTCTTTTGTTTTTAATAAATATTTATTGTTGAACGTATTACACATGTCCCTTTCTGCCCATCATTGCCCTTTCCTGCTCCCTTCAACCCCAAGCCTTCACCCCCACTGTCTGTGTACTTGTGTTGTGCATATACGCATATGAGTTCTTTGGTTGATCTCTTTCCCCTCTCCACCTATCCTTGACTTCCTTCTAAGGTTTGACAGTGTGTTCAATGTTTCTGTTTCTGAATCTATTTTTCTTCATCAGTTTATGTTGTTCATTAGATTCCACATATGAATGAGATTATGTGATACTTAACCTTCTCCAACTGGCTTATTTTGCTTAGCATAATGCTCTCCAGGTCTATCATGCTGTTGCAAATGGTAAGAGATCCTTCTTTTTGCAGCAGCATAATATTCCATTGTGCAGGTGTATCAAAGTTTTCTAATCCACTCATCTGCTGATGGGCACGTAGGCTGTTTCCAAATTTTAGCTATGGTGAATTGCGCTACTTTGAACATAGGGGTGCATGTTATTTTGGTTGGTGTTTCTAATTTCTTGGGATGCATTCCTAGAAGTGGAATGAGTGGGTCAAATGGGAGTTCCATTTTTAATTTTTGAAAATACTTTTCCACAGAGGTTGCAGCAGTCTGTATTCCCTTCCTCAGTGCATGGGGGTTCCCTTTTCTCCACATCCTTGCCAGCACTTGTCATCTGCTGATTTGTAGGTTTTAGCCATCCTGACAGGTATAAGGTGATACCTCATTGCCATTTTGATTTCCATCTCCTCGATGATTGGTGAGGTTGGGCATTTTCTCATATGTCTCCTGACCTTCTGTAGGGCCACTTTCTGGAAGTTCTATTTAGGTCCTTTGCCTATTTTTTAATTGGATTTTTTTTGTCTTCTTTTTGTGAAGTCATATGAGTTACCTATAAATTTTTGAAATTAAAACCTTATCAGATGTAACATTCTCCCATGCAGTGGGCTCTCTTGTTTCTTGTTGATCATTTTCTCAGCTGTGCAGAGTTTTATTTTGATGTAGTTCCATTTGTTTATTTTACCCTTAGTTTTCATTGTCCTATGAGTTGTATTGGTAAAGTTATTGCTATGAGACATGTCTGATATTTTGCTATCTATGGATTCTTCTAAGATTTTTATGGTTTCCCATCTTACATTTAATTTTTTACCACTTTGAGTCTATTTTTGTGTATGGTGTAAGCAGTAATGTAGTTTCAGGTTTTATTTTGCATGTATCTATCCTATTTTCCCAACACCATTTATTGAAGAGACTGTCTTGAATTTATTGTATGCTCTTTGTATGCTCTTGCCTCCTTGGTCAAATATTAATTGCACATAATGGCTTGGGGTGATTTCTGGGTTCTCTGTTGTGTTCCATTGATCTATATGTCTGTTCTGGTGCCAGTACCAGACAGTTTTAAGAGAAGTGGCTTTGTAATACAGATTGATATCTGGTATTGTGCTCCCTCCAACATTGTTCTTCTTTCTCAGGATTGCTGTGGCCAGTTGGAGTCTTTTTTAAATTCCATATTCCTTTTTGGAGTGTTTTTCCTAGGTCTATTAAATATGTCATTGCTATTTTAATGTGGATTGCATGGAATCTGTAGTATGGCCATTTTAATGATGTTGATTATACCAACCCATTAACACACTATATTCTTCTACTTGTTTATGTCTTCCTCTCTATCTTTTGTCAATGTCCTGTAGTTTTCCAAGTACAGGTCTGTTATCTCCTTTGTTAAGGTTATTCCTTGGTATCTTAAGTTTTTGGTAAATGGTATTTTTTTAACTTTCCCTTTCTGTGAATTTATTGTTGGCATATTAAAAAAAGCCATAGATTTTGTATCCTGGGTATAAATTTTGTATCCTGCTATATTGCCAAAGTTACTTATTAAATCTAGAGGGGTTTTTTGGGGGGACGGGGTCAATGGTGTCTTTAGGGTTTTCTATATCATGTCATCTGGTAATAATGATAGTTTTACTTCTTTTCCATTTAGGATGCATTTTTTTCTTCTTGTCTGATTGCTATAGCTAGCACTTAAAATAGAATTACAAACAAGAATGTTGAATTGGGCCCTTATCTTGTTCTTGTTCTTAGGAAAAATGATTTTAGTATTTTTCCATTGAATATGATGCTGCTGTATGTTTGTCAAATATGGCTTTTATTATGTTGAGGTATGATCCCTCTATCCCACTTTGCTGATATTTTTATCAAGAAAGGATGTTGGATTTTGAAAAAATGTCTTTTCTGCATGAATTGATATTATCATGTTGGCTTTGCCTTTCAGTTTGTTTCTGTGATGTATAATGTTTATTACTTTGTGGCTATTATACCAGCCTTGCATCCCTGGAATAAACCCCACTTGGTTATGGTGTATAATCTTTTTAATGTATTGCTGGTTGTGATTTGCTAATGTTTTGTTGAGAATTTTAGCATCTATGTTCATCAGGGTTATTGGTCTGTTATTTTCTTTCTTTGTAGTAGCTTTATCTGGTTTTGGGAGTAGGGTAATGCTAGCTTTATAAAGGAGTTTGGAAGGGTTCTGTCCTCTAGATTTTTTTGGAATAGTCTGAGAGGATCGGTGTTAGTTCTTTAAATGTTTGGTAAAACTCCCCTGTGAAGTTGTCTGGACCAGGCCTTTTGTTTACTGAAAGTTATTTTTTTAAAATATATTTTATTGATTTTTTACAGAGAGTAAGGTAGAGAGGTAGAGAGTTAGAAACATTGATGAGAGAGAAACATCGATCAGCTGCCTCCTGCACATCTCCTACTGGGGATATGCCCGCAACCCAGGTACATGCCCTTGACCAGAATCGAACCTGGGACCTTTCAGTCTGCAAGCCAAGGCTCTATCCACTGAGCCAAACCTGTTTTGGCTGAAAGTTATTTTTTATTATAGCTTCAGATTCATCAAGTTACTATCAGCCTATTCAGGTTTTCTGATTATTCATGATTGAGTTTTGGAAGATTATATATCTCTAGGAATATCTCTACTTCATCAGGGTGGTCCAGTTGTTTGGAGTAGAGTTGTTTGTAGTACTTTACACAATCCTTTGTATGTCAGTGGGGTCAGTTGTTACTTCACCTCTTTCATTCCTGATTTTGTTTCTTTGAGTCTTCTCTCTTTGTTTTTTGGTGAGCCTGGCTAGTGGATCTTCAGTCTTGTTTATCTTTTAAAAGAACCACTTCTTGGTTCTAATGATCTTTTGTTTTGTTTTTTTTGGTCTCTATGTCATTTATTTCTGCTCTGATGTATATTCTTTCCTTCCTTCTTCTTACTCTGGGCTTTTCTTGTTGTTCTCTTTCTAGCTTTCTAAGTTGTAAGGTTAGATAATTTATTACCAGAGTTTCTTGTTTTTTGAGGTAGCCCTGTAGTGCCATGAACTTCCCTCTCAGGACTGCTTTCATTGTGTCAGGAAGATCTTGGAGCACTGTGTTTTCATTGTCATTTGTTTCCAGGATGGTTTTTTTTTTTATTTCTCTTTTGATCACTTAGGTAACCCATTTATTGTTTAATAGCATGCTATTTAGCCTTCATATGTTTGTCTTTGATTATTTTTATTGTAGTTTGATTTCTAATATTATGCCATTGTGATCTGAAAAGATGCTTGATATGATTTAAATTTTCCTGAATTTGTAGAGACTTGCCTATGTGCTAATATGTGGTCTCTCTTTGAAAATTTCCCATGTGCACTTGAGAAGAATGTATATTCTGCAACTTTTGGATGAAATGTTCTGAAGATGTCAATTAATCCCATTAGATCTAGTGAGGCAGTTATGATTGCTGTTTCTTTGTTGATTTTTTTTTTTGTCGAGAGGATTCAACCTGTGGTGTCATGGGGTTTTAAATTCTCCTAATATGATTGTATTGCTTGATATCTTCCAGAAAAATTTTGATGCATTTGGGTGCTCCTGTATTGTGTGCACATATGTTTACCAGAGTTATATCCTCTTGTTGAAATGATGCCTTTAGTCTTATGAAATGGCCTTCCTTATCTCTCATTATGGCCTTCACTTTGAGGTCTATTTTTTTCAGATATATGTATTGTTACTCCACTTTATATATTTTCACTTGCCTGAAATTTTTTTCCATTCCTTCACTTTCCATTTGTTTGAGTCCCTTGTTCTGAGGTGGGTCTCTTGTAGACAGAATATGTAGGGGCCATATGTTGTTATCCATTAAGCTACCCTGTGTCTTTTGATTGGAGTATTTAATCCATTCACATTTAAGGTTATTATTCATATTTTTTGTTACTTGCAATTTTTATACTTTATGCCTGTGTTCCTTCTTCCCTTCCCCATTCCCTTTCTTTTCTTTCCTTCTTTCCTTCTTTCCTTCTTTCTTTCCTTCTTTCTTTCTTTCTTTCTTTCTTTCTTTCTTTCTTTCTTTCTTTCTTTCTTTCTTTCTTTCTTCTTTCTTTCTTTCTTTCTTTCTTTCTTTCTTTCTTTCTTTCTTTCTTTCTTTCTTTCTTTCTTTCTTTCTTTCTTTCTTTCTTTCTTTCTTTCTTTCTTTCTGTATTTCTTTCTTTCAGAAGTACTTTTAGCATTTCTACCATTTCTGGCTTTTTGGTAATAGACTCCCTTAGCCTTTGTCTTTTCCTAAGATCTGAATTTCACCTTCAAGTTTGAGTAATACCTCACTGCATAGAGTATTTTTGGATTCAGTCCCTTACTTTACATAATTTTGTATACTTCATTCCATTCCAATTTGGCCTGATGCATTTCAGTTGAGAAATAATTTCATGGGAGATCCCTTGTAGGTAACTTTCTGTCTTTCATGACAGCCTTTAAGATCTTTACTTAATTGTTGACCTGTGCCAATTTATTTATTTATTTATTTATTTATTTATTTATTTATTTATTTATTTATTTATAATATATATTTTATGGATTTTTTTTACAGAGAGTAAGGGATAGGGATAGAGAATTAGAGACACCGATGAAAGAGAAACATTGATCAGCTGCTTCCTGCACACCCCCTATTGGAGATGTGCCTGCAAACAAGGTACAAGCCCTTGACCGGCATTGAACCTGGAACCGTTCAGTCCACAGGCTGATGCTCTGGCCACTGAGCCAAACCGATTAGGGCAACCTGTGACAATTTAATTATGATGTGTCTTGGTTTTGGTCTTTTGGGTTTCAAGTTCTTTGGGACTCTCTGTGCTTCTTGGACCTGTTGATTTTTCTTTCTTTCCAACATCAGGGAAATTTTCTCTTATTATTTATTCAGACAGATTCTCTATTCCTTGCTCATCTTCCTCTCCTCTGACACCCCTATTTTGTACATATTATGTTTCATTTTGTCCCAAAGCTCCCTTAGAATCTCCTCCTTCTTTTTAATTTTTTTCCAGTTGCTGCTTTGCTTGATTTTTCTTTTTCCCCAGCCTGTTTTCTACCTCACTGATTCAGTCCTCAGCGTCTTCTAGTCTTCCATTGAGTTCTTTATTGCAGCTATGTCATTCTTCATTTCCTGTTGATTCTTAAATGTGTTGGTAAATTTCTTATCCAGCCATTTGAGCATCCTTGTAACCATTATTCTGATTATTTTCTTTGACAAATTGCTTGCCTTTTCTGGTTATTCCTCCTTTTATTTCATATGGATATTGTGTCTTTGTCTCCCCATTTCTGTTCCTTTCTGATTGTTTTTACGTATTAGCTCAAACTGCTATGCCACCCAAATTGTTTGAATTGTCTTATGTAGTAGATGTTTTCTGGTACCCAATGTGAAATCTTTTGGGTTTTCTGGGCTGGGTATACTAGAGATGACCCCTACTTGATATATTTAGGTTCTCTTGGTGTATCTGTGTCTTGAATATTATTGTCCCATTCATGGATGGAATTTCCTCTCTGGGTGACTGGTTATATGGCTTTCTCTGTACCACATCATGGCAACCATTGTGGAGGTGCTGACAGAACAACACAAATTGCCACATGACAAGATATGTCACAAATGGGACAGGTCATGAATGTACACAAAACACCTACAACTCCAATTAAAGTAACCACAAGACAAAATATCAGGAGAGAAAAGGAGAACAAAGGTGATACCAAGAATAGAAAAAAGAAGAATATTGGGAGAAAACAAACAAATAAACCAAAAACAAAACAAAGCAAAAAAACACACAAACAAAAAGCACCCAGAAACAAAGGGGGAACAGAACTGTAGATGCAAAGTTTAAATAGAGAAAAACAGAAAATAAAGTTAAGGAATTTTATAAATAGGGGAAGGATCCTGGTGTAGTATAGAGAAAGGAAAATGAAAATGAGTGAATAAGATGAAAATATTTAATAAAAATTTATGTATTTATTTGTTTGTTTGTTGGTTGGTTTGTTTTTAAAAGGAGAATGGAGGGAAGAGCAGTTAGGCCTGAATTTAGGAAATGAAACTAATTTAATAATTCAGGTTAGAAAAGAGCAAGAGAAGAGAAGAAAAAGAAAAATATATCTTTAAAAATATGAGTAGTGAAGAATCAGAGAAGGTGGCATGGAGTAGTAGCAAGGAAGAGGAAATTAGATCTATGAGTAACTCAAGGGTGACTACAATTATAGTTACACATCAGTAAAGCAGATAAAGAAGGTCTATTTGTTAAAAACGATAAAAAGAAAAAACTAAAACAGGGAAAGGTGAAGAAAAACAGGATAAAAAAGAGAAGCAAGGAAGAAAAAGGTGATAAGAAGAAAGAAAATAAGGAAGATTCATTCTAAAATTGTTTTTTAAATTTAAAAATTAAAAGAAGGAAAAATACCACATGATCTCACTCATTCATGGATAATAGAGACCATTATAAACTTTTGAACAATAATAGATACAGAGGCAGAGCTGCCTCAAACAGATTGTCAAACTGCAGCGGGAAGGCCGGGGAAGGTGGGGGTGCAGGAGGTGGGGGGTAAGAGATCAACCAAAGGACTTGTATGCATGCATATACGCATAACCAATGGACATAAGACACCGGGGGATAGGGGAGGCTAGGGGACTGTCTAGGGCGGGGGGAAAAAATGGACACATATGTAATACCCTTTGTAATACTTTAAGCAATAAAAAAAAAGAAAAGAAAGAAAAAAATAAATAAAAGAAAAATTAAAAGAAAATTGTGAAGTGTTTGCTTCAGCCACATTTTAATGGCCCTCTCTTCTGTTCTACCTGGCAATTCTGGCTTTCTGTTAGGTAGGTAGTCCGTTGACCACTGTTAGCACAGTTTTGGCATTTAGCAATCCACCAAATCTCCAAGCAATCCACCACTCCTCTCCTCTGTTTGTGTCTGTCTGCACAGGCCTTGGCTATAAAGCAGGCAGGACCAATCTTCCTGCCTGTCTGCCAGCTGTCAATCTTAGTCACTCAAACTTCTGTTTCTGACAGGGCTTTAGGTGGTGCTGGTGGGTGAGGGGTGCTGTCTCACTTACTAGAAATCAGATGGATGTTTTTTTCCCTGACCTAGACCTACTCCTCCTCGTTGGTGCAAAATATTACTCTGTCTCTGGTTGATCAGAGATCCTTGTATGGAGACCAGAGGTGTTGGCTGGCAACTTGGAGTTTTTATCAGTCTGGTTCCTACAATACATGGGCCCCTCTTCCAAAGCAGTTACTGAGGGATCTTTGGGGCTATTCAGAGCCCTTTGTTTCCTTCCTATAGCTCAAAATGCAGGCAGGGTGTGGCAGGCTGTATTACCTCTCTTCAGGCTACTGGAGGGGTTGGCTCACAGGAGAGAAATGTGCCGGGGTCCAACCCCAGCAGGTCCAGGGGTTCCCAAAGGCGTAGACGGAGTAGGCGAAGAAGGAATGACACGGAGACAGCGTTCAGTTGATCAGCAGCCTAGCCAGGATCTCCAGCCAAGTTCTGGTCTGGATCTCCAGAGAGGTTCTGCTGTTTATTGTCTTGTTACATCCGTATTTATCCCAGTTGATTTTAATCCTGTCAATTTCTATTACAAAGGTTAGGGCCTTTCTTATCTCC
Organism: Myotis daubentonii; assembly: GCF_963259705.1. Lineage (NCBI taxonomy): Eukaryota > Metazoa > Chordata > Mammalia > Chiroptera > Vespertilionidae > Myotis > Myotis daubentonii. Next base: position 4,147,048 of record NC_081862.1, read on the forward strand.
ATTCCAGGGAGTAAAGATTATGTAGCTTAAGCATGATTGTTTGTAGTGATTAACTACCTGCCTGGTACTTAGTTAAGGAGTTTCATCCCCTCCCTGACTTCAGGGAAAAATTCCTACCTGGGGAAACAACCTTTCTAGGAGAGGCATCCCCTCCCTGACTTCAGGGAAAAATTCCTACCTGGGGAAACAACCTTTCTCAGAGAGGTGACCTTGTTTAAAACACACAGCGCTAAGGGGAGCAAACATATTAAGAACAGTATGCTATATACGCCAGGTACCTTGAAACATATGCTGTGCAGATGTTTCTTTCCTGCAGCGACTATGTCAAGCAGCAAGGATGGACCGGCTTCCAGCAGAAATGGCCACTTATGTTTGGAAGGTTGTTGGAGCCCTGAGCACAACTCCCTGCCCTGCCTCCCTCCACAGCCTCTTCTCAGGCACATCAAGTCTGTGCCTTTCCCTTCACAGACGCCTTGAAAAGTCTAATGTTCTGTATTTAGTGAATAAAAGTAAAGGCCAAACTAAAGGGAAACAACCACAAAATTGTGGGTTTCTCTTCCCCAAGCACCATGCTGCTTAAGCTGCTTTTCAGGCTGCCTTCAGGAGTGCAGGTCCCCGCCCCCACCCCGACCCCCCGCCGTCAGCTGGGGTCTTAGGTGTATATTCCACAGCTGCCAGCAGCCCTGTGGCTTCTCCTTTTTTCAGTTGGGTATTACACCTGTCATCAAGCGACAAGGCTTTGGTGCAATGCAGCTTTCACCTTTCTCCTCACCCTCTTGACCCTGTGACTGGGTGTCCCCTTCAAGCCTAGATTTCCTTCTTACCTTTCCCCAGAAACCTCTGCCCTTCCTTTCTTGTAAATGATCTCCTCAGCTGTGTTTAGTTTGTTCATTCTGGGTGGATATTCTCTGATTAATTTGTTTTTCCAGGCTGGCTTGGGATGAGGTGCATGACACATCTGCTATTCGGCCGCCATTTTCTTCCTCCATATAAACTGTTAGAATACTTTTCTAGTTCTGTGAAATATGACTTTTATGTTTTCACTAGAGGCCTGGTGCACGAAATTCGTGCATGGGGAGTGGGCCTAAGCCGACAGTTGGAAATTCCTCTTGCAGTCCGGGACTCCTCGCTTCTTACCACCTGTTTGCTCTCTGCTCTTTACCACTCAGCTCGCTGCTCCTTAACACTGCCATGGAGGCAGGAGAGGCTCCTGCTACTGCCAGTGTACTCACCAGCCATGAGCCCTACCTTTCTGTGTAGTTGTCTATGGGCCAACTGCTCTCTTCCTTCTCACTTTGGGTGAGCAGCATGTGAGGGCACAGTGCACTGTTCTGGAACGCAGAAGGATGCCCAGAGCTGCAGGGAGTGGCCAGGCCCTCGTGATCAGAGGTGGACACAGAGGGCGCTATCTCACCCAATTGTGGTGCATGCTGACTGGCCTTCAACCATCTGACCCCAACCAGGGAGAGACCGAGCAGGGTGTCTGCCTATCCATTCTCCATCCTTCCATCTGTGACACCTGTCCCCCTTGCCAGGCCTCCCCCAAAGGGAGTTCAGCTCAATCCCTGAATCTAAAAGGGCTCAGGGTGGCGGGGGCAGGGAGGCCTCCTCTCCAACATTCACTGATCCCCAGCCACAAGACCTGGTTGTCATGACCTGATCTCAGGACAGTGGCCACAGCTGCAGAACATACATCTGTTTCAAGAAAAGTTGGGAATGCAGATTTCGTATGAGCGCCTATTCCAAAAGGTGGCAGTTTATTCATATTGTGGCAAAGACACCTTCAAGAGTAATATAAGTGGGTAAAGTCAGGGCCAAACCCGGTTCTTTCCTTATCCAATCTCTCTGAGGCACAGGGACAGAACCAAGTCTCAGCTCTTCGCAGGACACTTCCGGTTTTTTTTTTTTTTTTTTTTTTTTTAAGTCTAGGGGATAGTAGTCTGTCTCCCTTCTTGTTCTTTGGGAATTTTTAATCATTGGATAAAAGGATACATACATTGGGGCAATCCTCTCAAGATACAATATTCCACTTGCACCCATGTGACAACAGCAGAGCCACTCAGAGGGAGGGAGCCAACAGATGGGGAGCAGGGAATTATGAAAACCAAAGCAATGACAGAGATGCCAAGCCTTCCCTTCATGTGGCCTGCAGGCCGGGCATCTGCTGGACTTTAACACTTGATGTCCTGGAAGGCTGATCTGGGCCCTGCTAGGCAGTGTGTAGGCCTGCTTGGGCCCAGGAGGGGTCGCCTCCCTGCCCCAGCCACTCCTGGTACAGCTCCTGCACATGTGCACTGGTCTCTGGGGGCCATATCTGGATGGCAGTGTAGATGCCTTCCATCTGCCACAGCTGTGCCCTATCTGCCCACCCGTAATCCACCTGGGGCCTGGCCCTGCTGCTTAGGCATAGGCTGTGCAGTCCAGGACCTCCATGAAGTGGCAGGGGAACTTGGCCTCTATAGCTTCAGGACCACTTCTGGATGTTTTGAAAGCCGTAAGCATCCTCAAAGTGTCGCAGAACCTCTCCGTCCCTTTCAAGGTGACCTCCTGGAAGTCTTTGTTCCTCAGGGTGGGATAGGTGAGCACTCCCACGTCCTTGTTGAAAAGCACCTTGGCCATGTGCCTGAAGATGTGTGCCAGGTAACCATCGGAGCTGGCACTCTCATGGAGCCTCACCTTTTTATCCTTCATGTCTCTAGACACAGTGTCCATGGCGGCATCATTCGAGGTGAGGTCACACTGCTCCATTATCTGGACAATTTCACCCGAGGTTACCACAAAGTCAGCACCTTGGGAACTATGTAAAGTTGTGGGAACATCTCCTCAAAGTGCCTCCAGTTTCTTGTCATAACACGAGACCACAGTGATGTGGAAAATCTTGTCTGGGGACAGCTTCTGCCGTCTGGTGAAGGAATGCTTCACCAGAGAGCCCATGATTTGCTGGGGAGACTTGGCCATTCAGAGGTAGGGGTGATGGGGTGACCCAGCACACCTTCTACATATGGGTCCCAGCCAGGGCAGGCGAAGGTCAGCACGGGTAGCCAGGGCTCTTCCTCACGGTGCTGGCAGTACTGACGCAGATTCCTTCTGACTCTCCAGGATACTGCAGTCCGCAGCTATCTTCACGTCTATGACAGTGAGCCCCAAAGCTTTTGAGGAAGCTGCAGAGCCTTCTGGATGCATCAGTGACACTGAGGCTGAATTTAGCAGCAAAGTAAGGCAGAAACTGAGGACACACAGACATTGCCAGCACCTTGTGCTGTGAGGTATCACATTTCTTATTAAGGTTCAGAACACAGAAGAAGTCCTTGCTGTTTGGTGGAGAAACTTGGACTCTTTCCTCGGTGGTCATACAACTGTCACACACCAGGCAGTCACTCAGAAATATCCTGGCATCAGCCAAGTTTTGGAATTCTCCCTTCTCTGTGTTCCCCTGAGCTGTACTCTGGATGTTGACTGCAGCATTCTCTTGGTCACTGGTTTTTGTTTCTTGACTACATTCCTTCAGTTTGTAGTGATCACACTTCATGTGTAGCTGGGGCGGGTGGGCAGGCTCAAGTGACCTGGAGGAAGCACAGGGAGATCAGTCATTCACCATGGGTCATCCCTGGCACTGCTGGAGGTATCCTGTCTTCCTGTGGAGGATCTAGGCAGGGAAGCAGATACAGTGCCTAAGGCCGAGTTCCAGGAAGCTGTTAGAGTTGTTGGGATCATGCAGGCAGCGCTGAACCGTCGGTGCCTGTCCTGCCCTCTTCAGATTCAACCTGCAGGGCTACTAAGGGAGCCAATCCAAGGGAGGGGACACAGCCTCAGTGCATGTCACCAAGTTCCAGGAGGCCGGCAGCACTGTCAGGTTCATGCCTGAGGTACTCGTCTGTTGATGTCTGGTCTGATCTCTGGAGATTGAATCTACAGCTCTACTAAGGAAGCCAGTCCCCAGTTCTGTCCCACCTCCACCACCAACTGATTGGAGTTTAAGGACCAGGAGGCCTGCATTTCAGTAGCTCACCAATCCTCACGCCACTCACTCTGGTTCCCTGTTAAGCATCCCCTGATCACTGTGAGCCAAGCAGTCTGCCTTCTGTCCGCTCACCTGTTGCTGTTGCCACGGCTTCATTGGAGCCCAAGATACCCTGGTTCCTCGTTCGCCATCCCATGACCCATGGAGCCAGAGGCCTGGCGATGGACCAGTCCTTCATTCAGTTGTTAGGAACCCTGGGCTTTTATATATTTGGATATAAATTGCATTAAATTTATAGATAGTTTTAGGTAGTCTGCAGGTATGGTACACCATAAAGTCATCTCACCTAGAGTGTCAATTAAGGTCACTTTTGTTTTGCATTTTCTTTCTGGAGAAGCTAACTATTGACGTTAATGTATTGATACAATTTTTTATATAATTGTATTACTATTTATTTCACCCTTTATTGGCCTCAAAAATTTTTATATTTTTACATGTTCTTATGTTAGGTGTAAATATTTATAAGGGTTATAATTTCTAGTTGGAATGCCTTTTTATCATTATGTAGTATCCTACTTTGTCTCTTATTATAGCCTTTGTTTAAAAGTCTTTTTTCCCCACTCATCTACTGAAGGGCACTTGGGCTTTTACCAGATCTTAGTTATTATAAATTATGCTGCTATGAACATAGGGATGCATACATTCTTTCTGATTGGTGTTTCAGGTTTCTTAGGATATTTTCCTAGAAGAGGGAACACTTGGTCAAATGGCAGATCCATATTTAATATTTTAGGAACCCCCATACTGTTTTCCTTAATGGCTGCACCAGTCTGAATTCCCACCAGCAGCATATGAGGGTTCCCTTTTCTCCACATCCTCACCAACACTTGTTATTTATTGATTTGTTGTTGATACCCATTCTGATAGATGTGAGGTGATTCCTTATTGTCATTTTAATTTGTTTCTCTCTGACGATTAGTCAATTTGAGCATTTTTATGTCTCTGGGCAATATATATGTCCACTTTGGAGAAGTGTCTATTTAGGTCATTTGACCATTTTTTAATTGGATGGTCTCTTCTTTTTTGTTAAGTTGTATAAGTTCCTTATATATTTTGGATAGTAATCCTTTATCAGATGTATCACTCCCAAATATGTCCTATCATACAGTGGCTCCCTTTTCATTTTATTGATGGTTTCTTTTGCTGTGCAAAAGCTTTTTATTTTGAGGTAGTTCCATTTGTTTCTTCTTAATTTTCTTTGCCCCAGGAGATGTATTCACAAACATATAGTTACAAAAGATGTCTGAGATTTTTCTGCCTATGGTTTTTGTTAGGTGGGAGAAAGCCCAGGATCAGATACATGCAGATGTCTGATGAGATAATGGACCCTCCCTGACATTTCTAACAGATCAGTGTACCAGACACAGATACTGGCTTCTCCCTTAATCCACACGACCCCCACACAGATACTGACTCCTTCCTGAATACCCTACTGACCCCCTACAGCAGAAACTTCCTCAGCTGAATACCTCAGCTCATGTCCCGCCCCTCACCCAACCACAGTATAAAAAAAGCGCCCCCCTCTCTGTTGGAGAATCCACTGGCCCTGTCTTTGGGGTTCATGGGTCGACTGGGGACAAGAATAAAACCTTTCCTTTCTTCCTTTTCTGATCAACTCTATTTCCTACGCTGCCTCCCGAGCCACCTAACCTAACATTTGGTGCTGAAACCGGTGGTGTGAGCGCCCCATTTGGCCGTCCCTCCACAGCTCAGGGTGCCCACTTCTCCCTCCTCATGGCCCAGGACCCATCAGGACCTCATTTCTTCATCTTGGCAACCTTTTCCAGTTTGGCAACATTAGCGGTGAGTCCCACCCCACCCCGGTGCTGGTCCCATGTGGCCACCTGCCTGCCATGTCTCTGTCGGTAAAACGGGGCCGCATCAGAGATTGCCTTTTTTGGACCCTTCCAGGAAGGCTCCTCCGGACCTTGGGAGGTAGTGGAGATGTCCCTACTTCCCTCTGTCCCTCTGTCTGTCCGTAGCTGGGGTCAAAACGCTAGGATGCTGTCCTTCAGTTCCTGCTACTAGGCAACAGGTATTGAGCCCGGGGGAATCCGAATTCCTAACCTGACCTGAGCACACCTCTAGGGCGCCTGCTCGCCAATCTGGCTAAACCCTAGGCCTACCCCACCTGCGTCCTATTTCTGTAACGTAGCATGGCCTCAGTATGAAAATGGGACCTTGGATGATTAGTGACTTTGAGCATGTTTTCATATGTCTCTTGGCTTTCTGAATGTCCTCTTTTGAAAGGTGTCTATTTAGGTCCTTTGCCCATTTTTTGATTGGGTTGTTTATCTTTCTTTTGTTAAGTTGTATGAGTTCCCTATAAATTTTGGAGATTAGGCCCTTATCAGATATGTCATTGGCAAATATGTTTTCCCACACAGTGGGTTTTCTCGTTGTTTTGTTGATGGTTTCTTTTGCTGTGCAGAAGCTTTTTATTTTGATGTAGTCCCATTTGTTCATTTTTTCTTTAGTTTCAAGTGCCCTAGGAGCTGTATCAGTGAAGAAATTGCTTCGGCATATGTCTGAGATTTTCTTGCCTTTGGATTCTTCTAGAATTTTTATGGTATCCTGTCGTACATTTAAGTCCTTTATCCATTTTGAGTTTATTTTTGTGTATGGTGTAAGTTGGTGGTCTAGTTTCATTTTCTTGCATATATCTGTCCAATTTTCCCAACACCATTTATTGAAGAGACTATCTTGGCTCCATTGTATGTTCTTGCCTCCTTTGTCAAATATTAATTGAGCATATTGGTTCGGGCCGATTTCTGGGGTCTCTATTCTATTCCATTGATCTATATGCCTATTCTTGTGCCAGTACCAGGCAGTTTTGAGAACAGTGGCTTTGTAATACAACTTGATATCTGGTATTGAGATCCCACCTACTTTGTTCTTTTTCAGGATTGCTGCAGCTATTCGGGGTCTTTTTTTATTCCAGATTAATTTTTGGAAAGTTCGTTCTAGATCTCTGAAGTATGCTGTTGGTACTTTAATGGGAAGTGCGTTGAATTTATAGATTGTTTTGGGTAGTATGGACATTTTGATGATGTTGATTCTACCAATCCATGAACACGGTATGTTCTTCCATCTGTTTATGTCTTCCTCTATGTCTTTTTTCAACGTCCTGTAGTTTTCTGAGTAGAGGTCTTTTACCTCTTTAGTTAAGTTTATTCCTAGGTAGCTTAGTTTTTTCGGTGCAATGGTAAACGGGATTGTTTTTATAATCTCTCTTTCTGAAAGTTCACTATTGGTGTATAGAAATGCCTCAGATTTCTTGGGGTTAATTTTGTATCCTGCTACATTGCCAAATTCATGTATTAAGTCTAGTAGCTTTTTGATGGAATCTCTAGGGTTTTGTATGTATAATATCATGTCGTCTGCAAATAAGGACAGTTTTACTTCCTCTTTTCCAATTTGGATGCCTTTTATTTCTTCTTCTTGCCGAATTGCAATGGCTAACACTTCCAGTACTATGTTGAACAGGAGTGGTGAGAGGGGGCATCCCTGTCTTGTTCCTAATCACTAATCATCCGAGAGATGCAAATCAAAACAGCAATGAGGTACCATCTCACACCTGTCAGACTGGCTATCATCAACAAATCAACAAACGACATGTGCTGGAGAGGATGTGGAGAAAAAGGAACACTTGTGCACTGCTGGTGGGAATGCAGACTGGTGCAGCCACTATGGAAGACAGTATGGAGTTTCCTTAAAAAACTGAAAATGGAACTCCCATTTGACCCTGTGATCCCACTTCTAGGAATATATCCCAAGAAACCAGAAACACCAATCAGAAAGGATATATGCACCCCTATGTTCATAGCAGCACAATTCACCATAGCTAAGATCTGGAAACAGCCTAAGTGCCCATCAGTAGATGAATGGATTAGAAAACTGTGGTACATCTACACGATGGAATACTATGCTGCTGTAAAAAGGAAGGAACTCTTACCATTTGCAACGTCATGGATGGAACTGGAGAGCATTATGCTAAGTGAAATAAGCCAGTCAATAAAGGAAAAATACCACATGATCTCACTCATTCGTGGACAATAGAGACCATTATAAACTTTTGAACAATAATAGATACAGAGGCAGAGCTGCCTCAAACAGATTGTCGAGCTGCAGCGGGAAGGCCGGGGAGGGTTGGGGGGCAGGAGGTAGGGGGGTAAGAGATCAACTAAAGGACTTGTATGCATGCATATAAGCATAACCAATGGACATAAGACACTGGGTGATAGGGGAGGCTAGGGGACTGTCTAGGGCGGGGGGATAAAATGGATACATATGTAATACCCTTTGTAACACTTTAAGCAATAAAAAAAAAAATAACATATCATTTAATTCAAAAAAAAAAAAAAGAAAATGGGACCTTGACTTTACCATCCTTACCAATCTCAGTAATTTCTGCCAGTGAACCGGGAAATGTGCCCAAGTCTCTCTCTCTCTCTCCACCCCGTCTGCATCCCCGTCCCTTCCCCCAAAGTTCCTTCTGCCTCCTCTCCTTGCCCCGTCCTCCCTCCTCTCCCTGGATTGTGGCCGCACCATGCTGTGCCCTGCCTGTGGTGTGTGTGTGCTGTGTGTGTGTGTGGGGGGGGGGGGGGGGGGTTGGGGAGGGGCGGCGACGGCACCGCCATTGTCCCCGCATCTTCCCACTCCTCCTCAGTCGTAGACCACCGCCAACTCCCCCGGCAAAAGCCGCCCGTTCTCCTTACAGCCTAGTCCCCCTGTCCATCCACACCCTCTCCTCCTCCCTCCTCAAGCAATGTCTTCCACCATTACCTACTCACCCTGCCTCCTGTCTTTTGCAGACCTACTGACCCCACCTCCCCTCTTTCGCCCACTGTGGTTGTTGCGGGAGCCAGAAACTCAAACCACAAGATGACAACCCCATCCCCTGTATGATGCTGCCGTGTGCGTGCTGAACCCTCATCCTCAGGCGCAGGCGGTCCATCCGCCTGCCTAGCCGCCATTGAGAAGCGATCCCCGGGGCCGGGGTTGGGTCCGTGCGTCCCCTCTCCTCCTCCCTCTGCTATCCCCCTCCAGCGATGCCTTCTCCTCTTTGTGCTGACCCTCCCTGCTTTCCGCCCACAGCCACGGGGTTGCTGCCGCCACAGGAGCCCGAAACTCAAGACCCACTCCCGCCTGCTTCCCCAGTCAGTTATTCGCAGGATCCTCCTCCCCTTTGCCTTGCCCAACTCCCCCTGTGTGCTTGTGTTCATTCTAACTGCCCGCCTTACCCCATGCGCTCTTCACCAAATCTCCAGCAATTAAATTCACAGGGGGACAGCCAGTTCCCTTTGCAAGAGGGTGCAGCTGGGAAGGATTTTATCCGGGTAGACATTCTCTCTCACTTTGATCTTCCTTAAATTAAAAAATGCCTTGTCTCTTTCTCTTCAGGCCCTCTTAACCAGAAGCTGCCTTCTCCCCTATCCCTGAGAGCCCAAATCCTGAGAATGTGAGTTATTTCTGCGCCCATTCTACCCCTGAGGGAGGCAGCAGGGATTGAGGGCATATTCTGAATCTATGCCCCCACTCTCTATGTCCAGCCCCACAGATTGAGAGGCATCTCAGGTCCTTTTCCACTGACCTGACCACCTTTACCGTAAACTTAAACTGACCTTTAAGGTCCTTAATAGCCCTCAGCCCCCAGTCGAAGATCTAGTGAAAATGGCCTTTAACATTTTACTGCTCGCCTTCAAGAGAAGGTAGACCTGCAGACTCACGCTTTGGTTGTGGCCCTACAGTCAATGGCAGCCGCCATGGCCCCAAGGGGGCTGTGCATGTTGGGGGTGCAATGAAAGGAACACCACCTGGAGAATGCTTCAAATGTGGAAATGAAGGCCACTGGGCAAAGCAGTGCCCCCGGCCCTGGGCTCCAACCAAGCCCTACTCAATGTGCTGTCAAAGTGGCCACTGGAAGAGTGACTGCCCCTGGAAAGATGGCAGGCCCTCTGCGCCCCAGCATGGAGGGGCTGCCCTTCCAGGTCATGACCAACCACTGGCCATGCTGGGACTTAAGAAGCCCAGCTTCGATGGCCCCCACCCCCCTCGCTGAGCCCAAGGCTGCACTGAAGGTAGTGGGTCACCTTCCTGGCCGACATAGGGGCTACCTTCTCTGTCCTGCCCTCTTTTTTAGGGCCCCTTTTTTCTTCCACGATCTCGGTCATGGGTATTGAGGGCAAATCCACCTGCCTGCTGGCCACTGCACCCCTTCCCTGCCTCCTTGATTATAGCCCTATAACCCACTCGTTTTAAGTCATGTTATCATGCCCTGTGCCCCTTTTAGGACAAGATATTCTCACCAAGTTAGCAGCCACTCTGCAGCTCACTCGGAGCCCTTCAGCTTCCCTGCTCCTTCCACTCCTGGCCCCCTCCCTTTACAGGGATGCCGAACCTCCATGGCCATGCATCCCCTTATGGGGCCCTGTTGTCCCAGACCACAGTTGCCTAGCTCAGCCTTTGCTGTGAATGCCTTATCTCCTTATCTCCTCCACAACTGTCCCCTCCTTTGAACTGAAAACTGCTCTCACCTCGGCACCTTCTCACCCCATCCCTCTCCACCCTTCCCAAAGGAAACATCCTTGAATGTACAGGTTTATCCAACAGTCCAGCTATTATCAGAAACTGAGATAATTATCTCTAGGAAAACTGCAGCAGCTTTAAAATCCAAGTGGCTAGAGGCCTGGGAACAGGCTGTGTGACTGCTCCCTCCCTCCCCCTGCCTTTTCTCCAGCCTCCAGGTCCCTGGCTTCCACCTCTCCATCCCTTTCTCTTTTCGCTTGGATAACAGCGCATTCTAACATTCCCTCCCACTTTCACTGCAATACCTACCTCTCTCTCAGGCTCACCAAATGCCTCCTACCATCCCCGAAGAATATTCGGCGACACCATCCAGGACCTGATAACCCATCATTCCTCACAGGCCTTTACCTGGCAAGGGACCCTCCAATTTTTACTCTGGAAATGCTCATGTTTTTAATATTTTCAGGTGAAACAGACATGGAATGATGAGGAAGTCATCAATTCTACTGTCTGGGATGGGAAATCCTCTAGTGTCACTCTCTACTTAAGAACCCTGGACCTACTCCTATGCCCACCCTCATCAACACAACTTTCCATCTACTCTCTAACATCAATCCCTCCTCCTCTACATCCTGCTGGATTTGTCTGTCACTGGCTCGAACCCTCACCATAGCCACTAAATTCCAATGAAATGGACCATCTAACTGTAATGGCACGACCCACGGAGACAACCACCAGGGACTCAGATCAAGATTTAGGAGCCTTTATTAAGCTGGCCAGCAACTACAGTTACAGCACCCTGCGGAAGCAGAGGCTGAACTGCAGTGCCGACTACAGAAGTTACGTTTTATTATTAAGTTCTGTGGCGGCCCAGAGAAAAATGTGTCTTTCAAATTCTGGGCCCCCAATATGGAGGAAACTCTCTTTATTTATACTTTTTCCAGTCCTTTACCTCCCAAATTTGGAATGAGACTTCCGGGCCTTCTGAGAAAGAAGGCCTGCATGCTGGGAAGGGGCCATGAGACCATATCTCAAGGCCTGGTCTGATATCAGTACCTTCCTATCTATGTGTTTTAGGACAGCGTGCCCCACCTGGCCAAAGCACCAGATATGCAGCCCAGCACATAATTAAACTCTCTCTAGAAATTCGCAGCTCCTGGCTGGACCTCCTGCCCATGGCGCTGACCAAAATCCAGCTACACCACAGAGCCCCACCTTCTTTAAGCCCTTTTTGAACTACTATATGGGAGACCCTTCTTGCTCAACCACCATCTCCCTGCTGATCCTCCTCCCCTAGGTACGTATCTCCCATATCTGCCTTTAATCAGGCAATTGCTCTGAGAACATGTGGACAGGTTTCTGCCCAATCCAGAGCCGAACAACCAGGAGTCCCGAGGACCAGCCCTTCATTCTGGTGACTCTGTCCTCCTTAAGAACTTACATCCACAAGCCTTGGAGCCTAGGTGGATGGGACCTCACACTGTAATCCTCACAGCCCCGACCAAGGCTAAGCTGCTCGGTGATCCATCATGGCACCACATCTCCAGGCTCAAGAGGACCCCAGAGCAGCATGACTTCAATAGATGTGAGGTGTTGGGCCCCACTAAGGTCTGCCTTGGTCGCCCTCCTCCTCCTGCCGGCCCTGAGCAACCTACACTCACCCCTACCGGCTTATGTGTGGAGGTTCAAGGTCTGTGATGCTTCCTGAAACTCCAGAGCCCACCCTGCCCCCACAGATATGCTACCAGATCAGTAATCCATTAACTTGGGGACAAGTCACTTGGAACTGCACCCAAAACCACACCACAGCCAGTCTCATTAAGGCCAGCCAGGGTACCTTCTTTTAAGCAACTGCATGAACTCCTCTGACCCCGGGCCTTGCTTTGTGGTCATGGTAGTTCCCCACCTAACCTTGTATGGAGAGTTGGAGCTCGCCTGGCTGCTCCCTCCATCCCACCCACGGACATACCGGGCCACCTTCCTCCCTGTCATGTTAGGGGTGAGTATCGCTGCCTCAGTAGGCCTCACCGGGGGGCCTTCAGGAACAGTCTGGTCACTGCTCAGTACTTTAATGACAAGCTCCAGTTATCCCTGGAGACTACTACTTCCTCTTTTAGCTTTCCTACAGTGGCAAGTGACATCAGTAGCCCTGGTAGCCCTACCAGCACACCTCAAACCTTCCAACTGCAGAAAAAGGAGGAACCTGCATATTCCTTCAGGAAGAACGCTGCTACTACATCAACAAGTCCGGAGTAGTGGAGCAAAACATGCAGACCCTGACTAAGCTGAGTGAAGAACTACATGCAAGAAACTTCCAGGACAACTCTCCTTTCGGCTTATTCCAAAGCAACTTAGCTACTGGGGTACTACCCATGATAGGGCCCCTGATTCTCATCTGTGTATTTTTTCTCCTAGCTCCCTGCCTCCTCAAGTTCATCCGCTCCAGGCTCTCGGAGATGTCAGGGGTGACTGTGAATCAGCTTCTGCTTCATCCCTACACTCTGCTGCCCACTGCCTAACCCTAACCCTGGCCTTTAACACCCCCTCATCACCCCTGGTCAGCTGGAAGCAGTCAGAACAAGTCGGCATCTCCTATCACCTAAAGGCTGGTATGTAAGGTCGGAGAGAGCCCTGAATCAGATACATGCAGATGTCTGATGAGATAATGGACCCTCCCTGGCATTTCTAACAGATCAGCATGCCAGACACAGATACTGGCTTCTCCCTTAATCCACATGAACCCCACACAGATACTGACCCTTCCTGAATACCCTGCTGACCCCCTGCAGTGGAGACTTCCTCAGCTGAATACCTCAGCTCATGTCCCCGCCCCTCACTCAACCGCAGTATAAAAAAAGTGTCTTCTCCCTGTTGGCGCGAATCCACTGGCCCTGTCTTTGTGGTCCATGGGTCGCCTTGGGATGCAAAATAAAACCTTTTCTTTCTTCCTTTTCTGATCGACTCTCTTTATTTCCTATGCTGCCTCCTGAGCCACATAACCTAACAGTTTCATATAAGATTTTCATGGTTTCATGACTTACATTTAAGTCTTTTATTCAGGTTGAGTTTATTCTTGTGTATGGTGTAGATTGGTGGCCTAATTTCACTTTTTTTCATGTACCTGTCCAATTTTCCCAGCATCACTTATTGAAGAGATTATCTTGACTTCATTGTATGCTCTTGCCTCCTTTATCAAATACTACAGTCCTGGTGCACAAAATTCATGCACAGGTAAGGTCCCTGGACCTGGCCAGTGATCAGGATCGATCAGGGCCTTCCAGCCACTGGCCAGGGCCTCCCTACCCCTGTTGCCAACCACAGGCTGGTACCTCCCTTCGCTGGCTGCTGGCCAGGGCTTTCCTTCATTCCGCACCTCCCCACTGTGGTCAGTGCATGTAACAGTGAGTGATCGAACTCCCAGTCTCCTGGTCAAACTCTCGAGGGGACAATTTGCATATTAGGCTTTAATATACAAATATGTCTCTGTTCTGTTCCATTGATCTATATGTGTGTTCTTGGTTTCAATACCAGGCTGTTTTGATTACAGTGGCTTTGTAGTGTAACTCTATATCTGATATTATGACCCCTCCAACTTTGTTCTTCTTTCACAGGATTGCTGCAGCTATTCGGGGTCCTTTTTTAGATCCATATAAATTTTTGAAGCATTTGTTCTAGATCTGTGAAATATACTCTTGGTAATTTAATAGGGGTTGCTTTGAATCTACAGACTGGTTAATATGGACAATTCATGTAAATTCTATCAATCAGTGAACATGATATATTCTTCCCTTGTGTATATCTTCCTCTATTTCTTTTTTCAATATCCTGTAGTTTTCTGAGTACTAGTCTTTTACCTCCTTGGTTAAGTTTACTCCTAAGTATTTCATAATTTTTGTTGCTGTGATAAATGGAACTGTTTAGTTTCTCTTTCTGAGAATTCATTATTGGTGTATAAAAATGCCATCAATTTCTAGGTTTTAATTTTGTATCCTTCTACATTTCTGAGTTCCTTTATTAAATCTAGTAGTACTTTGGTGGAGTCTTTAGGCCTCTTTATGTACAATTTCATGTCATCAGAGAAAAAGGATAGTTTTACTTCCTCCTTTCAATTTGGATGCCATCTATCTGTTCTTCTTGTCTGATGGCTATGGCTAGGACTGCCAGTACTACATTGAATGAAAGTGGTGAAAGCGGACATCCTGGTCTTATTCCTGTTCTTAATTTTTTTGTTCCCTGTCAAGTATAATGTTGGCTGTATTTCCACTTTGCTGAGAGTTTTTATCAAAACAGGGTGTTGGATTTTGTCAAATGCTTTTCTGCATCTACAGATCTGATCATATTGTTTCTGTCTTTCAGTTTGTTAATGTGTTTATCACATTTATTGACTTGTGAATATCATAACAGCCTTGCATCCATAAAATAAATCCCACTTGGTTATGGTGTATGATATTTTTAATGTATTGCTGGATCCAATTTGCTAATATTTTGTTGATTATTTTAGCATAATGATTATTCAGAGGTACATATTTATTGCCATTTTATATTTTATAAATATATCTACTTTCTTCTTTTCCTCCTCTTCCTTCTCCTTCTTTTTCTTCAAGAAGGTCTTTTAACATTTCTTGCAATACTTGTTCAGTGGTAATGAACTGTTTTAGCTTTCTAAATTCTGGAACCTAGTGGCAAAGTCTCCCTGATCATCTGAACTGAATGCTTCAGAAATATATTCTGTGTCAATTATGGAAGCCCTTTCTTTGTAACTAAGTCTTGATTTTTATTGGTTTTTTTGGGTACAGGGTCAACCCTCAGGAGTGATAGCTGAGGTCCTGGGGGTATATATGGGAAGGCTGGTATCAAGTCATGCAAAGATGCTCAATAAAAGGTCCCTCTTTCTATAAATTTCCGATAATAAGACTTCTATTCAGCAAGTATTTAATGAGTTATTTGGGTTGATGGTTTCTATTTTACTTCTAATTCCAGTTTGGTCCTGAGAAAAAAGGATTATTACATCTACCAACTTTGGCAACATCTTGCATCTCCAACTACTTTGTTTTAATTGTTTTTAAAGTTCACCTGTTAGAATGGATGCTAAATGAGCTAACTCCCATAAATACAAAAATAATAAATAAAAATAGTGCACTCATTGTATTGAGTCCTTGAAAGCAATTTAAACTCTGACAGATTCATTTTCTGGAACAAACATATAAAAATGTTGCCGAAACCGGTTTGGCTCAGTGGATGGAGCGTCGGCCTGCGGACTGAAAGGTCTCAGGTTCGATTCCGGTCAAGGGCATGTACCTGGGTTGTGGGCACATCCCCAGTGGGAGATGTGCAGGAGGCAGCTGATCGATGTTTCTCTCTTATCGATGTTTCTAGCTCTCTGTCTCTCTCCCTTCCTCTCTGTAAAAAATCAATAAAATATATTTTTAAAAAAATGTCAAAAAATTTTAATTATCAAAGTATGAGCATCCCTTTATTTTATAAAAATAACTTTAATATGTTTTAAGATAAGAATATAAAGATTTAGGTTCATAAATGTAAATGCATTGGGATAAGATTGGAATAATATGTCCCAAACTAAAATAGTAACTTACTTTGTGGAGGCAAATTCAATTGTATGTTAACAAAGGGATATTTAGCTTATTGTTTGATTTTTTTATTTTTTTTTATTTTTATTTTTTAAATATATTTTATTGATTTTTTACAGAGAGGAAGGGAGAGAGATAGAGAGTTAGAAACATCGATGAGAGAGAAACATCGATCAGCTGCCTCCAGCACATCTCCTACTGGGGATATGCCCGCAACCCAGGTACATGCCCTTGACCGGAATCGAACCTGGGACCTTTCAGTCCGCAGGCCGACGCTCTATCCACTGAGCCAAACCGGTTTCGGCTGATTTTTTATAAGAATGTATTTATATATTAATTTTAGATTAAATCATAGATACAGAATTAAAATAAATGTTAATATTGAAAACTGTATTACATGATTGAGTTTTTATTATGTTAATAATAGAATTTTACATATTAGACATTCATCTTATAATGGCATTTCAAATATTTTTAACACATCTATGACTGACAAATACTAATCTTGAGTGTGACTTCATTCGAACAGGTGTCTGCAGACCATTATAAATTACCATAGACTGTTGAAAAGGCTTTATCAGGTTAAAAATGAGTCTCAAATTAGCAGCAAAAGAATAAGTATTTTGATGGAGAGGGAGATTGTTCATTCAATTCATGGTGCTTCCATGCAGTGCAATGCTTTCAACTATATGTCAGTCATCCAGGCGTTTCTTGGTGCCATTTCACAACTAACATTTCAACTATATATCACTCTCACTATGAGAGAATGGCCTTTGGAAAGAGGTAAGTTTGGTTGTTTAAAGCTAAAAGGCCTGCCTGAAAGGGAAGGTAAAGCATAGTGAAGTTTTAAAAAGACATGAAACATTTTTTTCTAAATCATGATTGTAATACATTCTTTAAAGTTGATTTTCTTTGAATATTTTCAAAAACAAAATTAAATTATAAATAGGTACATCTGAAATTTAGAGAAAATTGATATCAATAAATTTGAATCCATCTTATTAGATCATATAATATGTAAGATTATATGGGGAAGGGGACTCTTCCATACAGTGGGAAAATAATTTTGGATCTGAAACTTATTACAGAATTCTTTTGAAAATATAACATGTCTTCTGATAACAAAAGTAAAAACTGAAAAGAATAAAGTACTTGGAAAGGATACACACATAAAATTTTCCAAAATTCTTCAGGAATATGACTTTGTGTTTTGATTATAGTAGCTGTTACATGAATCTGCATGCTGATGGAATGAAATACACCTATACAAGCAGATTGGCCTGTGTAATTTCACATTAATGATATTGTATGTACTATAATTACATAAGATGCAACAATTTAAGGAAATGTGTAAAGTGTAGAAGTTTCCTGTCTGTACTATGATTATTGAAATATAGAAAGGTTTCTTTTTGTCTTTTTAAATTAAATGCAATGGGGTGACATTGCTTAATAAGTATATTTTGGTTTCAGCTGTACATTCTTATGATATGTGACCTGTATAGTGCCTTGTGTCTATACCCTACTTTACTCTTTCATAACTCCCACCCATCTTCACTTTGGTCACCACCACACTGTGGTCTCTGTCAATTTTGTTTTCATAGTTGTTTTTTTCTTCAATTTTATATTCCACATATAAATTAAATCATTGTTTATTTACTTTTTTGTTGGGCTTACTTAGTTTAGCATGATATTCTCAAGTTCCATTAATAAAGCCTAGGCATCAAATTTAAATGAACCTAAATCTTAGAGAAAATTATATGAATTCCTGCCCAATGGCAAGGGAAGAAAAGTCAAAAATAAATGAATAAGACTCCATAAACTAAACTTTTGCACAAGAAAGGAAACTTTGAACTAAAGAAAACTGAATGAAATATTGTTGTGTGTTTCCTTCCCACGTCCTGCGTGGGTCAGTGTTCAGGAACTGGAAGCAGAGCCGCACACAAATGAATATGAAAAGACAAGAGATAATTTGGAAAAATTGGGGACCAGGCGGGCAAGTCCAACTCAAGGGGAAGGACTTCCTCCCGTGCTCAGGCCTCACCATGCTTTTATTGATCTGGGATGCACCCATAGCATAGACGTTAGGCAGGTGACCCCCAGCAACAGGCAGACTAGCCCATCAGCAAGGATTTACATAATAATAAATGGGGGAGTAGTTTCAGCCACCACTGTCTTGACAAACAGAGGTGGCGCCTAGCTCCAATCTTTGCTAGGGCTTCAAAGGCACCCAGCCTTCGGGGGGGGTTCTCTGTCTATGCTTATGAAATAGTGAAGGCAATAAACAGTTTCCCATATCTCCCACTTATTTTTTCCTTAAGAATCTTGTATCTGCAGACCAGAAATAAACATATAAGAACAAAAATTGTTTAAGTCCCAAAATCAATGTTCAACAGTTCTGAGTCCAAGTTTCAATGTCTGACAGTTCATGTGTACATGCCAGCAATGAAATGCTGGTTCTGGATGGTGGAAAAATGCAGGTCTGGTCCTCTCTGGTTTGGTCCTGGGCAACCTGCAGCAACGCACAGCTGCTGACTGCTAGCATGGCAAGGTGTCTTCACCATCTCCATCTCTGAACTGTCTCTCCTGTCTTTGTGGCTGGAGCAATCTGTTCAGTTTCTCTCCTGGATCCCTTTTTGCCGGAATCCACATGGTCTTGGAGTTGTTTTCTGAAAATATACAAACGTATTCTCGACAAATGTTAATAAAGGAAATTTTACTTGGGGAATCCTTTTTATATTTGCCCAAATGATTTTCCTTTGGCTTATTTTGACACCACATATGTTTTTCATGGGTGTCTTGCTGTTAGCATTATAAATGAAAAAAAAATTTTCTAGATGTAATTTAGTTACAGGATATTTTTCCTTACATGGTATTCTTCCACTATCCCCCTTTTTTTATTTAATTAGGAGGCTTATGGAAAATTTTTTAATGCAGTCTAGATAACTTTAATTTTTTATTTATGTTTTTTTTTTGCACAAAAATGACTGCTTTAGATTCATTGCATGTTAAGCAATTTTACCATGAAATGAAAATTTTGGTTAATACTATTTGAATAATTATTTATTTCAAGTTAGCCAAATTTAATTAATTTGAAAACTTGACAACTATTTTACTGTCAAATTTAATATTCTAACAATAATCTAAATTTACGCTGTAAATATTAATTGAAAGGGTCATTTTACATCCTTGAGGAGGCCTGAGCATTCCTGTTGTTAGGCTAGATTTATTCATAGGGTCTGTTAACTAAGCCTCCGTTTATCTGGATACTGATTTCAGCTGGACCAAGTCTCTTTTGTTATTTGGTTCCCGATCTGGGCTGGGCATGGGAAGCAAGAAGCAGCCATGGGGACAGGAGACCTTCCTCAGAAGGGGAGAGTGTTCAAGCCCCTGCACAATTGGGGGGGTGAGGATCTGTGCCCCACCTCTGTTGAACCCCAAGTTCTCTCCTACTGGCCCCCTGGCTGTGCCTGTCTTAGGTTTCCCCACCCTGTGGGGTCTTACTCGTCATTGACTACCAACCATCTCTGGGCCAAGTAGGGTGATGTGAGGTTCAGTTCTGTCTCCTTGTTAACCTATGCCCCTGTGGCCTCTACGCCCAGCAACTGCCTTTGGATCCCCTCGCCTGCTGGCGGGGCCCCGGCATTGATCATAGGGAACCCAGGTTTCTTCTCCAGAGAGGGCCCAGCTTACGCCATTGGGCAAGAGAAAGATCCATGGTACCAGCTTTTCATGATCCCAGCTTGAATGAAGAGCTCAGGTAACAGCTGTAGGCAATTGGATTCCTCTTGGCAAGAAAAAGTCGAGAGGTCAATACAGAATGCTTAAGTGCCTTCCCAGGAGGGAATAAATCCCTTCATGTCAAAGAATTAATTTGTAAGTTTGTTTGGGATAAATGCACAATATACTGTTGTAACGCATCAAAAATAATTAATGAAACTTGTAGAATAATACCATGTAAGAATATTCTTTGCTCTAGGTCATGACAACTTAATTTTAAACTGGCTGTCTCAAGGTTTGGAATAAGGAACCTAGTTAGCAAAAAAAAAAGCAATTTACAGAAGCAGAGACAGCATGCTATCCAAATTACAGTTTTGGGTAAACACATTATCTAGAGTCCTTGGGTAACCTAGGTAAAACTTAGGCATGTTATCTAAATTACAGTTTTGGGTCTCCAGAACACTGAGTTGACACACTAACTGGAGCCCCCTGACCTTGGGATAGCTGTGCTGTCCTTCACAGGTAAAGGAAAAATGTGCCTTCTAAGACATATGAAACTTACAGTTTTTACCTGAATTAATTATTACCATACTTCACTTTACCATGCCCCAGGTGGTCTCTGGGCTGTTGGTTGTCTGATTTGTCTTCCTCCTGCTGGATTACACTTGGAGAATGTTAACTTAAAAAAGAAAAATCTTTCTTTTTTACACCAAGTAACTTATAGGGTTACTACTTGGATGTTGACTGATAGTGCTGCAAGGCCATGTATTCCAAGTCAAAGTCATTAAACATTTATGGTGACTGTACTTATTTTCAGATTTGGTATTTTAATAGCAAATCATTAGATTATGCTATAAATATTAGTGGAAGATATTTCAAAATATTAAAATTTCTCCTTTTTATTAAATTTAAAATAATGTTTTTAAACAGTGTTCCCTTTTGGCTTATTTGCATATACAGAGGCATCATGGGAAGCCTTCAGTAACTTTTTAGAAGAATTTTACTTTACTAGGATTCAATTGCTTACAAAGATTAGTAAATTTAGTAAAGTTTTATTCTGATACACGAGATGCAAACGCTGCCCCACCTCCAGCCTATTTTAAAATACAGCGGTGTGGTGATTTTGTTAGTTTAAATAAAGACATTGCTACTAATAAATCAATTTTTTCTTTTATTTGACAGAAATGCCTTATGCAACCATGCATATTATATTTTGAAATATTGCACTCGGGAAAAACTTCCAAATACATATCTAATTAAAACATTTTCAACACTTTTTAAACAGTTCTCAACATAATAGGATCTAGTCTTGACCATGGAATCAATTACTCTTAATTTGTTTATGATATATGCATAACTGTGGTTCTACTGAGAATTTAAGATATCTTTTAAAAAATGTCTCTATCTACAAGCCTTTTAAGAAATACGAGCTCTATTGTTGGCCCTTATAAAGCCAACTGCTCAAAACATTGGTCTATCATACCACTGAAATTATATTAAGACTGTGATTGCTAATTTATTAAGCATTAAAAAATATCTTCTTAAAAATAGTATTAAATAAATCTGAGAGGCAAGGACACTTTCTGCCCCATCCGCATTTCCGTAGTAAAACTCTGCCTTAAAACTCCATCCCTGAAATCCCATCCTGCCTCAGTGAGCAGACATTCCTTTTTGTGATTGGCTAAGTCAGAGTGAGGGGCCTTAGCTGTTTCAAGATGGCGGCCCCGAGGGGAGCGGCAGGCCATGCGGCCAACATGGCGGCTGCCAAGTCATGCAGCTCAACAATGTGGCTGTATACACTGTTCTCTGACAGAAAAGATGATTTCCTTATTCTCACAATAAACAAGGGAAGAGCAAACCAAAATCCCTAAAAGATAGATGGCCAACATTATATTGCAGACAAACAGAAATCTCATTAGCTGTTTATACCTTTTATAATTATTTTAAAGAATATCAATTAAATTTAAACTGTTTTTTGTATTAAAAAATTTTCAGTTGAGATCATAAAATTTATCCTCTTTTTTAAATCAGACCAAGAAGTAACATATTTTGAATTCCTAATCATTTAAGAGAAAACACATTTTATTTTTTCAAAAACAAGTTATACATTAGATATTTAATTAATTTCTTCCGATTCAATTTGCACTTTAAACTTTCAGAGCTTACAAGTCAATTATTAGCAATTCTTTGATTAACTACACTTTTATATTATTAAGAATAAATTTTAAAATCTAGTAATTAACTTTAAACCATGTTTTTTCTGCCTGGGGAAACTGAGAAGCAACTTGTAGGTATTAAAAAATGACTACTGGCAGAAAGCTGATTTCAAAGGAGCCACCTTTTGGCCACTTGACCTTTTCTGGGAAGGTAGGCCAGCAAAAGGTGTAGCCATTGAAATGCAAATTAACATTCCTAAAGATGGCTGCTGGCAGGAATTGGATTACTTGCATGCTAGGGGAAGGGCGTGTCTACCCCTCCCTCCATTAAAAAAGGGTGTAGCTTTAAACTTTTTAATGGCAAGAAAAGAGACCTTAAAAATTCAGAGCTTTAAGTCTTAGGTAGCAAATTAAATACTTAGCATTTTTCAAATCAATACTTTTACATTTAAGGATACATTTCAAATAAAATATAAGGCATTTTCAATTAATAGATTAACTTCTATCATTTAGACTTTATACTAGGCATACTCAGATCAACATTTCAGTATTATAAATCTCAATACTTTTAGATGATTTGAACTTAAAAGTTTTAAGTTTCCAGCCAATAAGCCTGGCAGAGCTGCTTAATTTCAAAGTGGTCACAATTTTCCTGCAGGGGAAGTCAAGAAGCAAACCCATAGCTATTCACATGTAAACTTGACTATCACCTTTCTGGTGGTACTTGCCTCAGGGCGGGAAATTTCAAAAGAATTACTTTAAATAGCCTTGGGAAACCTGCCTGTATTTCTTTTTTGTTTTGTTTTTGTATTGTTTTGTTTTGTTTTGTTTTGTTTTTACTTCTGATCAATATATTACATTTTTAAATTAAATCTTTATTGTTCATATTATTACATTTGTTCCTCTTTTTCACCCCATAACTCCCCTCCTCCCAGTTCCCGCCCTACCCTCCGCCCTCACTCCTCACCCACTGTCCTCATCCATAGGTAAACGATTTTTGTCCAGTCTCTTCCCGCATCTCCCACACCCCTTACCCAGCCCCCAAGAATAGTCAATCCATTCCCTTTCTATGTCCCTGATTCTATTATGATGACCAGATTATTTATTCACTTGATTCTTAGATTCACTTGTTGATAGATGTATGTTTGTTGTTCATAATTTGTATCTTTACCTTTTTCTTCTTCTTCCTCTTCTTAAAGGATACCTTTCAGCATTTCATATAATACTGGTTTGGTGGTGATGAACTCCTTTAGCTTTTCCTTATCTGTGAAGCTCTTTATCTGACCTTCAGGTCTGAATGATAGCTTTGCTGGATAAAGTAATCTTGGTTGTAGGTTCTTGGTATTCATCACTTTGAATATTTCTTGCCATTCCCTTCTGGCCTGCAAAGTTTCTGTTGAGAAATCAGCTGACAGCCGTATGGGTATTCCCTTGTAGCTAACTGAGTTTCTTTCTCTTGCTGCTTTTAAGATTCTCTCTTTATCTTTTGCTCTTGGCATTTTAATTATGATGTGTTGTTATGGTTTAGCTAAGCGAGATAGACCACCTACTCAGAATTTAAATTTTAACAGCCTTTATTAAGCTGACCAGCTGACTGCTAGCCGTGTCCTTCCCATAAGAGCCCACAGCTTGCAGTGCAGACCAAGAGTACAGCAAGACCTTTTATCTGCAACACTACAAAGTATTTTTTTAAAAAAGAAAATAAAACTGCAAAGCGGGTCATTAGCCATTCCTGGCAGGGTAAAAAGTTTACATAAAATTTACGAGCAGGGTCACACCTGGCTGGGTTCAATCATAACACATTGCTTTTCTAGCGAGATAATTAGCAATTTTTCTCTCCCATGGTCCCTGCCCCTCAGTTTACTTAGTAATTCTTTTTTGTCAGGCCCCTGCCCCTAGCACATTTCCTACTGGTCTTATGCCCGAATCAAATCTTTGATTCAGCGTCCTCCTCTAAGATTCTGGAGTATTGGGTGTGTAGGACCATAAGCTTGACAGCTTGGATTCGGTCTTGGATAAAATTGAGGAGACACCTGAGCAGGCAGGGTCCGAAAATGAGACCTACTATTAGGAGAAGGAGGGGCCCTGCCACAGCAGATAGGAGGGTTGTGAGTCAACAGGGACCAGGAGAACAAATTCTCATACCAGTTCCCCTTTGCCCTACGGGCCTCTTCTCTGTCCATCAGCCGTTTCCTTAACTGACTTAAATTTTCTCTGATTACCTCGGAGTGGTTAGTGTAGAAGCAGCATGCCTCCCCTAATGCTAGGCACAGTCCCCCTTGTTTCAGGAAAAGTAGGTCAAGTTCCCTCCTGTTCTGTAAGACTACTTCAGCTAAGGACCCTACTGATTCTTCCAACTGTCCTATGGATTTTTTTTTAGGGTACTCAGGTCTTGGTCAATTTGATTATCCAGTTTTTTGTAATTTTGATGTCCTGTCAGTAGGGTGGCTGTCCCTACCGCTGTGGATCCTGCAATTCCGAGTCCTACGAGTAGGGGAACCAGAACCGGGGCTCTCTTAACCCGCTGGGGCTCTCTGAGGAGGTGCTCCCTTCCTCCTTCCCCTGAGTAATAATACACTTGCAGCAGGATATGAGTTAGGATCCAGAGCCCTGGCTCGGGCCCAGTCTGGAGGTTTAGGGAGAGTATGCAAGAGGTGATTCCGGTGATGCATGCCCACCAGGTACCATTTGGGGCCACCAGGTACCAGGGGGCCCCGGACCCTGGTCTCTCAGGAAGTCGGAGTGTCTGGTTATGATTTTCTGCATAGGGGGAATCGGGGAGAGAGTAGTTGGAAGATGCGACACACAGCCCGGCTTCAGTAATATCTCCTAAAGTTAATCCCCTCCTCCCTTTTTCCCATGCACATAGTCCCGGGGTTTCTGCATCCGTGGACACATTGCGGACGTAGGCCGCACTTGCCCCAAATGGAGCTGAAGCTCCGATCCCTACGTAATAGGGGGGCTCAGGGTTGAGGCACAACCAGCAGTTTGCAGTAAGGTTGGGTGCACTTTTGTTCAGAATTTGGAATGAGGCTTCCAGCGGCGCAAAAATGTCTGGTCTTAGCACAGCTCCCCAAGGCAGAGGCCAGGTTTCTGCATCCTGGCAACTTGCCTCAGTCTTTGATGATGGTGGTGACGTGGCGGGCTCATCACACGTGGGGCCGGGCTTGGTTTCCTGACCTCAGGTCGCTGAGGGGCCAGGGGCCCAATTGGGTTGGGCAGTCGGGGTATTTCCCATCGCTGGATAGTAAATAGTACCCCAGGGTCTGGTCCAGAGACATATAGCCTTAATCCCCATGTCTTTCCCCTGGTCCAGTCTTTAGCCCAATATGCCACTGGTTTGATGACAATGGGGTTGCAGTTTCCAACAGTACAGTTCCTTTCCGGGGGCCCTGTCCGCACCTGTTGGGTGAATCGGATGTCCCTGTCTGGAAGCTTCGGGGGCCATTTGGCATAGGTTTCACAGCCCCACTGTCCACAATAATAATCCTCCTGGTCTCCACACTTCAGAAAGGGAGTCCGGGGCTGGCGCGGGCAGACATATAGGGAAGTATGCCAAAGTTGTTGCTCAGTCCCTCGTGTCCCACAGCCATAGGTGGTTGCAGCCCTGTGTGTAGCCATTCCCCGGGGATCCCCAGCTGCAACCCAGCTGGGCCCAAATTCATGAGCCTGGGTCTGTCCTGGGGCAGGTTCCAATCCTCCCTGAAGAGGCTACACAGGTCAAACCGGAGAGTCGGTTCACCGGTGCCCATTTCTCGGGCCAGTACTACCCCGTCCGTGGTGCGGATCACCTCCCAGGCATAATGTGGGACCTGGTGGGAAAGGGGCTTACCAAACCTCCACATGACAGCGAGCAGCAGTAGATAGATCATGATGCAGGTACTAGTTTCACCTTTAGTGGGTTCTGGGTTAGTTTTACTTTCCACCTCCGGGGGCTGTCACTGCTGTCAGCCGCCTTCACTTGGGTGCGATGAATCCAGTGCCTCTTTCCTGCAACTTTGATGGCGGTTGGAGTGCTCAGCACCACCTGGTAGGGTCCATCCCATCTAGGTTCCAGGTTGCTAGGGTTGTGATGCTTCACCCAGACGAGATCACCCGGAGAGAAGGCAGGCTGTGTTGGACTGGTTCTTGGTGCGTCCTCCTCCCTTACGGCTCTCACCACCCATCGTGCCGACATGGCGCTGCTCTACAAAGCCTGTAAGGACTTAAGCAAATTTTGGGTAGACAGCCGGGCAAGATTTTCCTCCCTTAGGCAGGGCAGGAGAGGTGGTGACCTGCCAAACATATGGGATGCACCTAGCTCTGAGGAGAGCAAAAGGAAGGAGATTTACCCAGTTTTCGCCAGTCTTTAATTTTAACTTAGTTAATGTTTTTCTAAGGTCCAATTTATTCTCTCTACCTGTCCAGAACTCTGTAGCCTATAAACACAATGCAATTTCCAAGTAACTCTCAGGGCCTTAACTATGGATTGTGTAACTTTGGCAATAAATGCCGGGCCATCGTCGGACCCCATGTATAGTGGTAGGCCAAACCGGGGGACAATTTCAGTGAGGAGTTTCCTAACTACTGCCTGTGCTGTCTCTGCCTTGGTTGGGTATGCCTCAGGCCAGTCAGAGAAGGTATCAATGAAAACCAGCAGGTACTTATACCTTCCTTGTCCTCCTAGTGTCTTAGTGAAGTCCATTTCTCAGTGTTCTCCGGAGTTCTGACCTCGGAATCGCTGCCCCGGCATGGCCACAACAGGGGCCCTTGATTTACTCGGGCACATACTTGGCACATTCTAATCAAGTCTGATAGTTTCGTTCCCCCAAGGTGGGTACTCTGGTGGGTCTGGGAAGCGATGGTTCGCCCCAGGGCTTCTGGCACTATAGGCCTCCCATCTGGCAGAATTAGCCATCCAGCCTCTTCTTCCTGGGCCCTTAGTTTCTCTCTGCTCCTCCGGCAGATGAGTAGGCTTCTCTGGGAGCCTAAGTGCTGGCAGGGCTATGAGAACTTCTAGGGGCCCTACTGGTCTTTTAGCCACTTCCTTGGCCTCCTGTAAGGGCAGTGTAAGGAGATATATCCTTGCAGTCCCTGGGTAGGTCTGGCAGGGCAAGTGCTGGGCGCTCACCAGGGCTTCTTAGATCTCCCCTGGCTCCTCCTCATGTTACTACTGCTGCCCCCGCATACCACATACCGGGTGATGTCCATGTAGAGGGTTTCATCCGGATTCTGCAGGGGCTGGTCCACAAGGTTCTTGCGGAGGGAAGTGAGGGTAGTCAGTGTCTCCTCGCAGTCATGCAAAGGGGCCTCTGCCTCCATGTCAGGGAGGAGTGTGGCAGGGTTCAAGGCAGCTGTTTTCAGGAAGCTAAAATGTTCACTCTTTTTCCTTTTTCCCACCAGAGGGCCTGAGTGAGTGCTATGTGTTTCACAAGGAAGTCCACCTTGTGGCCCCCCACACTGTCAGGGTTATCCTGGGTTCTTGGGGGCCAGCTGAGCCCTGACAACCCTAATCCACCTCCTTCACCAACATGGGAGTCGGTTCCCTCGCACTTTTAGGGCATTTCTGTTTCCAATGTCCTTCCTTTCTGCGAAATGCACATTGATTTTTCCCAAGCCAGGGTTGGACTCCTTTTCTCCCTCGAGGCTTTTCTTGGCCCTTGTTGTTTCTCTGGCCGCTTGGGCCTTTTTTTTTTTTCGTTTAAGGCCAGGAGGACCTTGGCCATCCGGTTGTTTAAACCTGCCGTCGGGTCCTCCCGATTGTTGAAAACCTTCTGGGCCACCTCAACCAACTCAGAGATTGATTTCTCCTCAAAGCCTTCTAATTTCTGTAATTTTTTAATATCTGAGGTCGACTGGGAAACAAATGTAACATTGACAGCCCTCCGATTTTCCGGGGCATCAGGGTTAGGCCCCTGGACTGTCTCTGTCATTTTAGAGAGGTTTGTGGGTCTCCAAGCAACAGCTTGGATGCCCCCTAATAGAGTCTGGCGATACCGATCAAGAGCCTCCTTTCCCCTGTCACTATTGGGGTTTCAGTTGGGTTGCCTGGAGGGAAACACAGCCTTTAATCTATCTTTAAGTGGTAAGAAGAAATTTACAATGTGTCTATAATTAGATAGGTATAGCTGTTCACTGTAGTAGGGCTCCCCTTATTTGACTTGTTCTCCCAGAATGGACTAAAGGAGCTTTATTTCCTTATAGGGTCTTACATGTCACAGGACCTCACAGGGCCTGTAATTCCTGTAACAGAGGGCCAGTATTCACAGCTTTACTCACCCCCTCTGCTCTAGACAGGCCTTCCCCAGTTTCCTACAGTTGAGGTTTTGTGCCACCCCTGACATGGGCATGGTCACACAGGCCTGTAAGACAGTATATAGGTAGCTTAACCCCTATACAACTGGGCTTGGACCTCTGTCTAGCAAATTGCAGTCTATAAGTTC
Organism: Myotis daubentonii; assembly: GCF_963259705.1. Classification (NCBI taxonomy): domain Eukaryota; kingdom Metazoa; phylum Chordata; class Mammalia; order Chiroptera; family Vespertilionidae; genus Myotis; species Myotis daubentonii. The sequence goes on from NC_081862.1 coordinate 4,175,480, forward strand.
AATATGCAGCCTCCGGTCCTCCTAACCCAACGAGGTTTCGGCTAGTATCTGAGTCAGACTTCTCCTCTCTTGGAGAATTTCAAAGTCCTGATGACTCCCAGGTCCAGGGAGAGTGCCCTTTTCTTAACTTTATTAGTTACAGGGCCCTGCTTTTCTTGTCTTTCCACAAGTCCCCTTTTATGGCCGAGCATTGACCAGGCCTCTTTGAAGGGAGTGTACTGGAAGGGGCTATCAACCCCTCCTCTTCCAGCAGCAATAGGTACTAAACCCTTTCAGAACATTTGCAAGCAGGGAGCTTTTACTAGCTCTATCTGCAGCTTTCATAGATCTCAGGCTTGCTACTCTTTCTGGGGCTGTAGGAAGGCTAGTACTAGTCACTGGCTTCTGGATTAACTGCTGTAGCCTGCAAGCCAAAGGCCTAAGTCTTGTATTGCTTGTTGTAAAACATTCATTTTTTACTGGGCAGCAGCGGGGCAGCTCTAATGTCAGGTAAATTTCTGCTGTTCTCTACTTTCTTGCTGCTGCTGCTGCTTCTCTTTTTTTAGGGCCACTGCAGGCAGCTCAGGCATCCAGCCCCCCTTCTTTGATCATTCACTCCCCAATCTAGTCTGGAGCTGGGGAATAGCGTCTCAATCTGCCTTGCATCCCCAGAGGGCTGCCCGTCTGGCCCCAGATCTAGAGTGCCTGCCTGCCGTAGTGGCAACATAGGAACTGCAGGGCTGGTGGATGTCGCAGGGTCCTGCAGGTTCTCCCCCTCTCTCTCTCCCTCCATACGCTGTCCCTGTCTAGTATGGGATGGACTGAAGGGGTTGAAGGACGACAAAGTCCCTCCCGTCGGTGGGTGCGGAGGGAAGACAATTGGCATCAGGGCAGGCAGGGGCTCCGGGTCAAGAACTGGTGGCATGGCCTGGGCCTGAGGCCGGGGCTCACCCAGATCCGGCGCCTGGGGACCATAGGGGGCAGCCAGCTAATGGGCTCTTCCTGCTCTCCCTGAAGGACCGGGGAGCCTTTCCCTTCTGGGGCCCGGCCAAAAGAATTGTCTGTCTCTGTCCCAATTTTCCCCTCTGGAGGCAAGCCCTCATCTACCGGGGTTTCTTGGACAATATGTCAATCCAAACCTGAATATAAGGAATTTGATTAGGATGCCCTGGGCGGCCGTATATGACATAATGGACCCGGTAGGCAGTGGTCAGATCAAAAGACCCTGCATCCGGCCACCCCTCCTGGAAAGTGGGCCACTCCCGTTTACAGAATTGCTGTAAATCAAAAGCATTAACATTATAACCTTTAAATCTACCCTAGAACTTCAGTTTAATACAGTAAATTTACAACCTCGGTTAGAGCAACTGATAGAAATCTTTATTAGCTAAGTGGGCTGATTCCCCTTTAATAGTGAGCAAAAGACTCTGAGAAAAAAAATAATTCTCGCAGCTGCAAGAGGCTTTTGAAAGACCATTAAGGGGCCAGCCCAAACGTTCAGCCAAGTGTATCAATAGAAAGTAGAATAAATCAAAGTAACTTTTACTTCACACAGACCAGTAATGATTTACACTTTCTAAGTAGCCTAGCCCAGGCTGGAGCTGTATCCAGTCCCCCTTCTCTGTAGTAATTTGGCTAGTCCCACACAAACTTTGTCCCAACCCCATGATGATTGGTGGCGAGAGACAGACAAGGGAGGGGGTGACCTGTTTTTACAGATCCTCATGCAGATGCCCGCCTGACTGAAGTCATGGAGCCACACAAAGGAGAAGAGAGGGCAGGCCTCCTCCCTCCACACTCACATACTTTCACCAGACATTCATTCAGAGTTTAAACAATCCATCTAATTCCTAACAATTTTCCAATTCCTGAGAGAGCTATATAGCTTCCTGGGAGGTGATCAAGCTCCCCTTCCACTCACTCAGAGTGGGCCAGACTGGTAGGGGGTCGATGAAAATGATTGACCCTATCCCATTTGACAAAGACAAAGACAACAAAGACCAAAGACAAAATAAATCAGCCAAATGCAACCTAAGGTTGCCCGGAACCTGCATCTTGCTCCTTGAAGTCCTGAAAATTTTCAAAAAACATTGCAGCAGGGTACACACAGAAGCAGACAACTTTTTGACAATAAACACCAAAACAAACAAATACTAGACAGACAAACCCAGTGCAGCCTACAGCCGCACGAACAAGGGACCCCGGCCACCGTCGTGGCTGCGGGTCAGGACCAGGAGTACCGCTGCGTCCAGCCCTCCATATAGGTCCTTCCGTGGGACGTCCCAATTCCTGTTTAACGACCGGTCCTTACCTCTCTCGAGAGTCCATGTGGCTCAGTTTCCGAATTGAAAGTGTTTGGGTGGACTGGAGGCCTCCTTGGTAGTCATTCTCCACAGGTGTGGGGTATCTCGCTGAGTGCCTGGCGACAAGTGGGGGAGAGCCTCCTGCCTTAAATAGGGGGTCCCTCTCACCCTTGCTGGGGGAGAGCCTCCTGCCCTAAATAAGGGGTCCCTCTCACCCCTGCTGGGGGAGAGCCTCCTGCCTTAAATAGGGGGTCCCTCTCCTCCCTGCCGGGGGAGAGCCTCCTGCCCTAAATAAAGGGTCCCTCTCACCCCTGCTGGGGATCTCGCTGCGGGCCTCCAAATTTTATGGGTTAGCTCAGCGAGATAGACCACCTACTCAGAATTTAAATTTTAACAGCCTTTATTAAGCTGACCGGCTGACTGCTAGCCGTGTCCTTCCCATAAGAGCCCACAGCTTTCAGTGCAGACCAAGAGTACAGCAAGACCTTTTATCTGCAACACTACAAAGTATTTTTTTTTAAAAGAAAAAAAACTGCAAAGCGGGTCATTAGCCGTTCCTGGTACTGGCAGGGTAAAAAGTTTACATAAAATTTATGAGCATGGTCACACCTGGCTGGGTTCAATCATAACACATTGCTTTTCTAGCGAGATAATTAGCAATTTTTCTCTCCCATGGTCCCTGCCCCTCAGTTTACTTAGCAATTATTTTTTGTCAGGCCCCTGCCCCTAGCACAGTGTCTTGGTGTGGTCCTCTTTGGATTCCTTTTGTTTGGGTTTCTCTGCGCTTCCTGGACCTGTAAGTCTATTTCTTTCAACAGGTGGGGGAAGTTTTCTGTCATTATTTCTTCAAATAGGTTTTCAACATCTTGCTCTCTCTCATCTTCTGACATCCCTATAATTCTGATGTTGGTACACTTGAAGCTGTCCCAGAGGCTCCTTACACTATCTTCATATTTTCAGATTCTTTTTTCATTTTGCTTTTCTGGTTGGGTGTTTTTTGCTTCTTTGCATTTCAAATCTTTGCCTTGATTCTTGCGCTCCTCTGGTCTGCTGTTGGGAGTCTGTATAATATTCTTTATTTCAGTCCGTGTATGCTTAATTTCTAGTTGGTTCTTTATCATAACATTGAGGGTCTCATTAGATTTCTTGAGGATCTCACTACATTTATCGGCGGCTTCTAGACAGTTCTTAAGAGACCTTAAAAGTGTGGTTCTGAACTCAATATCCTCCATTGACAGTTTTGTCCTGTTTCTTTGTCTCCCCATTTTTTATGCTTTCTTGGTGCACCCCCTAGTGGTCTTTGTGCGCAGTCTTGTTGTAGTAAAGCCTTGATTGTTGTCGGCAACACCGGGGGTGATTTGACCTCCAGGCTAACTGGCTATGAGAGTCCCCTCTGTCTGCAGTGGGAGAGCTTCTGTGCTGGATCTCTAGGGCAGTGCTAATCTAGCGTTTGCCTGAGGCTATCCAGCAAATGACTCTGTGCAGGGTGTGGGCGGGGCGGATCCCCGGGGATCTACTGGGCGGGCCGGAGCGAGCAGTTATGGCTGCTCTCAGTTCCATCCCTAGGGGCTCTGCCTCACAGAGTCCCAGTAACCGCTGCAAACCTCGGAGAGAAAGCTGCCTTCGAGTTCTGACCGAAGCCAGACAGTCCCGCTTCTCCCATTTGAGTCTGGGTCCCTAGAGACTTGCCCGGATCTGGAGCTCAGAGTCTGAAACTCCCTCCCGATTGAAAACAACAACCGCGCCCTCCGCCTCCAGCCTGCTCTGCGTGCACTCCCACCTTAGTATTTCACTTCAGCACTGCGCCTCCTCTGAGTCTGGGTATGATATTCTCTTTCCTCCTAGTTGTAGAATTTCCACTCAGCCAGCCTTCCTGTGGTTCTGGATGATGTCCGTTCCGTCTTTTAGTTGTTTTTTGAAGTGGTTGTTCGAGACAGCAATATCCAGTGTTAACGTATGCCGCCATCTTGGTTTCTCTGTATTTCTTTCTCAGGTTCATCTTTGCCATTTTTAAGGCCAAAACAGTCTCGGGTTTTTATTCTGTCCACAGCAAAAGGTCAAGTTCATCTCAAAACTATGCACACTCGTTTTTAAACTGGCCTTTTCTCTTTACATGTGCACAGAAATCCCGGATGCATTTCTAAATTTTGTAAAACTTTTCAATTACAAGAAGGACTTTAATTTTAGAGTACTTGGATTACGGAAGATGGCAGCGATATAGGCAGACGCGTCCCAGGTCATGTCCCAGAGCAAATGGAGTGAGCAGCTCAAACTAATAACACCCACCCCAAACTGGCGAAATTACCCACCTGGTGAGACGGTTTGCAGCTGGGAAGGGCAGAACTCCCCTGGAAATGTAAAAAAAAACAACCCAGGGATTTGGGCAGGAAAGTTTGCCAGACCACTGAGCCCAAAGGGTTGGAAGGAGACCGAGTGGCAGACAGCCACGTCCCTTGGGACAGGCACAGCCCCTGACTGGGGAAAGGAATTCTGTGGGATTCCTGGCACCAGGGGAATTGAGATCTGGGTTCTGTGATCACAGAGGACTGAGCCTAAAGGGGGCAGCCTGAAGAGCTGACCAGACCATGCAGTGCAAGTAAGAGAAGAGCATTCAGAAACTAAGCCTTCCCCATTTCCGCGGCCGGCATTTGTTTGTTTGTTTTCACTGAATCCTGTTCATAAGACATTTCGGATACAGACACTCACCTGTGCTGAAGAGAGGGAGAAGGTGCAGACGAGTGGAACCTGGGGAGAGGATGGGTAGAGAGGGGAGCCGGGAGAGGTGGCAGCGAATTGAGTGCTGAGACACCCCTGGGCCCAGGATCCGGGCAGTCATTCTCTCCGGAGGGTGGGACTCCTCCACCAACCCCCAGGCAAGGAGCACAGCCACACCCAGATTCCACCCTGAAGGAGATAAAGGATTAAAATAATCTGATCAGTCCCTGGGAGTTAACACGGTCTGGCCTATAGAGGGATTTTCAATCCCAGGAACAACACAGAGCGGGTAACTATTAAGGAACCAGCTCTGGGCAATGCACTTCCCCACACCAGTTTTAAGTGCAATAGAGATGATAAACCCAAGCTACTGGACAGAGAGGCCCTATAGCCTCAGAAGCCAACCCAAAAATACTGCCACCCAGAGGCTGAGCTACAAACTGACTCTTAGCTAAATACAAATTAAGGCAGTCTGGGAAACAAATATGGCCTGCTTTAAAATCAGGACTGTCGTTTACAACACGGAGGAACAGTGTATCGCAGGGAAATTCAACACTCTCCTGAATACCTGATAGGACTAAGGCAAGCCAGACTGACGAGTAGAAGAACCGAAGGACCTTCACTACTGCAAATTTTTCTTTCTTCTTTTTTCTTTTTTCTTTTTTCACCTTTTAACTAAGAAACCAATTTTTTTCTTCTTTTTCCATCACCTGATTTTACCCTCTTAATTACTACATTTTTATTTTTAACCAGTATTATTACTGCTACCATTTTACCATTTTTTAAAGTGCCATTTTATTTTATTTTGGGATTAGTGTTCTGCATTCTATTTTCATAGTTCCTTTAGCATCAGTTTTCCCTAACTCAATTTTACCTCTATGCTAAAACCCTCTCCCTCACTTTTCCCCTTTTGTTGTCCTGTTTCTCTTACCCTATTCCTGCTTTAGATTTTCCCTATTCCTTCTGTTTACCTCCTGTCAAAATTCCACCCTACTTATATATCGTATTTCCAATCCACTGCTCTAAATCCTTATATACATATCCCTTATATTTTTTCACTATCCAATTTTTTTTTTTTTACTTATAAAGGAAACTTTTTATTCTTAATCCTCACCCGAGGATATGTTTTTTTTTAAATTAAATCTTTATTGTTCAGATTATTACATTTGTTCCTCTTTTTTCCCCCCATAACTCCCCTCCTCCCAGTTCCCACCCCACTCTCCGCCCTCACTCCCCACCCACTGTCCTCATCCATAGGTGCACGATTTTTGTCCAGTCTCTTCCCGCATCTCCCACACCCCTTTCCCCCCGCAAGAATAGTCAGTCCATTCCTTTTCTATGTCCCTAATTCTATTATAATCACCAGTTCATTCTGTTCATCAGATTATTTATTCACTTGATTCTTAGATTCACTTGTTGATAGATGCATATTTGTTGTTCATAATTTGTATCTTTACCTTTTTCTTCCTCTTCCTCTTCTTAAAAGATACCTTTCAGCATTTCATATAATCCTGGTTTGGTGGTGATGAACTCCTTTAGCTTTTCCTTATCTGTGAAGCTCTTTATCTGACCTTCAATTCTGAATGATAGCTTTGCTGGATAAAGTAATCTTGGTTGTAGTTTCTTGGTATTCATCACTTTGAATATTTCTTGCCATTCCCTTCTGGCCTGCAAAGTTTCTGTTGAGAAATCAGCTGACAGTCGTATGGGTATTCCCTTGTAGGTAACTGACTGTCTTTCTCTTCTGCTCTTAAGATTCTCTCTTTATCTTTTGCTCTTGGCATTTTAATTATGATGTGTCTTGGTGTGGTCCTCTTTGGATTCCTTTTGTTTGGGGTTCTCCGCGCTTCTTGGACCTGTAAGTCCATTTCTTTCACCAGGTAGGGGAAGTTTTCTGTCATTATTTCTTCAAATAGGTTTTCAATATCTTGTTCTCTCTCATCTTCTGGCACCCCTATAATTCGGATGTTGGTATGCTTGAAGCTGTTCCAGAGGCTCCTTACACTGTCCTCGCATTTTTGGATTCTTTTTTCATTTTGCTTTTCCGGTTGGGTGTTTTTTGCTTCCTCGCATTTCAAATCATTGACTTGATTCTTGCGCTCCTCTGGTCTGCTGTCGGGAGTCTGTATAATATTCGTTATTTCAGTCCGTGTATGCTTAATTTCTAGTTGGTTCCCCAATATAAGATCGAGGGTCTTATTAGTTTTCGTGTAGATCTCATTAAGTTTATCGGCAGCTTCTAAACAGTTCTTGAGAGACCTTAAAAGTGTGGTTCTGAACTCTATATCTTCCATTGACAATTTTGTCCTGTTTCTTTGTCTCCGCATTTTGTTATGCTTCCTTGGTGCACCCCCTAGTGGTCTTTGTTCACAGTCTTATAGTTAAATCTTGATTGTTGTAGCTAATACCACGGAGGGTTTGACCTCCAGGCCAAGTGGCTATGAGAATCAGCTGTGTCAGCAGTGAGAGAACTTCTGTCCTCTAGGGAGGTGCTAATCTAGCCTTTGCCTGAGGCTATCCGGCAAATGCCTCTGTGCAGGGCTTGGGTAGGGCAGGTCGCACAGGATCAACAGGGTGGGCCGGAGAGAGCAGTTATGGCGGCTCTCAGTCCTGTCCCCAGGGGCTCTGCCTCTCTAAGTCCCAGCACCCACTGCAAAGCTGGGAGAGAAAGCTGCACTCGCTCTGACCGAAGCCAGACAGTCCCGCTTCTCCCGTTTGAGTCTGGGTCCCTAAAGACTCTCCTGTATCTGGAGCTCAGAGTCTGAAACTCCCTCCCGATTGAAAACGCCAGCCGCGCCCTCCGCCGCCAGCCCGCTCCGTGCACTCTGCACCTCAGAATTTGACTTCAGCACTGCGCCTCTTCTGAGTGTCCGTATGCGTTTCTCTTTCCTCCTAGTTGTAGGACTTCCACTCAGCCAGTCTTCCTGTGGTTCTGGGTGATGTCCGTTCCGTATTTTAGTTTCACTTTTGAAGTAGTTGTTCAAAGCAGCAAACTCCAGCGTTAACCTATGCCGCCATCTTGGTTCTCCTCCCACTATCCAAATTTTTTTTCTTCTTTTATCTTTCTATTGTTTTGTTGCTGTTTGCTTGATTTTTGAGTATATTGTTTTTGTTGTTGTTGTTGTTGTTGTTTGTTTTTTTGTGTGTGTGTGTGTGTGTGTGTGTGTGTGTGTGTGTATTTAGGACTGATTGTGAGGCTGTTTTTCTTTTTCTTTTTCTTCTTTTCTTCCGGATTTTTCCCCTCCCTTCCCCCCTGCCCCCCCGGTTACTTCCCCCCTGCCCCCCCGGTTATTTTTGTGCTTCTGTTTTCCCTTGGCTCTCTTGATAATATTGGTTGTTTCTAGGTTGCATTCATCTCCAGAAAGCTGTTGCTGGAATTCATTGGGATTAGTGGCGGTTCTATAGGAGTTTTCTCCTCATATACATAGTCTCTTTCCCTCTTCTACTTCATTCTCTCTTTTCACTCATTTTTTTTTCTCTTTTCTTTCCCTCTCCTTTTTCCCAATTTCATTTTTGCACTCCTTTTTTTCCTTCCCTACTTTTCTTTTCTTCTTTTTTCACTTTTCTCTTTTTCTCTTCTTTCTTCCTTATCACCTAATTCTCTTAATTTGGGTGGTCAACTTTATTTGGGTTTATTAATATCGTGAATATATTTGTGTTTAGTGCCTGGTACGTGGTGCCTTGTTGTGTTGTATTTTGTGCTTTTCAATCAATGCAGCAGATCCAAGGAACAGTAGCCTCCTGAGCACCACACCCTTTGTCTGAGGAACAGCAGCTGTACGTAAAGCCTCCCCCCATTAGCCAGAAGAGCCACCACAGCTTTGAACAGCACCCACCAGAGGAGCTGCTGCCAAATGAGGAGCAGCTGCTATCGCAACTGCCCGAGGAGCAACCACAGTCCAAGGAGCCACTGCCACCCAGCGAGCAGCCACTGAATGACTCAACGTCTAGATATGTCAGTGAGATCAAATATGGGTAGACAAAGAAACCCCCAACGGAAAGAGAAGGAGGACTTGCCAGAAAAGCAGCTAAGTAATACAGAGGCATGCAACCTGACATAAGAAGAATTCAGAATAAGGGTCCTAGAGTGCATAAACGGGATGGAGGGAAAAATCAACAACTTCTGCAAGAAGCTAGAAGAAACAGATGAAAAAGTCAACTACCTATGCAAGAAGCAAGAAGAAACAGATGAAAAAATCAATAACATCTGGAAGAAGCTAGAATAAACAGATGAAAAAATCAACAATTTAAGTAAGACCCAAAAAGAAATGAAGAGTGATATAGCTGCTATAAAAAACACCATAGAAAGTATCAACAGTAGACTAGGAGAAGCGGAGGACTGAATTCATGAATTAGAAGACAAGGAAGCAAAACACACCCAAAATGTACTGCAATTGGAGAAAAAAATTAAAAGACAGGAGGAGAGCCTAAGGGAGCTTTGGGACAACATGAAACGAAACAACATACGAATAATAGGGGTGCCAGAACAACAGAAAGATGAACAAGGATTAGAAAACTTATTCGAAGAAATAATATCAGAAAACTTCCCTAAGGTGGGGAAGAAAAATGTCACACAAGCCCAGAGAGTCCCAAACAAGGTGAACCCAAAAAGACCCACACCAAGACACATCATAATTACCATGGCAAATGCTCAGGATAAAGAGAGAATCTTACAGGCTGCAAGAGAAAGATGGAAAGTTACATACAAGAGATCTCCCATTAGATTATCAAATGATTTCTCAACAGAAACACATCAGGCCTGAAAAGAATGGATGAAAATTTACAAAGTGATGCAAACCAAAGAACTGAATCCAAGAACACTCTATCCAGCAAGGCTATCATTCAAACTTGAAGGGGAAATAAGCTTCACAGACAAAAAAAGGCTAAAGGAGTTTATCACCACCAAGCCAGCAATGCAGGAAATGCTAAAGGGAATGGCGTAAAAAGAAGAACTAAAAAGCTCAGAAAGAAAACAGCCACACAAAAAAACAAATGGCTACAAACAAGTACCTTTCAATAACAACTTTAAACGTAAATGGACTAAATGCTCCAACCAAAAGACATCGAGTGGCTGAATGGATAAAAAAAATGACACATACATCTGCTGTCTACAAGAGACCCACTTCATTAGAAGGGTCTCAGACGGACTGAAAGTAAAAGGATGGAAAAATATCTTTCAGGCAAATGGAAAGGAAAAGAAAGCTGGGGTAGCAATACTTATATCGGACAAAATAGACTTCAAAATGAAGGCCATAACAAGAGATAAGGAAGGCCACTTCATAATACTAAAGGGATCAATACAACAAGAAGATATAACCCTGGTAAACATATATGCACCCAATGCAGGAGCACCCAAATTCGTAAAAAAACTCCTGGATGATATGAAAGGAGAGATCAACAATACAATCATAGTAGGGGACTTTAATACACCACTGACACCAATTGATAAGTCCTCTAGACAAACAATCAGCAAAGAAACAGCAATCCTAAATGACTCACTAGATCAGATGGACTTAATTGACATCTTCAGAACACTTCACCCCAAAGCCACGGAATATAAATTCTTCTCAAGTGCTCATAAGACATATTCAAAAATAGACCATATATTGGGTCACAAGCAAAGTATCCCCAAATTCAAGAAGATTGAAATCATAAAAAGCATCTTCTCAGACCACGATGGCATAATATTAGAAATAAACTACAATAAAAACAACCCAAAATACTCAAACACCTGGAAGCTGAATAGCATGTTATTAAATATTGATTGGGTTACCCATGAGATCAAAGAAGAAATTAAAAATATCCTGGAAACTAATGACAATGAAAACACAACAATCCAAAACCTATGGGACACAATGAAAGCAGTCCTGAGAGGGAAGTTTATAGCTCTACAGGCCTATCTCAAAAAACAAGAAAAAAATGGTAGTAAATCATCTAACTCTACAACTCAAAGAATTACTAAGAGAGCAACAAGAAAAGCCCAGAGTGAGCAGAAGGAAGGAGATAATAAATATTAGAGCAGAAATAAATGAAATAGAGACCAAAAAAAAAAAAATACAGAAAATCAATGAAACAAAGAGCTGGTTCTTTGAAAGGATAATCAAGATTGATAAACCTCTAGCCAGGCTCACCAAGAAGCAAAGAGAAAGGGCCCAGATAAACAAAATCAGAAACGACAGAGGCGAAATAACAACAGATCCCACAGAAATATAAATGATTGTTAAAAAATACTATGGACAGCTCTACTCCAACAAACTAGACAACCTGGAGGAATTGGACATGCTCCTAGAAAGATACAACCTTCCAAAACTCAATCAGGAAGAATCTAAAAATCTCAATAGGCCAATAACTATGGAAGAAATTGAAGCAGTCATTGAAACGCTTCCAGCAAACAAAAGCCTGGGACCAGATGGCTTCACAGGGGAGTTTTACCAAACATTCAAGGAAGAACTAAAACCTATCCTCCTCAGACTACTACAAAAAATTCAAGAGGAAGGAACACTTCCAAGCTCATTCTATGAAGCCAGCATCACCCTAATACCAAAACAAGGTAAAGACAACACAATGCAAGAGAATTACAGGCCAATATCCCTCATGAAAATAGATGCCAAAATCCTCAACAAAATCTTAGTAAATCGGATCCAGCAGTACATCAGAAAGATCATACACCATGACCAAGTAAGATTTATCCCAGGGATGCAAGGATGGTACAATATCCGCAAATCAATAAACGTGATACATCACATAAACAAATTAAAAGAAAAAAACCACATGGTCATATCAATTGATGCATAAAAAGCATTTGACAAAATTCAACACCCATTTTTGATAAAAACTCTCAGTAAGGCGGGAGTACAAGGATCATACCTCAACATAATAAAAGCCATATATTACAGGCCCACAGCCAACATCCTACTCAATGGACAAAAACTAACACCATTTCCCCTATGAACAGGAACAAGACAGGGATGCCCCCGCTCACCACTCCTGTTCAACATAGTACTGGAAGTGTTAGCCATTGCAATTAGGCAAGAAGAAGAAATAAAAGGCATCCAAATTGGAAAAGAGGAAGGAAAACTGTCCTTATTTGCAGATGACATGATATTATACATACAAAACCCTAGAGACTCCATCAAAAAGCAACTAGACATAATACATGAATTTGGCAATGTAGCAGGATACAAAATTAACCCCAAGAAATCTGAGGCATTTCTATACACCAATAGTGAACTTTCAGAAAGAGATACTAAAAAAGCAATTCCATTTACCATCCCACCAAAATAATTAAGCTACCTAGGAATAAACTTAACTAAAGAGGTAAAAGACCTCTACTCAGAAAACTACAGGACGTTGAAAAAAGATATAGAGGAAGACATAAACAGATGGAAGAACATACTGTGTTCATGGATTGGTAGAATCAACATCATTAAAATGTCCATATTACCCAAAGCAATCCATAAATTCAATGCACTTCCCATTAATATACTAGCGGCATACTTCACAGATCCAGAACAAACTCTCCAAAAATTCATCTGGAATAAAAAAAGACCCTGAATAGCTGCAGCAATCCTGAGAAAGAACAAAGGAGGTGGGATCTCAATACCAGATATCAAGATGTATTACAAAGCCACTGTTCTCAAAACTGCCTGGTCCTGGCACAAGAACAGGCACATAGATCAATGGAATAGAATATAGAGCCCAGAAATCAACCTGAACCAATATGCTCAATTAATATTTGACAAAGGAGGCAAGAACATACAATGGAGCTAAGATAGTCTCTTCAATAAATGGTGTTGGCGCAATTGGACAGATATATGCAAGGAAATGAAACTAGACCACCAACTTACACAATACACAAAAATAAACTCAAAATGGATAAAGGACTTAAATGTACGACAGGAAACCATAAAAATTCTAGAAGAATCCAAAGGCAACAAAATCGCAGACATAAGCCGAAGCAATTTCTTCACTGATACAGCTCCTAGGGCACTTGAAACTAAAGAGAAAATGAACAAATTGGACTACATCAAAATAAAAAGCTTCTGCACAGGAAAAGAAACCATCAACAAAACAACAAGAAAACCCACTGTGTGGGAAAACATATTTGCCAATGTCATATCTGATAAGGGCCTAATCTCCAAAATTTATAGGGAACTCATACAACTTAACAAAAGAAGATAAACAATCCAATCAAAAAAATGGGCAAAGGACCTAAATAGACACCTTTCAAAAGAGGACATTCAGAAAGCCAAGAGACATATGAAAACATGCTCAAAGTCACTAATCATCCGAGAGATGCAAATCAAAACAACAATGAGGTACCATCTCACACCCGTCAGACTGGCTATCATCAACAAATCAACAAACGACAAGTGCTGGAGAGGATGTGGAGAAAAAGGAACACTTGTGCACTGCTGGTGGGAATGCAGACTGGTGCAGCCACTATGGAAGACAGTATGGAGTTTCCTCAAAAAACTGAAAATGGAACTCTCATTTGACCCTGTGATCCCACTTCTAGGCATATATCCCAAGAAACCAGAAACACCAATCAGAAAGGATATATGCACCCCTATGTTCATAGCAGCACAATTCACCATAGCTAAGATCTGGAAACAGCCTACGTGCCCATCAGTAGACGAATGGATTAGAAAACTGTGGTACATCTACACGATGGAATACTATGCTGCTCTAAAAAGGAAGGAACTCTTACCATTTGCAAAGGCATGGATGGAACTGGAGAGCATTATGCTAAGTGAAATAAGCCAGTCAATGAAGGAAAAATACCACATGATCTCACTCATTCATGGATAATAGAGAGCATTATAAACTTTTGAAGAATAATAGATACAGAGGTAGAGCTGCCGCAAACATATTGTCAAACTTTAGCGGGAAGGCCGGGGAGGGTTGGGGGGCAGGAGGGAGGGGGGTAAGAGATCAACCAAAGGACTTGTATGCATGGATATAAGCATAACCAATGGACATAACACACGGGGGAGTAGGGGAAGCTAGAGGACTGTCAGGGCGGGGGGAAAAAAGGACACAAATGTAATACCCTTTGTACTACTTTAAGCAATAAAAAAGAAAAAGAAAAAAAGAAAACTTGGGGAGGGGGCATCCATATTGGATCACCACGTGTTCCCTTCTTCCTGTCCCCCACATCCTGCTTTGGGAGAAGTTTCAGCGTCATGCTTAATAGAAGTCATGCTTAATAGAAGAAGACATTTTAAATTTTTTTCCTATTTTGCTTTCTAAAATCATGACTAGCACCCAAGGTTATCTTAGCCAAAGTTTGGTTGTCATAAGATGTTCTCCGGTAATTTTTAAATAAAACATTAAGTAATCTCATTGTGGGAGAGCTTATAGCTCTGCCTTTTCCTGCCACATTTGAATCTCTCCACACCAGGGGCAGACTCGGCAGCAGGGTTTCATTTCTTATTACAGATTTTAGATTCCAAATACAAATTAAGATTTTAATTTGGACAAGAAACCACATTAAGATGACCATGGCACTCTTTTTTTTTTTCCAGCCTGATTCAAAAGAGTACCTTTTAATACTCCAATTTCATTTTTTTCCCCCGCCCTAGACAGTCACCTAGCCTCCCCTATCTCCCAGTGTCTTATGTCCATTGGTTATGCTTATATGTCCAATTTCTTTATAAGTTGGCCTTTTTGCATAGGTGATTCTATTAACGGAGAATAAACATTTCAGAATTAGGACATGGAGGTGGAGGGAGCCATGAAGGCCATTCCTCCCATTTTTTCTTTTCTTTCTGCTCCTCTTAAGGAGCGGAGGGTGCAAGGGGGAGGAGATCTATCCTCCTTGACCTCTCTAAAGGCTCTAGCAAATGAAATACCGTTTTCCACAAGGGGAAACAATTTTTGGCAAGTTCTGATTAACTTTTTGGCAACTTTTAAGATCTAATGCACCTTTTTCAAGAAACCAAGGGTTATGTTCTATAATAACATGCAAAAACTATAAAATTTTAACTCCTTAAGCATGCAAATCAAAAGTCTATAATAAAGTTTCTTACTTTTTTAAAAGCCAAATCTACTTTTTTATTAAAGCCAAATCCTGCCCCGTTATCCTGGCGAAAGAAAACGTTCCCAGCCTACTTACAGCTCGCGACTTCTGAAGTTGATCCTGGGCATTGTGTGTGGTGAATTTCCCCCACCTTTTTTCGGTGAATGTTCCACACCTTTTCTGGGTGAATTTTCCACACCTTTTCTCGGTGAATTCTTTCTTCCTCACCTTTTTCGGTGAAACTTCCTTTTTTCACTCTAGCGAAACCTTCACTTCCAGTTTTCCCGTCATGGGCACCAGATGTTGTGTGCTTCCTTCCCACGTCCCGCATGGGTCAGTGTTCAGGAACTGGAAGCAGAGCTGCACACAAATGAATATGAAAAGACAAGAGATAATTTGGAAAAATTGGGGACCAGGCGGGCAAGTCCAACTCAAGGGGAAGGACTTCCTCCCGTGCTCAGGCCTCACCATGCTTTTATTGATCTGGGATGCACCCATAGTGTAGACTTTAGGCAGGTGACCCCCAGCAACAGGCAGACTAGCCCATCAGCAAGGATTTACATAATAATAAATGGGTGAGTAGTTTCAGCCACCACTGTCTGGACAAGCAGAGGTGGCGCCTGCTCCAATCTTTGCTAGGGCTTCAAAGGCACCCAGCCTTCGGGGGGGTTCTCTGTCTATGCTTATGAAATAGTGAAGGCAATAAACAGTTTCCAACAAATATATTTGCAAACAACAGCTCTGAGAAAGTTTTCAAATTGAAAAGTATATAAAGAATTCATAAAACTCAACACCAATTAACAATCCAGTTTTAAAATGAACAGAAGACCTAAACAGACACTTCTTTCAAGATGACATACAGATATATATGAAAGAAACTTAACTTCACTAGATGTTAAGAAATGCAAATCAAACTACAATGAGATAATACTTGAAACCTCTTAGGATGTCTAGATTTATTTTTTAATTGTGAGGGATGTATTTTTTAGATATAGATCACTATATCAGTATATCTCATCATCACTATATAAAAAGGATGAATGAGTGAACAAGAGAATGACTGGGTAAGGGGGTAGATGTCTCCATTTTCTACTCCCCACCCACAACCTCCCCCAAGCTTTCACTGTAATATTATCTGTGTTCATGCATATAGCAAAATTTGAATAAAACTTAACTAAAAATAAATGTAAAATTATAATCTATTACTAAAAAATATCATTTGGCATTATCAGATGTAATTTACAAATCCATGTAAAAATATAGGATTTTTTTAAATAAAAATATAGGATTGTTTATATTTAACAATCAAAATATTAACTAATTATACTTTTGGAATAAAAAAATGATCATTTAATATTTATTTGATCAACAAAGTCAGAAAAAACAGTTTCAAATCTACACTAATAACAGAGAAACATGGTAATTGGCATATGACCGCTACCCTTTTCATTGGCTAATCAGCGAGATATGCAAATTAACTGTTAGCCAAGATGGCGGCCGGCAGCCAGCAGCTTGAAACTAACATGAGGCTTGCTTGCCTCAGTGAGGGAGGATCATTGGAGGAAACCAACGTTCCCCGCCTGTGGCTGCATGCCTCTGAGCGGGCAGTTTAAGAAACATTGTAACAAATACCGCTGGACTTCAGCCAGCAGATTCGCAACATTGTAAGCAAAGGCCAGAAACCTACTTTGAGCCACGGAGGCCTAAGAGCTGGAGCCAAGCCTCAAGGTAAAGCTGGCCCAGAATAAAAAAAAAAAAAGAAAAGAAAAGAAAAAAAGGAGCGGTTGGGAACTTCAGTCACTCCCAGCCTGAAAACAGCCCTCAGCCCCTCACCCAGACTGGCCAGGCACCCCAGTGGGGACCCCCACCCTGATCCAGGACACCCTTCAGGGCAAACCAGCCGGCCCCACCCATGCACCAGGCCTCTACCCTATATAGTAAAAGGGTAATATGCCTCCCAGCACCAGGATCAGCATGACAGGGGGCAGTGCCCAAACCCCCTGATTGCCCTGCGGCTCTGTGTGTGACAGGGGCCGGGGCCCCAACCCCCTGAGCAGCCCTGCTCTGTGCCTGATAGGGGGGAGCTCCCCAACCCCCCCCCCATGGGCCCTGCTCTGTGTGTGATGCGGTAGAGTCATAACCTCCACATCGGCCCTGCCCTGAGTGTGAGAGTGGCGGTGCCCCAACCCCCTGATGGGCCCTGCCCTGTGTGTGACAGGGGGTGTCACCGCAATCTCCCCATTGACCCTGCCTTGAGTGTGACAGGGGACGGTGCCCCTACCCCCCACTTGGCCCTACCCTGAGCGTGACTGAGGGTGGCATCACACCCTCCCAATCTGCCCTGCTCTGTGCATGACAGGGGGTGGCGCCCCAACTCCCCAGTCAGCCCTACTCTGAGCCCAACCGGGGGCTGCATCTAGGGATTGGGCCTGCCCTCTGCCACCCAGGAGCAGGCCTAAGCCAGCAGGTCGTTATCTCCCGAGGGGTCCCAGACTGTGTGAGGGCACAGGCCGGGTTGAGGGGCCTCTCCCCTCCCCCCCGAGTGCACAAATTTTTGTGCATCAGGCTGTTGGGGACCGTCATGCTGCTGGCAAAGTCTAAGCTGACCAGAGGACATGGAAAATATAGAAGTTTGGCAGAAGGTCGGACAAAGATTACGTGATTTTTATTCTGCAACTCCCACTCAAACACTGGTTAATGCATTTTTCTTATGGAATTTAATACGGGATTGTTTAAATCCCAGGCATGACCATAATCAACCATCTCTTAAGCCAAAAAAGAAGAGAAATATTAAAAATTGCATAAGGAAGGAAGCATCTGCTCTTAATAATCTAAGAAATACTAGCTGTAAAGGATTGAAGTGTCTAAAAATAAGAAATTATAAGAAGAAGAAGAGAAATATTAAAATGAAAT
Source organism: Myotis daubentonii (assembly GCF_963259705.1). Taxonomy (NCBI): domain Eukaryota; kingdom Metazoa; phylum Chordata; class Mammalia; order Chiroptera; family Vespertilionidae; genus Myotis; species Myotis daubentonii. Next base: position 4,193,411 of record NC_081862.1, read on the forward strand.
TAATCAAATAGTACAGGCCAGTAAGCCAAATGTAATAATTAATATCTCTTAATAATTATAAAAACGTATAATCTTTAAATCATATATACACATTTATATTTAATAGTCTTTCAAGTTAGATTTCAAAACTATAACCAAGGAATGACTTTGGGACATTTCATGGGCCCTGAAATGTTTTCAAAATTCTATTCTCTTAAAGAATTTTTTAATAAAGCCAATTTAATATACTTAAAATCACAGAAAAAGCTTTATTAAATAAAAAATTAATAAATATATATATTTAAGTTTTTGCCTCTAAGAAAGGGCAAAACAAGTTATTTTATTTAAAATTTCTTAAAATACAGCAATAAATTTTAAGATATAATTTAAAATAACAAAAGCTCCTTGCTACTATATTTTAAATTAGGCTAGAGATAGGCAGTATTTACACCTCGTAAATCAGACATACAACTTTACTAAATTTACTAACTTTATTAATAAAAATACCTACCATAAAAAGCCAATATCTTTATAAGCAATTAAATCCTAGTAAAATAAATTCTCCACTCATATTACTAGAATCCCCTATATTCCCCAAGGACAAAGCATAGTTAAAAGGGCACATCGTTCCGTGAAAAATCAGATCTAAAAAACAAAGAAGGGGGAGCTAAGGGGTCCGTACTCTCCTCACCAAATATTACAACATTCACTATTTACTTTAAATTTTTTAAATCTGGACACGCAGGGTTTGTCTGCTGCAGATTGACAATAGACCATGAGAGCCCATTGGGTTGCCTTAGTAAAATAGAAAGATCCTAACAGTATAGATTTGCTAACTTGGGGAAGAGGGTATACTTGTGCTTAAGTTCCAGATGCAGGCCCCAGTGACCGAGTTTGCAATTGGAGCTCTGAGGAAGAGGCAGAACACGCTCCAGTGGAGGCGTCCTTGGCAGACCCTTCAGACGGAGATGGCCCCTCCTCACCTGGGGCTCTTTTAAGAGGCTGGATGCGGAAGCTCAAAGCATTCACTCGGAACTCTTCCTAGGGATTGATTTTGGCTTTGATCGCCTTGACTGGAGTTTTGCCAGTGACTTTGGCTGAGGTTCACTGGACTCATATAATTGATCCACCAACCTTCACTCTGCAGACTTGGACTAATCCTGATCCTCATTTAACTACCAACAACTTGGACTATACTCAAGGGACTTGGGTGAGGCCTAATGGACATTTGGGGGACTCTCATTTTCAAGCATTGTTTAACCAGACCCTCACCTTGAATGTACCTACTGTTCCTCTGTATATTCCTTAATAGCTTTTATTATGTCTACTATGGTAATTATTTCTTCTGCTATAACATCAGAATTTGCTTTAAAAGACCTCTATCCTTACAGCCCAACAAGTAGATAGTAGGTTACACAACCTGACCTCCAACTAGGAAATAGGGCAAGTTTATATTAGTAGCTAGAGCAACGGGGCAAAATTAGTTAATGAATACCTTAGTAACGGGACATTATTGATTAATTATAGTTTTATATAATTCACTTATGTTTTAGTAACTGCACTTAGTAACAATAATTGATTATATAACTTTAAAATTACATGAGGAAATTATGGCTATATCTAATTCTAAGTCTCCATTGCTTCCACCCTCAGAGGTGGCCAAGCAAATCTTTGACACCCTCGAAGAGTGGTTTTCTCATTTTCATAGTTTGTCTCTGCTATGAAGTGCTGCAATGACAATTAGTGTAATATTAATTATACTTTATTTTTTACCAGTCGGCATCTGAATCCTCGGAGCCAGCTTACAAGCTATCCAGACCTCCATCCATGAGCTTCAACTAAAAAACAAAGAAGGGGGAGACCGTCATGCTGCTGGCAAAGTCTAAGCTGACCAGAGGACATGGCAAAGCCCTGGACTCTACCCTATGTCGATCCTGGAAGGTTTTAAGGTCGAAGCTCAGGAAAGGTTTAAGGCTTAATTAGAGTTTGCAGCAAAGTGGAATTAGACAAGGCTTGACCGAGGCACGACCTTGGTGGCTAAAAGTGCAGTTACTGAAACATAACCTGATTGTCATAGTAACTGTCAAACATAGATGAATCTAGGCAACGCTTGCCCAGTCTTGCCCAGCCTATACCAATCTGCTACTTCCCTATAATGGGCCAAGTCCTAGCAGTGATCTGTGAAGCATGACCAGTCACAACTTAGATATAAAGCAGTGTGTGTAAAGAATAAAGTTGCTGGTGATGGTGCCTTGTGCCAGTCCTCCCAACCCCATCTCATGGTCTCTTGTATTTCATCCCATGCCACCTCTACCCATCGGACCCTCTCCAAGGTGCGGGTCACCGCACCGGGCCTCTAGTATTATAATAAAAATGAGATTATAAATTTATAATAATAATAATACCTACATTTATAAAACCCATTTTCTGACTGAAAAAATGTTTTGCAGAAAAATAGGTATTAAGTGGACATAAAACTGAAATTAAAATGAATTCTTGAAAACTGCCTCAAAGATGGCAGCCAATAGAAGAGCAATGAGAAAGAGAGTGTGAGTGAGTGAGCGAGTGAAAGGGGAGTATATGGATGTGTGTGGTGTGTGTGTATGAGTGAATGAGAGATTCTGAAGGAGTCTCAGGGGGCTGGCCAACTGGGCTTTCCTGGACTGGGAGCCCTGCTACTGCTGCAAGCACTCCTGGACAGCCAGCTCTGGCACAGAAACCATGCCGTCTTGAAGGGAAGAGCTATGTGACCTGGATGCCAGCCTCACCATACCCACACTGGGGAAGTCACACAAATCCAAGAAGCTCAGAGAGTCCCAAGTATGATGAACCCCAAAAGATCCACACCAAGACACATCATAATTAAATTAGCAAACATCAATGACAAAATGAAATCTAAAGGCCGCAAGAGGAAGACAAAATGATATCTACAAGGGATATCTCCTTCAACTATCAACTGATTTCTCAACTGAACCTGTTGGGCCAGAAGTAAATGGAATGAAGTACACAAAGTGATGCAAAAGAGGGGACTAAATCGAAGAATACTCTATCCAGCAAGACTGAAATTCAAAACTAAAGTAGAAATAAGAAGCTACACAGACAAAAAAAAAAAAAAAGCTTAAGGGAGTTTATTGTCAATAAGACATCATTACAAGAAATGCTAAAGGGACTGTTGTAAAAAGAAGAAGTAGAAAGGGTAGAAGGAACAGAAGCATAAAGAATAAATATAGCTATAAACAAGGACTTAGCAATAATAACTTTAAACTACAATAGATTAAATGCTCCAATGAAAAGACATAGGTTGGCTGAATGGATAAGAAAACATGACCATAGATATAATGTCTACAAAGAGACCCACCTCAGAACAAGGGATTCCCACAAGCTCAAAGTAAAGGCATGGAAAAATTTTCTTCAGGAAAATGGAAAAAGAAAAAAACTTGAGAAGAAGTACTTATATCTGTCAAAATAGACCTCAAAGTAATGGCCATAACAAGAGGTAAAGAAGGCCACTTCATAATACGAAAACGATAATTGCAAGAAGAGTATATAACTCTGGTAAACATATATGCATGCAATACAGGAGAGTTCCAATACATACAAATACTTCTGGAAGGTATCTAGGGAGAGATCAAAAGCAACACAATTGTAGTAGGAGATTTTAATACTCCATTGATGCCATTGAGTAAATCCTCAGGACAAGAAATTCAGCAAAGAAACAGCAATCCTAAACGACTCAGTAGATCAGATGCAACTAATTGTCAACTTCAGAATAATTCACCTCAAAACTACAGGACATACATTCTTCTTAAGTGCACACAGGATATTCTCAAAGATATACCATATGTTAGGACACAGGCTAAGTCTCTACAAATTCAAGAAGACTGAAATCATATCAAGCATCTTCTCAGATCACAATGGCATGAAATTAGAAACCATCTAAAATAAAAACAATTATAAACAATCAAACTATTAAACAACAAATGAGGTACCAAGGAGATCATAAAAGAAATAAAAAGCATCCTGGAAACAATTGACAAAGAAAACTCAACAATCTAAAATCTATGAGACACAATGAAAGCAGTCCTGAGAGGGAAGTTCATTGAAATACAGGCCTACCTAAAAAAACATGAAAAATTGTTAATAAATTATTTAACCTGCAACTTAAAGAATTTGGAAGAGAGCAACAAGAAAAACCTAGAGTAAGTAGGAGGAAGAAAATAGTAAAGATCAGAGCAGAAATAAATTACAAAGATGCACACACACACACAATCACACACAAAAAACAAAAGATCAATAGAACAAAAGGCTGTTTCTTGAAAGGATAATCAAGATTGATAAACCACAGGCTCACCAAGAAGAAAAGAGATAAGACATAAATAAACAAAATCAGACCCCACAAACATACAAAGGATTGAGGGGAAAAAAAACAAACTATGAACAACTGTACTCCAATAAACTGGACAACCTTGACCAAATGAACATATTCCTAGAAAAATACAATCTTCCCAAACTCAAACAGAAAGAATCAGAAAACCTGAATAGACTGATAGCTACTAAAGAAAAAGAAGCAGTAATTTAAATACCCAGCAAAACCACGACCCTGGTCTGGACAACTTCAGAGGGGGAGTTTTACCAAACATTCTTAGAAGATTAAGCATCTATCCTCCTCAAAGTATTCAAACAAATTCAGAAAGAAGGAACATTTCCAAGCTATTTATTTGAGTCCAGCATTACCCTAATTCCAAAACCAGATACAGAAACTACAAAGAAAGAGAACTACTAGCCAATATTTCTGATGAACATATATGCTAAAACCCGCAACAAAATTCTAACAAATTGAACCCAACAATACATTAGAAAGATCACACACCATGACAAAGTGGGATTTATTCCAAGGATGCAAGGCTGGTATGATATCCATAAATCAATAGATGCTATACATCACACAAACAAATTGAAAGATTAAAAACTACATAATCATATGAATCTACATATATAAAAATCTAAGCGACCATCACAACCAAAACAACCGAATGAATATATGACCAAAAAGCCTGTGTGGGATGACCAGGCCAGCAGGGGTGTTAGTGAGGGATGACCAAATGACTGAGCAGTAGGCTGCGTGGGGGAACAGGCTAGCAGGTGGAGCCATTGAGGGTTACTAGGCCAGCACGGGGGGGCTGTGAAAGCCAATCAAGCCAGCAGAGAGGGGCAGTGAGGGGCGACCAGACTGGTGGGGGTGGCAGTTAGGGGTGACCAGGGCAGCAGGGAGGTGGTAAGAGGTGACCAGGCCATTGGTGGAGGCAGTTAGGGGTTACCAGGCTGGCAGGGGGGGGGGAAGTTGGGAGTGATCAGGCAGGCAGGCAGGTGAGCAATTAGGTGCCAGTAGTCCCAGATTATGAGAGGGATATCTGAACTGCCAGTTTAGACTTGATTCTGAGGTACCAGATAAGAGAGGGTGCAAGCTGGGCTGAGAGGACCCCCACCCTGTGTACGAATTTCATGCACCAGGCCTCTAGTAGATGTATAAAAAGCATTCAACAAAATCCAACACCCTTTTTTGGTAAAAACTCAGCAAAGTCGCAATAGCCTCAACATAATAAAAGCCATATATGACAACCCTACAGCAAACATCATACCAGTGGGCAAAAAACTAAAATCATCTATCTATATAAAAGGCTAATAAGCTAAGTATCCTTCCGTCCATCTGGATAATGACAACACACAGCAATACCTGATTCCTCTCCCTAGCGACTACCCTCCTTGCAGTTTCTTCAGCTCAGGAACACGACTTTCTTTATACCAATTTGGAAACAATTTACATTGTAACCAAATGTCTGTGAAATGTTTTCCTGAGCCTCTTCTCATTGCATCCTCACAGAAGTGTTGGAATAGGTAGATAGGAGACTCAGTGAAATCCTATTTTCTTTTATTAGCTGGAAAACAGTGATATAGAAAACTTAGAAACTGGATCCAACTGAAAATAATGAAGAAATGGTGGACCTTGAAAATGACTTCAGGTTTTCTCACTGTGCACAATATAGTCAAACACTGCTGCAGTTAAATATTTTACCCTTTGTTCTCCCTGTGTGATCTACAATAATAATGTGCTTCACATTGATATTCACTGCTGTGTGGTTGACAATTACTTGAAAGAGAAGTTGGGGTGCTTCACTGCGCTGGAGAAAGTTTAGTCAAATTAGAAAGCAGCTCTAATTAACAAGTTTATTCTATATCTATAAAAAGTTAAGTTGCCTAGCACATGCACGATACATATAAAGCTCTCAACATCAATCGCACGTGTGTGTGTTTCCATCTGTCATGTTGATCATGAATTTGGATGACACTTCTATTATATTCAGTATTGCTATTAAAATATTTCTAATAAATTTCCTTTCAATGTGCACAAATACATGCACTGGACCATTAGTTTCCTATAAGAACAGGAACAAGAGAGGGATGCCCACCTTAACCACTCCTATTCAACAAAGTACTAGAAAGTCTACCTGAAGCAATCAGACAAGAAGAAGAAATAAAAGGCATCCAAATTGGAAATGAGGAAGTAAAACTGTCACTATTTGCAGACAACATAATACTGTACATAGAAAACCCTAAAGACACCATCAAAAGACTACTAGATTTAATAAGTGAATTCAGCAACATAGCAGGACATAAAATTAATACCCAGAAAATTATGGCATTTTTATACCCAATAATGATTGCTCAGAAAGGAAAACCATGCAAACAACCCTATTTACCATTGCAACAACAAAAAAAATTAGATATTTAGGGATAAATCTACCAAGGAAATAATAGACTTGTACTCAGAAAACTACAGTATGTTGAAAAAAGAGATAGAGGAAGATATAAACAAGTGGACAGATACACTGTGTTCATGGATTTGTGAAACCAACATCATTAAAATGGCCACATCTAAACTAAATGCAATCTCTATCAAAATACCAAAGGCTTATTTCACAGACCTAGAACAAATATTCCAAAAATGTACACGGAATTTAAAAAGACCCCAAATTACTACAGCCATCTGAGAAAGGAGCACATAGTTAGAGGGATCACAATACCAGATTTCGAGCTATATTACAAAGTTGCTGTACTCAAAACAGCACGTTACTGGCGCAAGAACAGGCATATAGGCCAAAGGAACAGAACAGAGAACCCAGAATTCCATCCAAGAAAATATGCTCAATTAATATTGGACAAAGGAGGCAAGAGCATACAATGGAGTCAAGACAGTCTCTTTAATAAATCCTGTTGGTAAAATTGAATAAATAGACGCAAAAAAAAACATGAAATTAGACCACCAACTTACACCATACACCAGAATAAACTAGAAATAGATAAAATACTTACATGCAAGGTGGGAAACCTTAAAAATCTGAGAAGAAGCCATTGGTAGCAAAATCTCAGACAACTCTTATAGCAATATCTTCATGGATACATCTCCTTGGATAGTGAAAACTAAAGAGAAAATAAACAAAAGGGACTAACTCAAACATACACACACACACACACACACACACACACACACACACACACACACACAAACTTCTGCACAACAAAAGAAACCGTTAAGAAAATAATAAGAAAGCCCACTGCCTGGGAGAACATAGTTGCCAGTTATACTTCTGGTAAGGAATTAACTTCCAAAATTTACAGGGAACTCATACAACTTAGAAAAGTAAGACAAACAATCCAATTTAAAAATGGACAATGGGCCCTGGCCAGTTTGCCTCAGTGAATAGAGCATTGGCCTGTGGACTGAAGGGTCCCAGGTTCAAGTCCAGTCAAGGGCATATACCTCAGTTGTGGGCACATCCCCAGTGAGGGGTGTGCAGGAAGCAGCTGATCGCTGTTTCTCTCTCATTGATGTTTCTAATTCTCTATTCCTCTCCATTCTTCTCTGAAAAAAATCAATAAAGTACACTTTTTTAAAAAATGGGCAAAGGGCCTAAATAGACACTTCTCCAAAATGGACATTAAGAAGGACAAGATACATGTTTAAAAATGTCTAAAGTAACTAGTCATCAGAGAGATGCAAATCAACAACAATGAGATACACCTCACACATATCAGAATGGCTATCATCAATAAATCAAGAAATGACAAATGTTGGTGAGGATGTAGAGAATAGGGAACCCTCATACATTGCTGTTGGGAATGCAGACTGGTGCAGAGTCTGTGGAAAATAGTTTGGACTTTCCTCAAAATATTAAAAAAGGAAATGCCATTTGACCCATTGATTCCGTTTCTAAGAATATAGCCTAAGAATTCAGAAACACCCATCAGAAAGATATTTGCAACACTATGTTCATAGCAGAGCAATTTACAATAGCTAAGATTTGGAAATAGCCTAAGTGCCCATCAGCAGATGAATGGAGTAAAAAACTGTAGTACATCTCTACAATGGAATACTACAGAGTTGTAAAAAAGAAAGAACTCTTACCATTTGCAACAGCATGGATGGGACTAGAAAGCATTATACTAAGCAAAGTAAGCCAGTCAAAGATAAGTATCACACGATCTCATATGTGGAATCTAATGAACAGCATAAACGAATGAACAAAACGAGACCCAGAGGCATGGAGATATCAATCAGACTGTCAAACTTCAGAGGGAAGTCAGGGGAGGGTGGAGTGGAGGCGAGAGATCAACCAATGAACTCACGTGTGTATGTGCATAACCCATGGACACAGACAGTAAGATGGTGAGGGCTTGGGAGGACATGAGGGTTGGAGAGGGCAATGTTGTAAGTATATGTAATACTTACAACAATATTTATTTAAAAAATAAAATCAATTCTGTTTTTCTATGTATCCTAAATCATTTTACGGTATCTTAAGTCATTATATTTAACTTTGAATACTAAACAAATATTGGATAAATAAAACTTTATGCAGTGAATGCAGACTGTGAGATTTATGTATTTTAAATTTATCTTTATTGTGTGAAGAAATGATCTCTTGTGGTATTCAGTGAGAAAATATTTTCAAAAAAATTTAATATATGCAAAGTAAATGTATATAAACTATGTATATATTTGTGAATTCTGTATGTGTACTTTACCATTTCTCTTTCTTTTTTATGTTATTCTCGGTAATTCCACTTCAAAATTTTATACTACATTTATAGCAGTAAAATTGTACAAGCAGGATCTGTAAGCATTGTGTGTAGATTTGTATACTCATTCTTTCTCTTACCTGTTGAATACTTACTTTTTTTTCAATTACAGTGGCATCCAATATTATATTAGTGCCAGGTGTACAGCATAATGATTAGGCATTTATATAACTTACAAAGTGGTACCCACCTAGCACCATGCATATTTATTAGCATATTATTGACTATATTTCCTATGCTGTACTTTACAACCCTGTGACTATTTTGTAACCACCAATCTGAAATTCTCAACTATTTCACTTTTTGACAAGTTTCTTAATCTCTGTATTTCTAAAATAGGTGATATATAAATTTGTGTACTACAAATCTTAATAGACATGAAAATTATGAGTTAAAAATCTTTTAGACAACCAATCCTCAGTTCTCAAATGTCTACCAACTCAAACAATTTGGTTATTGGTCAAGTTGTTTATAAAATAAAACAACTTTGTTTTTGAAAGAAACTTTAGTTCTAGATTTGACAATCCTTTCATGCTGATACATTAGCATGACAAAAATCATCTGCCAGGCCACAAACAAAGGGGAGAATGTGAATTATTTTGCTGTCCTGGGAATATGTTCCTGTTTTTGTTTTGAGTGTGTGTGTATGTGTGTGATTTTTGCTTGATTTTTTTGCTGGTGAAGTGGATGACTCGCATAATTTTAAACAAAGAGGCCATCAATTGTGCTTATATTGCTAAGGCTCTGAAAGTGCTCAAAAAAGAAGATTGGAAAACTGCTGTTGATTTGGATAAATGAAAAGCAGTTAGGCAGTGACAGCATGTTGGAGGAAGAGATATCTGAAGAAATGTAGAGGCTGCACCCTGGAACTAATGCTGAAAGTGATTCATTTAAGGCTATTATGTGGTGGTTGCTAAATTGATGAAAAGAAGTAGTTGTTTATATATTAAACTAGAGGCCTAATGTACGAAATTTGTGCAACGAGTGGTGGCTTGCCTCAGCCCTCCCAGCTGTGGCGGCATTCAGAATGTCCTCTGGAAGGACATCAGGAAAGTCATCCTGCTGTCCAGTCTTATCAGAACATTATGCTTTTATTATTATAGAGACTAGGGACCTGGTGCACAAAATTCATGCACTGGGGAGGTAAGGGTCCCTCAGCCCAGCCTGCCCCCTCTCACATACTGGGAGCCCTCAGGAGATGTCCTACTGACGGGTTAGGCCCACTCCCTGCTCCCCTTGGGGAGTGGGCCTAAGCTGCAATCTGGCCTCCCTTTGTGGGAGGTGATCAGGGGAAGGCACCAGCCCCATCACTCCCTGCTGCAGCCACTGCCAGTCACTGCAACCACCAAGGTGTTTTCATCAACATGGACTCAAGTCCCGTTCACCATGAAAAAATGACAACTTTCTTTAGGCATTTTCAAGATTTGTCTTTCATAGGATATGACATTTCTTTATTATATTTTTATCCTCACCTGAGGATATGTTTCCATTTATTTTTAGAGAATGTGGAAGAGAAAGGGAAAGAGAGAAACATCAAAATGAAAGGAACACTTTGATTGGTTGCCTCCTGCATGAGCCCTGACCTGGGCCCCAGCCAGGGAAGAGCCTTCAACCTAGGTACATGCCCTTGGTCAGAATTGAACCCAGACCCTGTGGTAGGCAGGCCAAGGCTCTATCCACTGAGCCAAACAAGCTATGGCAGGATATGATATTTCTTAGCCCCTACAGCAGCAGACCTTTGTTTATTTCTCCAGGAGCGAGGTGGAAAACCCTACATCACCTCCTTGGATTCTTATTACCCAAGTCACTAAGAATACTACCAGTGGCATACAAGGAGCTTAGCCAATGAGCAGTCAGAAAAGGTATTGCCTCTGTAGTTCAACACCTTCATCCCCGGCTGGGCCCCTGCCCAGGCCTCTGGCTGGGGCAATCACCGGCTCTGCCTCCCGGGTGGCAACTGGCACTGCCCACTCCACTTTCCCAGTCAGTGATCTGTGGCCCAGATCCCGCAGGTGGCATCTGGTGCTGCCCACACCACCTGCAGTATGCAAATTTAGTGGCCATCTTTTTTGGATTAATTTGCATACTCATAATTTTTACTGCAGGGCAGTGCACCGTTGTCTGTACAGTGGGGCTCACAGTGTCTGCCAAGAGCTGGCTATGGAGTGGTGAGCCTTGGAGGCCAACTTGCTGAAGACATGCCAACGTGGTGTCCAGAGGTCTGCCGCTGGGGAGGTGGGATGTTGCACTTACTTCTGCGGGAGCAGTGCACCTTTGGAAGTGGAGGTTCCAGGATCTGCGGATCTGTGGGTGGGGCAGCAGGATTTTGGCTGGGGTGGCTGCTGGGTCATGGGCAGTGTCCAAGGCCTGTCTGGGTGGCAGTGCTGATGAGTTCCTAGAAGAGGCCTCTCTCCCCTTCATGATGGCCTGGAATGCGTCCAATTTACATTATTTATAATGGAAAAAAATTTGATATATTTTTTAACAAATCACTTCTCAAACAACCTTCCAGAATGAAGTAAGTGCCAGAACAGAGGTTCCACTGTACTGAGAACTACATTCTCCAGCCACAGTGGAAGCAAGGCCCATGATCTGGCAGGCGCTCTCCACGTCTTACCAGGATCTCATAGAGGAGTTGGATCAGATTGTTTAGAACTCAGAGCAACCAGAGCAGCACAGGAGAGACAGTTCAATGTTCAGAAATCTTACCAGCCCTTGACAGTGACTGTGCTTTCAGCACCATCCTCTTCAGCAAGGCCTCCCTGGAGAATGTCTTCTGGGCCCTGCTCATCGTCATCTACTTGCTACTCAGGGCTGTGGCCATCTTCCTGGCTTTCTCAAAATCAAGATCAACTGCACTAATCCTTTCTCCAACCACACACTAAAATCTGTCCTGATAGAGCGGGGCCATGGGAAATAAAGAAGAGGAAGCGAGTCTTCCCCCAGTTCTGCCCGAAGGAGAGTAGCAGAACTGAAGAGAGACTAGCTCCCCCTTCATCTCCATCATATCTCCTATTGTTCTCTTTCCAGGAGTTTCCTGCACAGCCCAGAGAGTGTGGAGTTTGAATAGGCCTGTGTGAGCACCTATTCCAGCTGGAAGTTTTTAGAGGGCTTCAAAACTGGGTCAAGATATACCTGGTGGAAACTAGGAAGGAAGTTGGGTAGGAATCAATGGAATTCCTTTAGGAGGCCAGTCACAGCCAGTCCTTGGAACACACTCACTCTTTTCTGTGGGTCCTTCTTGGCATTATGTAGAGCAGCAGTTTGTCAAACTGAGAGTGAAATGGATGATCAAAATTGGAAAGAGATCTATTAAAAAGGTGGTCAGGCAAAGAACCATTAAGTTGAAGTCACCTTGTTCAGAGAATTGCCCATGTTAATGGAAGTTTTCATCATTTCACTTTGATAAATTGAACTACTAGCCCACCTATACTTACTTGAGGAAATGGGCCCTGCTGGGAGGAACAGTGTAATGGAACAAATCCAATGGATAACCTGAAAGTTATTTAAGTGCTTCAATTATTAATGAACTTCTTTTTACTATGACATATGAATAGGGTTTGTAGAAGATGGAATTAGAAATATAGATGGAATCTGAAGGTTTGTTGAAGGTTTCTTATAAGTTCAGTTATAACAGGATATTGAGGCTCTGTTATTTACCTTGTTTTTTTTCCCCCCTGGTATGACTCTCCAGGTGTACAGTTCATGCTTTGAAACCTGCACACTTTACACAAAGACAAACATTCTATGTCTCTTGTATCATCTGCCATTTATATCACCCAATCTCTGACAACCTTATTTGTTAAATAAGAATTTTAAAGTTAATAAAATAATTGGTTTTCCTATGGAGTGAATAATCATGTATCTATCTGGATACAGTTTTTGTTAATGTAGCAAACAAGTTTGGAGTGGTTAACACACAAGGGCACTAGTATAAATGTGCATAGTATGTGCCTATTTAATGTATTTTGATGATTTCATTGAAAGGTAAATAAAAATTAGGTTACTACAAAAAATATATATATAGCACTAGCTGGTTTGGCTCAGTGGATAGAGGATTGCCCTGTGGACAGAAGTGTCCAGGTTTGATTCTGGTCAAGGGCACGTACCTTGATTGCATGCTGGATCCCCAGTGCGGGGCATGCAGGAGACAGCCAATCGGTGATTCCCTCTCGTCATTGATGTTTCTATTCCTCTCCCTTTCTCTCTGAAATCAATAAAAATATTTCTTAAAAATATAAATATATTTAAAACTTGATATTATACATATATAAATATATTAATATTTTAAATATTCTTGAATATTTTCTGTTGATCTTTAGTTGGTTTGTTATTTTTATTTTTATTTTTTTCAATTAAATCTTTATTGTTCAGATTATTACATTAGTTACTCTTTTTTCCCACCATAACTCCCCTCCACCCAGTTCCCACCCCACCCTCTGCCCTCACTCACCACCCACTGTCCTCATCCATAGGTGCACGATTATTGTCCAATCTCTTCCCTCACCCCCACACCTTCCCCCCCCCCGCAAGAATAGTCAGTCCATTCCCTTTCTATGTCCCTGATTCTATTACAATAACCAGTTCATACTGTTCATCAGATTATTTATTCACTTGATTTTTAGATTCACTTGTTGATAGATGTGTATTTGTTGTTCATAATTTGTATCTTTACCTTTTTCTTCTTCTTCCTCTTCTCAAAGGATACCTTTCAGCATTTCATATAATACTGGTTTGGTGGTGATGAACTCCTTTAGCTTTTTCTTATCTGTGAAGCTCTTTATCTGGCCTTCACTTCTGAATGATAGCTTTGCTGGATAAAGTAATCTTGGTTGTAGGTTCTTGGTATTCATCACTTTGAATATTTCTTGCCACTCTCTTCTGGCCTACAAAGTTTCTGTTGAGAAATCAGCTGACAGTCATATGGGTACTCCCTTGTAGGTAACTGAGTTTCTTTCTCTTGCTGCTTTTAGGATTCTCTCTTTGTCTTTTGCTCTTGGCATTTTAATTATGATGTGTCTTGGTGTGGTCCTCTTTGGATTCCTTTTGTTTGGGGTTCTCTGTGCTTCCTGGACTTGTAAGTCTATTTATTTCACCAGGTAGGGAAAGTTTTCTGTCATTATTTCTTCAAATAGGTTTTCAATATCTTGCTCTCTCTCATCTTCTGGCACCCCTATAATTCTGATGTTGGTATGCTTGAAGCTGTCCCAGAGGCTCCTTACACTATCTTCGTATTTTTGGATTCTTTTTTCATTTTGCTTTTCCGATTGGGTGTTTTTTGCTTCTTCGTATTTCAAATCTTTGACTTGATTCTTGCGACCCTCTGGTCTGCTATTGGGAGTCTGTATAATATTTGTTATTTCAGTCAGTGTATGCTTAATTTCTAGTTGATTCTTTATCATAACATTGAGGGTCTCATTAGATTTCTTGAGGATCTCACTACATTTACCGGCAGTCTCACCAGTCTTCTTGAAGATCTGACTACATTTATCGGCAGTCTCACCAGTCTTTTCGAGGGCCTTATTAAATTTATCGGCGGCTTCTAGATAGTTCTTTAAAGACCTTAAAAGTGTGGTTTTGAACTCTATATCCAACAGTTTGCTTTCCTCCAATTCTGTTGTTTGTGTCCTGTTTCTTTGTCTCTGCATTTTTTTATGCTTCGCTGTGTCGTTAGAGTGGCTTTCTGTACTAGGTGTCCTATAGGGCCTAGTGGCTCAGCCTCCCCAATTACCTGAGGTAGACACTCTTGGTGCATCCCCTTGTGGGCTTTGTGCACAGTCTTGTTGTAGTTAAGCCTTGATTGTTGTAGTTATCACTGTGAGGAATTGACCTCCAGGCCAATTGGCTGTGAGAATCAGCTGTGTCTGTATTGGGAGAACTTCTGTAGTGGAGACACCCCTCTGGGGCTAGACTTGCTTTGATTGGGCTTTGGTGCCCACTGAGTCTGCCCCCTGAGTGTGTCTTTTATGGTTCCATGGAGCTGCAAACTGGATGGTCCAGTTTGTTATTTTTAAAGTTGTGTATTAACAATATATATATATATCTATTTTGCTGAGTATTGTTTTGAAATATATATCTAAATTTTAGAATTATTTGTTCTTCAATAATTTGTTGGTTTGTTCTGAGTAAAGTTTCAAAATTTCTTCAACCACATTTAAAAAATCACATTCATAGGGTAACATTGCTTAATAAAATTATATATATTTAGATTGTACAATTCTATGATACATCATCTGTATGTTGCATTGTGTGTCCAAGACTCAAAGTCAATTTTAATTCCTAACATTGAATGTTTAATTCTATTCTTTTCAATCTTATTTCCTCATAAATGAAGTTAAGGTCCTCAATATCTTCAGAGTTTCATTTTGACCATTCCTCAAAGTATAAGGGCAGTGTACGTGTCTTATTTTTTAACTGGTGTATAATTTGAATTCTGATTTTCTAATTTAACTTACATTAAGAATTACGGAGAGAAAACCAAGATGGCGGCATAGGTAAACACTGGAGTTAGCTGCCTTGAACAACCACTTCAAAAATACAACTAAAAGATGGAACAGACATCGCCCAGAACCACAGGAAGACTGGCTGAGGGGAAATTCTTCAACTAGAAGGAAAGAGAACAGCATACGAGACTCAGAGGAGGCACAGTGCGGAAAATACAAAGGTGCGGAGGTACGTGCAGAGCGGGCTGGTAGCTCAGGGGGCAGTTGTTGTTTTCAATCGGGAGGGAGGCTCAGATTCTGAGCTCCAGTTCTAGGCGAGTCTCTAGGGACCCAGACTCAAACAGGAGAAGCAGGACTGTCTGGCATTGGTCGGAACGCGAGGGCAACTTTCTCTCCAAGGTTTGCAGCGGTTGCTGGGACTCTGAGAGGCAGAGCCTCTGGGGACTGGACTGAGAGCAGCCATAACTGTTCCCTCCACCCACTCTGTTGATCCTGTGCGACCCACCCCACCCCGCCCCGCCCAAGCCCTGAGCAGAGCCATTTGCCAGATAGCCTTAGGCAAAGGCTAGATTAGCACCTCCCTAGAGGACAGAAGTTTTCCCACTGCAGACACAGCTGATTCTCACAGCCAGTTGGCCTGGAGGTCAAATCCCCCCAGTATTAACTACAACAATCAAGGCTTAAATACAACAAGACTGCACACAAAGACCACTAGGGAGTGCACCAAGAAAGCATAAAATTGCGGAGACAAAGAAACAGGACAAAACTGTCAATGGAGGATATTGAGTTCAGAACCACACTTTTAAGGTCTCTCAAGAACTGTCTAAAAACCGCTGATAAACTTAATGAGATCCTCAAGAAATCTAATGAGACCCTCGGTGTTATGATAAAGAACCAACTAGAATTAAGCATACACGGACTGAAATAACAAATATTATACAGACTCCCAACAGCAGACCAGAGGAGTGCAAGAATCAGGGCAAAGATTTGAAATGTGAAGAAGCAAAAAACACCCAACCAGAAAAGCAAAATGAAAAAAGAATCAGAAAATATGAAGATAGTGTAAGGAGCTTCTGGGACAGCTTCAAGCGTACCAACATCAGAATTATAGGGGTGCCACATCAGTAGATGAATTGATTAGAAAACTGTGGTACATCTACACGATTGAATACTATGCTGCTCTAAAAAGGAAGGAACTCTTACCATTTGCAATGGCATGGATGGAACTGGAGAGCATTATGCTAAGTGAAATAAGCCAGTCAATGAAGGAAAAATAGCACATGATCTCACTCATTCATGGATAATAGAGACCATTATGAACTTTTGAACAATAATAGATACAGAGGCAGAGCTGCCTCAAACAGATTGTCAAACTGCAGCGGGAAGCCCGCGGAGGGTTGGGGGGCAGGAGGTAGGGGGGTAAGAGATCAACTAAAGGACTTCTATGCATGCATATAAGCATAACCAATGGACATAAGACACTGGGGGATAGGGGAGGCGAGGGGACTGTCTAGGGCGGGGGGGGGGGGGGGAGAAATGGACACATATGTAATACCCTTTGTAATACTTTAAGCAATAAAAAAAAAGAATTATAGGGGTGCCAGAAGATGAGAGAGAGCAAGATATTGAAAACCTATTTGAATAAATAATGACAGAAAACTTCCCCCACCTGGTGAAAGAAATAGACTTACAAGTCCAGGAAGCACAGAGAACCCCAAACAAAAGGAATCCAAAGAGGACCACACCAAGACACATCATAATTAAAATGCCAAGAGCAAAAGACAAAGAGAGAATCCTAAATGCAGCAAGAGAAAGAAACTCAGTTACCTACAAGGGAGTACCCATACGACTGTCAGCTGATTTCTCAACAGAAACTTTGTAGGCCAGAAGAGAGTGGCAAGAAATATTCAAAGTGATGAATGCCAAGAACCTACAACCAAGATTACTTTATCCAGCAAAGCTATCATTCAGAATTGAAGGTCAGATAAAAAGCTTCACAGATAAGAAAAAGCTAAAGGAGTTCATCACCACCAAACCCGTATTATATGAAATGCTGAAAGGTATCCTTTGAGAAGAGGAAGAAGAAGAAAAAGGTAAAGATACAAATTATGAACAACAAATACACATCTATCAACAAGTGAATCTAAGAATCAAGTGAATAATCTGATGAACAGAAAAAAAAAAGAATTATGATTTGATTTGATTTCTGTTCTAATTAAATTATGTTTGTAGAATGTTTTCAGAGAAACTAGTGTGAATTATTTTGTACATGACATATACATATTTAAAAAGATTTTTCACCTTTACTTTCAACAAAATTTATTTTTATATTATTTAAACAGTAGTCAATTTCTCTATAAAATATTTTGTATGTGCTTGTTTAATTTTTTGAAACACTGGTGTTAAAATTAATTTTTCTTTTTAAACATTTTATTTCTCATAATATTCTTTAACATTTATATATCTAAATACCTGAATTATGGACTTCTAATTTCATACATTTTATCCATTGAGTCAGCAATGCCAATCAGCTCAATTTTCAGATTTTCTTTTTCCCTTTTAACCGTGCAACATATTTTTGAGGGGTATAAAATATTAGCACATATGAGCACATATCATATGTTAGCCTTTTGCTTTGTATCCTTGCTTTCTACCATGCTTTCCATAAAACACAATTATATTTTTGTTGAATCAGGTGGTGCAACTCTCCTTTTTAGATTCCTAATAGCTTTTCAATTTGAATAAAATTTAAACAGGTTCTATCACATAGAGGGTCAGATGAAATCTATCTTTCTAATCTCATCTGTATCATTATTTATAGGGAATTTGTGTATATGTTTGTAAATATATACATATACATAAGCTCATTATTTTTTAGGAGAGGACATATGTATTGTATTAACATATTTGCTCTATTTCTGATTATTGAAAATGACTAAGTATCTATTCCTTGAAAAAGGAAATACATTTCCAACCTATAAAAAAGTGGTAGAGAGGTACTCATCTTAAAATACCCAGTTTAGAATAGAACATTGTCATCATTTATTAAGGAAATTCTCTAACATTTCAATGTTTATTTTTAACAGAATTGCTGATGGCATTTTCCCTAATCCATGCAGCTCAAGTACGATAATACTAATATAAACCTACATCCAATGGAATTTGTCTACATCATGCTCTGGCGTTGTTTGGAGATTACCTCACATGTAGTGACTCTGGTACTTTTTATTGCATCTCTGAAACTGAAGAGCATGCCCTTTATAGTAGTCTCCTTTTCATTATCACTGTTTATACCATGGTTGGAGTTTTGTATAAATGGATCTCATCTTCCTAGAAACACTAAACAAAATGTCAGTCAAATGGGTAGAATACTGATGCTTATTGTGATTACTCTACTAAATGCTGCAATCAACTTTTTTTGCTAGTCAGGAGTAAAGCTGCAATTGTCAAATGAGGAATTAATTGATAAGACACCCAAGGGGAGTCATAAAACCCTTCACTACAGCATTCAGGTAATAGAAAATGTAGTAATGGTAATGGTATTTAAGTTTACTGGCGAGAAATCTTTATTGAATTGCAGTTACACATTAATTGCTATGCATCTCATTACAGCTTACTTATTATCAATTGGTTTTATGTTTCTCTTCTACGATTTTTAGCATCCAGGGTGGTCAGTTGATTCATTACCAGAAGAAATAGAAAGGCAACCTGATGTAATATGATATTACATCAACTAAAGAGGCAAGTCAATTCAAATAACAAAAATTATTAACTGAAAATTAACTATTCGTTCTGAGTTGATTTTTACTAGAAAATGGATTTCCATGGAAAAATGAACATTTTCATTTTGCTTTATTCAAATGCTTCCAATGGTAAAAGGTACTAAATTTTTTTTCATTTGAAGCAAAAGATTGTAATCCGTTGCTAATAACATTGATTTTTCTCCTGTAAATTAACAGTACTTTGAACTGTTATTACTGCCAACCAAATGACTTGGAATGTCTGTTTTCTCAAATATAATTATAGACTTAGAAAAAACTGACAAACCTGTATATTTTTCCAAACACTGATCAGGACATGTAAGCATAATCCGTTTTTGCCTACCACATCTTTAGAACCTTTATCTTTAATTAGACAAATAGGGTTTGCTGTTAAGCACATAAGTTATATGTAAACATTAACCATTCAAAAAAAGAAAAATACAACAGTATTTTCACAGGTTTTATTATGCATTTTTAAAAAACAACTTAAATAGCAGTCTTATGAGGATAACATTTATATTTACTTAAGGTAGCAAAAGTTACTCCTAATCAAACTTTGAATTTTTTTAAAAAGCAATACCGTATTTATACATATTTTGAAGAACCAGAATGCATTTATTGAGCAACGTAATATATTGTTTAAGACACTGAGAAATACTGAAAATTTATCAGTGACAAATTACATATTTCCAGACAAGGCAATATAGTAGATTATAACTAGAAAAATAAACTATAATGCCATATAGAAAAAGAAATACAAGGATTCTGAAATGGGATGTATAAACGAAATTTGTCCTGGGAAGACAGAAAATTGGATGGAAGACATGAGACTTAAAAGAGAATATGACCCTTTTTCAGGAGGCTCAGTTGGTTGGAGCACCCTCTGATATAGAAAAGTTTGCAGGATTGATTACTGGTCACAGCAAAGAGCTAGGTTGCAGGTTTAATCTCTGGTCAGGACACATGAAAGCAACAAATTAAGGTTCCTCACATTGATGATTTTCTCTTTCTCTCTCTTTACCTTCCTCACTCCCCAAAATCATTAAAGCATAGCCATGAATAAGAATTAAAGAAGAAAGAATATGATATTTTATAAAATTAAAATATACATTTATGGATTTGTTGATAAATGCATATAAACAATGTCATGTTCTATTTTATATACTATATGTTTGTATACAGCTGGAAAATAGATTTGAAGGGACAAAGTAGTGAGAGCTAATAACAAACAGATAGTTGAGTCTATAGAGGGAAACAATATATTATGATCAAATTTTCAGCTCTTGTAGATACAGAAAAAATGCCTCAAAATTATAGGTACCATAGTAATACATTGTAAAACACAAGGCCTTTGGCATTAAAAATAAATGGTTATGATTTGCATGCCAGAAGGACCTTGCAGGGGACATTCACCCCTGGTGCTTGTGCCCCCGCTGACCCGGAGCACTGACAGCTGATACTTTTTCAACCAGATTCATTAGGGAAGGGAGTACAACTCAGAACAGGGACAATCAAGATAAGACACAGCCTCTGGGCTAAGGAGTCCGTGACCACTGGACTACTGGGGCTTCAACCTCTCAGTCCTCAATCAGGTTGCCTGAGGCAGAAAGAGACAGTAACTCACATTGACCTGCATTAGAGATGATCCCAGGAGGCCCAGGATAGACACACCAAGGGACCAGATTCAATAACATCAGAGCAAAATCCAGTTAACCCCAACCTCATTATCAGCAGGTTGAAGGGGAGATCCTCCCCACAAATAGGACCTCAATAATCAAGCGCCAAATACAACAGAAGAGCTACATAAGGAGCACAGGGGGAATTCCTAGAGCATCCAACTCAGGTGAACAAGGACACTGCATCACTGAGCCCCTCCAGACACTTTATACATTAGGCATCCTACAAAGACTGGGAAGTATAGCAGTTTTATCAGATACATAGAAGCAAATACAAAGAAATAGCTAAAATGGGGAGACAAGAAGCAGCCCCCAAATGAGACAAAAGAAGGAATCTCCAGAAAAAGAACTAAATGAAATGGAGGCAAGCAACCTGTCAGGCATAGAGTTCAAAGTTATGGTTATAAAGATTCTTAAAGAACTTAGTGAAAATTACAAGAGCATAAAAATGGCAATAGAGGGCATGAAAAAGAACAAGACAGAAATGAAGAATTATATATCTGACATCAACAACACACTGGAAGGTATTAAAAATAGATTGGATAGAAGCAGGAGATCAAATCAGTGATTTGCAAGACAAGCTAGAAAATAAATACCCCATTAGAGAAGCAAATGGAAGAAAATAATTAAAAAGTAGGAAGATAGTATAAGGGAGCTCTGGGACAACATGAAATGTAACAACATACACATTATAGGAATACCAGAAGGAGAAGAGGTAATGCAAGAACACAGAACCTATTCAAAAAATCATGGGAGAAAACTCCCCCATACAGGTGAAGGAAAATGTCAAACAAATTCAGGAGGCAAACAGAGTCCCAATCAAGATGAACCCCAAAAGACCCACACCTAGGCACATCATAATTTACATGGAAAACATTAAAGGAAAAGAAATAATCTTAAAGACAGCAAGAGAGAGAGAGAAAAATTACCTACAAAGAAATTCCCATCAGAATGTCAACTGACTTCTCAACAAAAACACTTCAGGCAAGAAGGGAGTAGCATGAAGTACTCAAAGTAATGAAAGGCAAGGACCTAATTACAAGGATACTATATTCAGCAAGGCAATCATTTAAAACTGAAGGAGAAAAAAAACTGCTTTCCAGACAAAAGAATCACTAAAGAAGCTTAAAAAGTACATTACCACTAAACCAGCAATGCAAGAAATGTTAAAGGGATTGCTTTAAGCAGAAGAATAAAAGGAGAGAGAGATGATCCTAGGCATAAAGAAAATAGCAATGGAAATACCATATAACAAAAGGGTAATATGCAAATTGACCCTAATGGCAGAATGACTGGTTGCTATGATGCGCACTGACCACCAGGGGGAAGATGCTCATTGCAGGAGCTGCCCCTTGGTGGTCAGTGCGCTCCCACAAGGGGCACTCCACTCAGCCACAAGCCAGGCTGATGGCTGTGAACGCAGTGGCACTGGCGATAGCCTCTCACACCTCCTTGGCAGTGCTAAGGATGTCCGACTGCAGGAACTGGGCCTGAGCCATCATGGAAATCCCCCGAGGGCTCCTGGGCTGCCAAAGGGATGTCTGACTACCAGCTTAGGCCCAATCCCCCAGGGAGCAGGCCTAAGCTGGCAGGTGGACATCCCCCGAGGGGTTCTGAATTGTGAGAGGGCTCAGGCTGGGCTGAGGACCCCTCTGAGTGCACAAATTTTCGTGCACCAGGCCTCTAGTAAATAAATACATGTTAATAATAATCATAAATGTAAATGGATCAAATGCTCCAGACAAAAGACATAGAGTGAATGACAAGAAAACATAACTCATATATATGCTGTCTACAAGATACCCACCTCAGAACAGAAGAAAACCACAAACTGAGAGTGAAGGAATGAAAAATATATTCCATGCAAATGGAAAGAGAAAAAAAAGCTGGGGTAGCAATACTCATATCTGACAAAATAGACTTCAAACAAAGGCTATACAAAGAGACAAAGAAGACCACTACATAATACTAAAAGGAATTATTCAACAAGAAAATTTAACCCTTGTAAACATATAAGCACACAATATAAGAGCACTATAAAAAAAAACACTTAATGGACTTTAAGGGAGAGATTGACAGCAATATTGTCATAGTAGGAACTTTCACACCTCACTAACATCACTGGATAGATCTTCCAGACAAAAAATTAACAAGGAAACAGAGGCCTTGAATGACACTAGATCAGATGGATCTAACTGGTATTTACAGAACATTTCTCCCCAAAGCATTCTTCTCAAGGGCACATGGAACATCCTCAAAGATAGACTACATATTAGGGTAAAAAACAAGTTTATACAAATTCAAGAAAATTTATATAATACCAAGCATCTTCCAGGATCACAATGACATGATATTAGAAATTACCTACAATAAAACAAAAACACTCAAATACATGGAGACTAAATAGCATGTTAGTAAACAATGAATGATTTACCAATGAGGTCAAGCAAGAAGTTCAAAACTTCCTGGAAACAAACAAAATTGAATACACAACCATCCTAAACATATAAATACAGCAAAAGCAGTCCTGAGAGGAAAGTTCACAGCATTACAAGCCTACCTCAAGAAAAATGAAAAAAAACTAATGACCTATCTAACCCTACAACTAAATGAAATAGAAAGAGAACAGCTAGAAAAGCCAAGTGGAAATAGAAGGAATGAAATAATAAAGATCAGAGTAGAAATAAATGACATAGAGAATAAATAAAAAAGGACAAAGATCAATAAATCCAATAGCTGGTTCCTTGAAAAGATAAACAAGATTGATAAAACTTAACTAGACTCATCAAGAAACAAAGACAGAGGACCAAATAAATAAAATCAGAAACGAAAGAGGCGATATAACAATGTACACCACAGAAACACCAAGAATTGTAATCAAATACTATGAGCAGCTATCAACACTAATAAAAGAGAAAAATGGTAATTGGCGTACGACGATACCCTTTTCATTGGCTAATCAGGGCTATATGCAAATTAACTGCCAACTAAGATTGGCAGTTAACTGCCAACAAGATGGCGGCTAATTTGCATATGTAGGCACAATGCAGGGAGGCGAAAGGGAAAGCAGGAAGAAGCCCCCTGCCACTGACAGTGATCGGAAACCCAGGGGGGAGCTAAGAGCTGGGGGGCAGGGCAAAGGCGGCCCTGGGGCTGCCTTTGCCCTGCCCCCCAGCCATGATCGGAGAATCAGGTGCCTTTTCTGCCCTGGCCAGTGATAGCAGGAAGTAGGGGTGGAGTCAGCGATGGGAGCTGGACACGGTCGAAGCTGGCAGTCCCGGGAGCTAGGGGTCCCTTGCCTGGGCGTAAAGTGGAGCCCATGATCGCGGGGCCGCTGCAGCTGCAGGTCCCCGCTGCCCAGGCCGGACGCCTCAGCCAGAGGCGTTAGGCCTGGGCAGGAGAGGAGCCTGCAACCGCGGGGAGCTAGGGGTCCCCTGCCCAGGCCTGACACCTCTGCCAGAGGCCTCAGGCCTGGTCAAGGGGCCGATCCGGTGATTGGTGATCAGAGGGTGATGAGGGTCAACTCCTCTGGCCGAGGCATCACGCCTGGGCGGGGGGCTGAGCCGGGGATTGGGGGGATATTATGGTCCCCTTGCCCAGGCCTGAAGCCTGGGTCAGAGGCGTCAGGCTTGGGCGGGGGAAGGAGCAAGCGATCAGAGGGAGATGGGGGTCCCCTGCTCAGGCATGATTCCTGGGCCAGAGGCCTCAGGCCTGGGCGGGGGCCAGAGCCAGTGATCGGGGGGAGATGAGGGTCCCCTGTCCAAGCCTGACACCTCTGGCGGAGGCGTCAGGCCTGGGCAAGGGGCCGATCAGGTGATCGGAGGGTGATGGGGGTCTACACCTCTGGCTGAGGCATCAGGCCTGGGCAAGGGGCAGAGCCAGCATTCGGAGGGGTCTGGGGGTCCCCTGCCCAGGCCTGATGCCTGGGACAGAGGCATCAGTCTTGGGCTGGGGGCAGAACCAGTGATGGGGGGAAATGAGGGTCCCCTGCCCAGGCCTGATGCCTCTGTCAGAGGCGTCAGGCCTGGGCAAGGGGCCGATCCTGCGATTGGAGGGTGATGGGGGTCAATGCCTGAGGGCTCCCAGTATGTGAGAGGGGGCAGGCTGGGCTGAGGGACACTCCCCACACACACACACCCAGTGCACGAATTTAGTGCACCGGGCCCCTAGTATGCCTATAAAATGGACAACCTGGGCAAATGGACCAATTCTTACACACATACAATCTTCCAAAACTCAACCAGGAAGAATCAGAAAACCTGAGTAGGCCAATAACAACCAATGAAATTGAAGCAATAATTTAAAAACTCCCAACAAACAGAAGTCCTGGACATGATGGAATTACTGGAGAATTTTACCAAACATACAAAAAAGAACAAATACCCATCCTTTTCTAACTATTCCAAAAAATTCAAGAGGAAGGAAAATTCCAAAATTCTCTTTTTATGAAGCCAACATTATCATAATTCCAAAATAATATAAAGACACTACAAAGAATAAAAATTACAGGACAATCACCCTGATGAACATAGCTCCTAAAATCCTCAAGAAAATATTAGCAAAGTGGATCCAGCAATATATGAAAAATATCATACACCATGATCAAGTGGGGTTTATCTAGGGATGCAGGGCTGGTACAAAATCTGCATATCAATAAAGGTGATACATGATATAAATTGAAAGCTAAAAAGCACATGACCATATCAAGAGATGCAGGAAAGTTTTCGACAAAATACACCACCCTTCTTTGATAAAAACTCTCACCAAACTGGGAATAGATGGATCTATATCTCAACATAACATAGGTCATACGTAACAAACCTACAGCCAACATAATACTCAATGAGCCCAAACTAAAAATGGCTTCCCTAAGAACAGGAACAAAACAAGAATGTCCGCTTTCACCACTCTTATTGAACATGGTACAGGAAGTCCTAGCCACAGCAATTAGACAAGAATAGCAGATCAAAGGCAACAGACAGGATTCTAAGATGGCTGCAGACATGATGGCAGGCTGCAAGATAGTGTGTGAGTGAGAGAAAAAAAGGAGAGTGAGTGATGTGCGGGGAGTGTATGTATTTGTGAGTGAGGGATAGCTATGTTCCAAGGAATTGTTGGGGTCTGCCGGACCGGCCTTCCTTGGCCAGGCAGCCTCTCCTGCTGCTGAAATCTCTCCTGGGGCGGCAGGCTCTGCGCGGACACTGCGCCATCTTGAGGGGGAGAGTGGTGGTGATCTGAAGCCCAGCCTTACCTTCAACTAGGGATACCCTCGGATCCCTCCTGGGACCCTACCAGGACAACCCCCAGGGACCAGCAACCTCAGCTGCGAACCCAGGAATACCAAGACTACAGCCTTTCTGACCTCCGGCGCCCAGAAAGTCTGGCCTTGAAGAGTTAAAGCGGTGCCAGTACCTGAAGGATCCCTGTGCCTTCCCACAGAGCAGAGAGAACCGCTGAATCCATTAATATCTACCCGGAATTGGCCAACTAAACACAGCTGGTGAGAAATCTGTGTATGGTGAGGAAATCCGTGGATGGAACGATTAGCTACCCTCTAGGCCAGGTGAGATCTGGGGTCCAGGATGAAGGGAGAAACGCACGCAACGGGAATTAGAGTCTCAAAGGAAGAGTGCGCCCCGCAAAATACACGCTGTTGGAGTAAGTGTAGCCCTCGAATGTGGAAGGGGGTCCACAGGGCTGTAGGCAAAAGGAGACTATAGAAACTAACCCACAGCAGGGCTGGGCACAGGAGGGCAGTCTGGAGTTCTGCCAGTGCGCCAGCTGTGGAGTACTAGGGGAAGACCTGAGTCTGCAAGCACCCTGTGGCATTTTTCTCTTCTTTTTCTTTTTTTGAATCAGAAAGACTCCAGCCTTTCTGACCTCGGGTGCCCAGAAAGTCTGGCCATGAAGAGATAAAGCAGTGCCAGTACCTGGACGATCCCTGTGCCATCCCACATAGCAGAGAGAAAAACAGCTGAATTGATTAATATCCACCCGGAATTGGCCAACTAAACACAGCTGGTGAGAAATCTAGCTGTGTTTCTGATTACTAAACCCAGCACATAGGATCTTCCAATTAAAAAACACTCGCCGACAATGCAGGGGAAAGCTCTTTTTGTGGAACCTGGAGAACAGAGTGCAGAGAAAGGAACAGAAAGCCAGGTCTAGGGAAGTGCATCCTTTTAACACTGCATTAGGTGCAGCAGGGAAAGCCATCAAAAGGCTGGGTAGGGGAGGAGACTTTAAGTCCCAGATATCAGTACAGAAACACTGCCACCCAAGGTTTGTATCAGAAATTGACTCTTATGTGAATGCAACTAAAGGCAGACTAAGAAACAGAGAGTTTCCAAATGCTTGACAAAAAAAATTGTGGCTTATGATGCACAGGAGCTGTGGAGCACAGGGGACTCCAATACTGAGATGTCTACCTGACAAGAAACAGACCTTCACTACTTCACATTTTTATTTTTTATCTTTTACTTGAGAAACTCATTTTTTTTTCTTTCTCATCTGATTTTACTTTTTTAAATTATATTTTATGTTTTTAATGACTATTATTAGTACTATTATTTTACCTTTTTTAAGTTTCCTTTTATTTTTTCTTTATTTTATTATGGGATTAGTGTTCTATATTCTATTTTTATTTTTCCTGTAGTGTTATTTTACTCTATCTCAATTTTTCCTTTATACCAACACTCTCTTCCTCACATCCCCCTTTTGCCCTGTTTCTCTTACCCTGGTCCTGCTTTAGTTTTTCTCTATCCTTTCTATTTACTCCCTGTTAAAAACCGATCTTACTCATATATCTAATTTCTGTTACCCTGCTCCAAGCCCATACACACGTTTATCTTCCCTTTCTTCACTATCTAGATTTCCTTTTACTTCCCTTTGATGGTGTTTTATTTTGTGTTGTTTTGTTTTTTCTTTTCTTTATTTTTTAGTTATTTGCCTTATTCTTTCTGTCTGTCTTGTTCAAGTTTGATTGTTGATTAGTTTGGTTTTTATTGCTTGGTTGTATTTGTTTTTTTGTTTTTTTCTTTTGTTTTTTCCTTGTTTTTGTTCTTGTTGCGGTTTATTTATTTTTTTTGTTTGTTTCTGTTATTTCTTTCCTCACTTGTTCTCTTCTTCTACTTATAGCTGAACTAATTACAATCACAAACTCAGGCATAGTTACTCTCTATTCTTTTTTCCAATAGTAAGTGAATACATAGATAGATTAAAGAAGGGGAAAACATATATAAAATTTCTCACTTTTTTGTACTCAGTTTTGTTTTACTTTTCTTGTTATACACTCATTTGTTTCCTACTTCCGCTATAATGAGTTGTGTCTATTTCCCCATTCATTCAATTCCTTGACCTTACGTTCTGTAAATAAGCTCTGCTTCCTCAGATTCGACTGGATGTTTATTTTTTGAGAGTTTGTAGATTACATATTTTGGATTAGTTGTTATTTGTAGTTTGCATTCATATCTGAATGTTAGTTGTTTGCATTATTTGGATTATTTATTGGAGCTTTCTTCCCATACACATATATTTTCCCCCTTCATTTTTATTCTCTTTCTTAAATGTTTTCCTTTTCTCAATATCATTTTTGCACTCTTTTCTATCCCATAACTCTCTTTTTTTCTGGTGGTCACCTTTATTTGGAGTTATTAGTATTGTGAATACATTTGTGTTTAGTGCCCTGTGGGCTGTGTATTGTTGTGGTGTATTTTGTGCCTTTAAGTCAATTTGGAGAGAGAGAGTGTTACATAACCAGAAATCCAGAGACAAGCTGTCATTGGGAGACAAAGAAACAGCCCACATACAAAAAGAAAGAAGGCATCACCAGAGAAGGAAGTAAATTAAATGGAGGCAAGCAAAATGTCAGAGAAAGAATTCAGAAAAATTGTCATAAGGTCATTGAAATGGATACAAGACATATAAAATAATATATGTAAGAACCAAGAGGAAATGAATAAGAACCAAGAAGAAATGAAAATGACATCATGACAATAAAGAACTCAATAGGAAGCATCAACAGTAGACTAGAAGAAGTGGAGGACTGCATCAGTGAGCTAGAAGACAAGGTAGGAAAAAATACTCAAGCAGAGCAGCATCTAGAAAACAAAACAAAACAACAACAACAACAACAACAAAAAAAAAAAGAGGAGAGCCTAATGGAACTTTGGGACATCATGAAATGAACCAACATCCACATAGTAGGGATGCCAGAAGGAGAGGAAACTGAGCAAGGACTAGAAAACTTGTTTGAAGAAATAATAACAGAAAACTTTCCTGATAGAGGGAAGAAAAAACACAAGTCCAAGAAACTCACAAAGTCCCAAACAAGATGAACCCCAAAAGGCCAACACCAAGGCACATTATAATTAAATTGGCAAACACCAATGACAAATTAAGAATCTTAAAGGCTGCCAGAGAGAGAGAGAAAGTTACCTACAGAGCATCCCTCATCAGACTAGTGACTGATTTCTCAACAGAAACACATCAGGCCAGAAGGGAATGGAATGAAATATACAAAGTCATGCAAAGGAAGGGTCTGAATCCAAGAATACTGCACCTAGCAAGGCTATAATCAAAATGAAGGTGAAATAAGGAGCTTCACAGACAAAAAAGGAATAAGGGAGTTTATTACCACCAAACCAGCAATGAAAGAATTGATAAAGGGTCTGCTGTAAAAGGAAGAAATAGGAAGAGAAGAAGAAACACAGGCATAAAGAATAAAACTGGTGACAAACAAGTACCTATTACTAATAACTTTAATTGTAAATGGATTAAATGTCCCAATTAAAAGACATAGAGTGGCAGAGTGAATAAGAAAACATGACCCCTATATCTGCTGTCTACAGGAAACCCACCTCAGAACAAAGGACTCACACAGACTGATGGTGAAGTAACGGAAAAAGGTTTTTTCAGGGAATGGAAAGGAAAAAAGAGCTGGGGTAGCAATACTTATATCTGACAAATTAGACCTCAAAGTGAAGGCCATAACAAGAGATAAGGAAGGCCACTTCATTATACTAAAGGGAGCAACTCAACAAGAAGATATAACTCTAATAAACATATATGCACCAAAACAGGAACACTCAAATACATGAAAAAAAACTTCTGGAGGATATCAAGGAAGAAAATGACAGCAATACAGTCATAGGAGAGGACTTTAATACCTCACTAACACCACTGTACAAATTCTCTAAACAAAAAATCAGCAAAGAAGTGCTCGCTTCGGCAGCACATATACAAAAAATCAGCAAAGAAACACCAATCCTAAATGACACACTAGATCAGACAGAATTAATTGACATATTCAGAACATTTCACTCCAAAGCGACAGAATATACATTCTTCTCAAGTGCTCATGGGTCATTCTCAAAGATAGATCACATATTGTGACACAGGCAAAGTCTTTTCAAATTCAAGATGATAGAAATTATATCAAGCATTTTCTCAAATCACAATGGCATAAACAAAAAATCAAGCACAATAAAAACAATGGAAAAAAATCAAACACCTGGAGGTTAAATAGCAAGCTATTAATGACTGGGTTACCAAAGAAATCAAAGAAGGAATTAAAAGCATCATGGCAACAAATGACAATGAAAACACAATAATCCAAAATCTATGGGGCATAGTGAAAGCAGTCTTGAGAGGGAAGTTCATAGCTCTACAGGCCTATCTCAAAAAACAAGTAACAACGGTAATGAATTACTGAACCTTACTACTCAAAGAGTTAGAGAGTCTCAAGAAAAGCCCAGCATAAGCAGAAGGAAGAAAATAATAAAGATCAGAGTGGAGATAAACAACATAGAGACAAAAAAAAATTTACAAAAGATCAACAAAAGCAAGAGCGTGTTCTTTGAAAGGATAAACAAGTTTGATGAACCTTTAGCCAAGCTCACCAAGCAGCAGAGAGGACACAAATAAAATAAAAAATAAAAGAGGCAAAGTTGCCCTAACTGATTTGGCTCAGTGGATAGAGCGTCAGCCTGGGGACTGAAGGGTCCCGAGTTTGATTCCAGTCAAGGGCATGTACCTTGGTTGCGGGCACATCCCCAGTTGGGGGTGTGCAAGAAGCAGTTGATTAATGTTTCTCTCTCATCAATGTTTCTAACTCTCTATCCTTCTCCCTTCCTCTCTGTAAAAAATCAATAAAATATATTTTTTACAAAAAGAAGAAAGAAAGAGGCAAAGTAACAACTTATCCCACAGAAATACAAATGATTATAAAAAAATACTATGAACAACTCTATTCCAACAAAATGTACAACCTAGATGAAATGGACATATTCTAAGAAAAATAGAAGCTCCCGAAACTCAACCAAGAAGAAAAGAAAACCTGAATAGGCTGATCACTACCAAAGAAATTGAAGCAGCAATTAAAAATCTTCCAGCAAGCAAAAGCCCTAATCTGGACAGCTTTACAGGGGAGTTCTACCAAACATTCAAAGAAGAACTAAAATCTACCCTCCTCAGACTATCCCCAAAAATTCAAAAGGAAGGCACACTTCCAAGCTCTTTCTATGAAGCCAGCATTACACTTATCCCAAAACCAGATAAAGACACCACAAAGAAAGAGAATTACAGGCCAATATCCGTGATGAACATAGATGCTAAAGTTCTCAAAAAAAAATTCTAGCAAATCAAATTCAGCATTACATTAGAAAGATCATACATGACCAAGTGGGATTTATCCTGGGAATGCAAGGATGGTACAATTGAAAGGGCAAGGGCTATGCCCTCCATCTTGCCCCATATCCTTCATGTTGGGGCAGCAGCCATGTGCTCAGGAAAGTACCTTCTTCCTGGAACCCAGGCCTCTGCTGGCTATGCCCTGAATCTTTTTAAACTAACCAATGACAATCAGGGGCCCCCTATTAAAACCCCATTTTTTCCCACGGGTGGTCTCTCTCTGCCACTGGGCTTACCGTTGCATTGGTGAGTGTGGTTGGGGAGGTGAACTAGTTCGAATAAAAGACTCTCTGCTTTTGCATCGGACTCGCTGGCTCCCTGGTGGGCTCTTGGGGATCTTGAAATCTGGGCATAACATTTGGGGGCTCACCCGGGGTTCCCAAGACCATCGAGGGACCCCTGATCCGGAGAGTCTGACTGACCACGGTAGGTGTCTGTGTTGTTGTGTGTTCTGTTCTATGCGAGCTCATTTTTGAAATCTGTAAATGTCCGTAATGATCTAAGTGGACACACGGTGGGATCACGGGTGGGAGGAGTCGGGGGACGCCTCGATCCTCCATCTGGAGGGGTGTAGTTTTGCTTCCGTGGAGTTGGAAGGTCTGTAGAAACCCCTCAATCTGAGACAGGTGGGTCGCTCCTGCTGGTTGGTGCGCAGCCATTGTCTAGCTTTCGGGTTTTGCTTCCATGGATTTGGAAGACTGTACTTTTTTGGGGGCCCTTTAGTTGTTTGTGTTTCCGTTTTATTTTATGGAGCTTGCTGGACGGACATTATGACGGACTCAGACTGCTCCTTTGGGTATTCTGATTGATCATTTCAAGGAGATTGGAGGAGGCTGTAGAGCTCCCTCGGGAGTTGGGAAGTTGTTATTGTTTAAACTCTGAATGAATGTCTGGTGGAAGTATGTGAGTGTGGAGGGAGGGGGCCTTCCCTCCCCCATCCTTTGTGTGGCTCCAGGATTTCGGTCAGGTGGGCATCTGAGTAAGGATCTGTGAAAACAGGTCACCCCCTCCCCAAGTAAATGCGTCTGGGGTTTCTGTGCACATGTAGGGAGAAAAGCTGGCTTGAAACTAATGTGTGCATCATCCGATTTTGGATAGAGTTTTAAGCTGGAATCTCCTTTCCAAATGTGCAGGATGGATCCCAAGACTAATCATTCACCCAGGGAAAAAAGATGCTAGCTAAATTCTAGCAGCAGGATTGGCATTTCTGTAATAAAGAACAGTTTTTCCAAAGGGAAAAAACAAACAAACAACAAAAAAAAACTGGTCCTTTGTTAATTAAGAAAGCTTTTCTTAATGAAGGAAGGAGATAGTCGCCTCCTGCCTGTAGCAAAATCTTAAAGAATGTGGTCCATTTACATCTGAAAAGACCAGGTAGGCCAGAACCTGGTTTGCAAGGCTCAAATGTGGTTTTCCAGAGCCGCTTGAAAGTAAAAAGTAATTTGCCTCATGAAAAATCTAGAAGACTGAATTAAATCAGTTAGTTGAGTATTGAGAAATGCTGAATATTTAACTTGCCAGCTAAAGTTTAAGTTTCGGATTGAATTGGGAAAAATTATGTAATTGTGATAACTAAATGCCTTTGCTTATTGATCTGATTGAGAAGAGAGGATTGATTTTGTGACCTCAACTGAAGATTTTTGATGCAAGGACCAGTTTAAATTTAATTGCTATTCTTTAAAATGATTATAAAACGTATAAATAGCTAATAAAATTTCTGTTTGTCTACAATACAGCCACATGACTTGCCACTCCCCTGGGGGCCGCCATCTTGAAACAGCAAAGGCCCCTCCCTCTGATTTAGTCAGGGGTGGAGATTTAAGGCGGAGTTTTGCTGCAGAAATGTGGATGGGGCAGGAAGTGTGCTTGCCTTGGGGATTTATTTTTAAGCCAATCACTTAAATCTAGAAAACCCTGCTTTTCTTAAACTAAGGACAATTAAAGGTTATATCAGTCATTAAAAGGAACTGATAGCAGTAATCCAATTTCTAAAGTAAAATTATTTCAGGTAGAAACTGTGGTTTCATACTGATCTTAAAGGGCACATTTTTCCTTTGCCTGGGAGGGACAGCGCAGATATCCCAGGGTTGAAGGGCTCCAGTTAACTTGCCAACTCAGTGTTTGGGAGACCCAGGACATGCCTAAGTTTAACCTAGGTTCTAGATAATGTGTTTACCCAAAGCTGTTTTTTAGATTGCATGCTGTCTCTGCTTCTGTAAATTGATCTGTCTTTATTGCTTAAATATGCATCTTTGTTGTTTAAAATTGTTTAACTAGTGAAATTTCTGGGTCTCTTAAAAATTTTTTGAATGTATTGCTAATCACCTAAAAATTAAGGCTAAGATTTCTAGCTACCTGGAAAGCATGGCCTTGGTGTAATGGGAGGACAAAGAAGTGTTAAATGGATGGTAGACCAGTGAGCTGGGACTGGTCACTGATGGTGGATAGTGAGAAGGGCTGGACGTGGCCTAACTTCTCCTTCCTTGGTACCCCTGAAACGTCAGAGGGTACTTCTGGCCTTGGTTTTCCAATTTGTTTAATCTGTCGATTTTGTTGTTTCACCGAAATCCTCTTGAAAGACATTGAATGGTTCTTTCCTTCCTCTTTAACTTTTGGGGGATTGTGTGAATGGATTGCTGATGTAGATTATCAAGGATCTCTAAGGTACTTGTCCTGTATCTGGAGGAATGGCTTCTAGATGGTATTCACCATCTCTGGGACTTCCGGAGGGAAGTCAAAACTAGGACTGGCTAAGGGTTCAAATCTGGCCTATCTTTTAAAAAGGTAGAAAAGAAGAATTCCTAGGCAGTTTTCTACTGCCTCTGTTCAGGTACTTGTTCTGTATCTTGACACAACTGAAACTGATTTGTTGGTATTTTGTGGCATAAATGTGGCATGCACCTCAAAGTTCTTAATGGGGAATGTATCTAGTTATCATGTCTATTTATTCTTGATTTCCTTGTTCAATATGAGTACCATTTCTATCTGGAAGAGACATAGATCAAGAGTCCTGTCCTGGGATGTGGGAAAGGGAGGCCCCCACATCTGTTCCTGTCAGGCCCCCATCAGGGGACTTGGGCTATGTTCCTGTTATCTGCTCAAGATCCTAAGACTGTAAAAGTACTTGTTCACTGAATGGGTGTAAGTGTAAATGTTTATTTGATGTTTGTATGTCTACTTGGATATAATTATTTGTTCATGTAAATGTGGAAGTCTGCGGGGAAAAAAAGCACACGCTTGATTTCTTTAAGGCTGAGTGCTCTGACCAATAGCAAAGCGCCCTGAGTGGCCACTGGGATCTTTCCCCAAAAATGCTTGCTCTCTGTCAGAGGTGGAATCGGCCCGCCTAACTAGTAAACATCTCTGTCTGTTTGTTTCCTGGGAACTTTGATTTGCTATGTGATATTCTGTGCTAGGCTGGGATTTTGGAATTCTGGGGTAGATTTGAAAGATATTTGTGGCTTTTCTAGTCTGATTGGGACTTTTAAGGGTGGAGCTCACAGTTACTCAGGGCAGAGATTTCATGGGCCCTTCCCCCTGCCTGTGCTGAATTAAATAATACAGGCCAATGTCATTTGGCTTGCTGGTTAAAGGAAGACAATGGGCCTTAGAATCTGTAAAGGTGGGCAGGAATGAAGCTGGTCAAATGTACTGAAAGGGTTTGGTACCTGTTGCTCCTAGCAAAGGAGGGGCTGATACCCCCTTCTAGCGCACTCCCTTGAAAGAGACCTGGTTGCTGCTCTGCCACAAAGGGAACTGGTAGAAAGGCAAGAAAGCAGAGCGCTGTAACTAATAAACAGGGTTACCTAGAAGCCATCAGGACTTTGAAGTTCTCCAAGAGAGGAGGAATCTGACTCGGAGACTGGTGGGGACTGGATGGCTCTCCTACCATGTTTGGCAGGCCACCCCCTATAAAACCCATTTCTTTAACTATCTCTTTCCTTTAGAGGGCTCCAAAGGGCGCACAAGGACATTTGGCCACACCTCCATGCTATCTAGGAGACCAGCCCAACCCCAACTCCTCATCAGCACAAACCAGGAGATTGGGTCTATGTCAGAAGGCACCGCCAGGAGACCCTAGAGTCATGTTGGAAGTGTCCTTACACTGTGGTGCTGACAAACCCCACTGCTCTCAAGGTATACGGCATCACGACCTAGATCCATCACACTCACGTCCGGTCAGCGGACCCATCCATGATCCGAGAAGACTTCGTCACCAAATGGAGCGTCGATCGAGATCAATGCAACCCACTCTATGGTGTGCTCGACCTGCCTGATGCTGGTTACATTGCTCGCAATCACCCCTGCCACCAGGAGCCCCCACAATACTGTGTAATAGACTTAGATGATGCCTGCATCTTCATGGACATGGCTCCAAAGAGACAAGAACAATTTATAGGATCACATGTTTAGTAGAAGAAGATTTGGCTGCCTGAAGTGACCATGATGCCAATCTTATGCTTGATTGTATTGATATGTTATATTGACCTTTGATTCTTTTGCAGGTTTGAATATGTGTTGGCTGTCCTGGAAGGGGACTGTGTGGGGTGACCCCCAAAAGTAAAGGGTATCTAGCTGCCAAGAGGGCAGGTGCCCAACTGGGCAGGGAAAGGCGCCCATCAGGTTTTGGTCACTATTGAGAGACAGTTCACAGTTGGCAGCCTGTGTACTGCTTGCAGGCTTGCGTGACCATGCCCATGTCAGGGGTAGTAGAATAGAAGGTCTAAGGCATGGTTATGCATAGAAAAAAAAGTTTAATGCCAACAATTACTGTTTTGTTATAACTCTAAAAAATCCATAAAAAGGAATTAGCAAGAAAAGTCAGAAAATCTTAGAGTAGATCAGTAGGTTTTTCTCCTTATGTAATTCCTCCAAAATCTGGCAATGCTAAATAAATCATGGCAATACATTTCTTTGCATATATTCAATAAGACTGGTTCCTAATAGTGGTTTTATTAACGGAAAAATTTGACTGGAGTATCATGTTTTAAAGAGCCCTGTCTGAGCTCTAAAGACTTGAAGCCAGTAAGAATGCCACGAAGAAAGCCTGGTATCCTGCTTGGGAGCCCTGAAGATGGCTGGCGCTGGAGCATCAGGCCGATGCCCTACCATAACTGGCGGTTGGATAAGAGTAGAAGGGGAGCAGCAAATATGCCTCTGCATCCCTGCAGAACCCCCACACAGTCTGGGCCGCAACGAGTAGGAGGGCTACTGAGATGGGCCTTAAAGCCTGGAGCATGTGCTCAGGTGGAGTTGCTACAGCTGAGGGATTTACCTAACTCAGCAGATACTGCAGGCAGGCCTGATGGCAGCTGGATGGCTTGGCTTCCTGGCCCTATGGGGCACATTAAGATTCAACCATGAAATTCCAGCAAAGATAGTCAATTACCATTCTTGTGTTTATACAAACATCAGGACAGTAGATAAATTAATCTTAATTTGTTTTTTTGATAGCCATGGAGGAATTTTAAGAAGAAAAATCCTATTTCAATAGAAGTTATTAAAGCTAAACTTGAATTCAGTTGATAATTCTGTGTGCCCAGTATGGGCCTCTAGCAACGGTGGAATAGAAATGCAGTCTGTCTCATGATTGAGCCAGAAGTTCCAAAACAAAGGGGGGAATGAAAGAGCGAGGGGTATGTCCTCCAACTTGCCCCGTATCCTCCATGTTGGGGCAGCAGCCATGTGCTCAGGAAAGTACCTTCTTCCCAGAAGCCCAGGCCTCTGTTGGCCACACCCTGAATCTTTTTAAACTAACCAATGACAATCAGGGGCCCCCTATTAAAACCCTATTTTTTCCCACGGGCAGTCTCTCTTTGCCACTGGGCTTACCGTTGCATCGGTGAGTGTGGTTGGGGAGCCGAACTAGTTCGGATAAAAGACTCTCTGCTTTTGCATCGGACTCGCTGGCTCCCTGGTGGGCTCTTGGGGATCTTGAAATCTGGGCATAACAGCAATATCAGCAAATTAATTAATGTGATACATCACATAAAAACAGAGATAAACATCACATAATCATATCAATTGATGCAGAAAAAGCATTTGACAAAATCCAACACCCTTTTCTGATAAGAACACTCAACAAAGTGGGAATAGAAGAATCATGCTCCAACATAATAAAAGCCTTATATTACAAACCTACAGCCAACATCATACTCAATGGCCTAAAACTAAACTCATTTCCACTAAGAACAGGAACAAGACAAGGATGCACACTCTCATCACTCCTTTTCCATATCATACTGGAAGTGCCAGCCATAGCAATCAGACAAGAAGAAAAAATAAAAGGCATCCAAATTGTAAAAGAAGCAAAATTGTCCTCATTCACAGATGACATGATACTATACATAGAAAACCCCAAAGAGTCCATCAAAAAACTATTAGATCTAATAAATGAATTTGGCAATGTAGCAGATAACAAAATTAACACCTAGAAATCTATGGCCTTTTTATACACCAATAATGAACCTACCAAAAGAGCAATGAAAAAAAATCATATTTATCATAGCACCAAAAAAATTAATATACCTAGGAGTAAACTAGGATGTAAAAGGCCTGTACTTGGAAAACTTCAGGACATTGAAAAAAGAAATAGAGGAAACCATAAACAAATGGAAGAACATATCATGTTCATGGATTGGTAGAATCAACATTATTAAAATGTCCATACTACCCAAAGCAATCTACAGAATCAATGCAATCCCCATTAAAATACCAACAGCATATTTCAAAGATCTAGAACAAACTGTCCAAAAATTCATCTGGAATAAAAAAAGACACCAAATAACTGCAGAAATCCTGAGAGAGAAGAACAAAGTTGGAGGGATTGTGTTACCAGATATCAAGTTATAATATCAAGCCATGTTTCTCAAAACTGCATGGTACTGGCACACACACACAAAAAAAGACATATAGACCAGTGGAACAGAACAGAGAACCCAGAAATCGACACAAGCCATTATGCTCAATTAATATTTGCCAAAGAGTCAAAAGCATACAATGGAATCAAGACAGTCTCTTCAATAAATGATGCTGGGAAATTTGGACAGATACATGCAAAAAAATGAAACTAGACCACCAATTTACACCATACACAAAAACAAACTCAAAATGCTAAAGGACTTGAATGTAAGATGGGAAACCATAAGAATCAGACAAGACTTCATAGGCAGCAAAATTGCAGACATATGTCATAACAATATCTTTACAGACACAGCCCCTAAGGCAATGGAGACTACGGAGAAAATAAACAAATGGAACTAATCAAAATAAAATCTTCTGCACAGCAAAAGAAACCATCAACAAAACAACAAAAATACCCACTGCAAGGGAGAAAGTATTTGCCAGTGATATTTCCGATAAGGGTTTAATCTCTAAAATTTACAGAGAACTCATACAACTTAACAAAAGGAAGATAAACGATCCAATCAAAAAATGGGCAAAGAATCTAAATAGATACTTTTGAAAGAATACATAAAGAATGCTCAGAGACATATGAAAACATGCTCAAAGTCACTAGTAATCCAAGAGATGCAAATCAAAACAATGAGATACCATCTCACACCTGTTAGAATGGTTAGCATCAGCAAACCAACAAATATCAAGTGCTGGTGAGGATGCAGAGAAAAAGGAACCCTCTGCACTGCTGATGGGAATGCAGACTGGTATAGCCAATGTGTAGAGCAGTATGGAGCTTACTAAAAAAGTTAAAAATGGAACTCCCATTTGACTCAACAGTCTCACTTCTCAGACTATATCCCAAGAAACCAAAGACACCAATCAGAAAGGATATATGCACCCCTATATTTCATAGCAGCACAATTTACAATAGCTAAGATTTGGAAACAGCCTAAGCGCCCATCAGCAGGTGAGTGGATTAAAAACTGTGGTACATCTACACAATGGAATACTATGCCACTATTAAAAAGAAGGAACTTTTACCGTGTGCAACAGCATGGATAGAACTGGAGAGCATTATGCTAAGCAAAATAAACCAGTAGGAGAAAGATTAATATCACATGATCTCACTCATATGTGGGGTATAATGATCAACATAATTTGATGAATAAGAATAGAGCAACCCTTCCCTAACTGGTTTGGCTCAGTGGATAGAACATTGGCCTGTGAACTGAAAGGTCCCAGGTTCTATTCCATTCAAGGGCATATATGTTGATTGCATGCACATCCCCAGTAGGGAGTGTGCAGGAGGCAGCTGATTAATGTTTCTCTCTCATCGATATTTCTAACTCTCTATCCCTCTCCCTTTTTCTCTGTAAAAAAATCAATAAGATTTATTTTAAAAAAATAGATCAACCCAGAGACAAATGGTGCCGGGAGGTGGGGTGGGTGTTAGAGGGCAACCAAAGGACTTATATGCAAGTATATTAGCATAACCATTGGACACAGTCAATGGGCAGTGGAGGCTTGCCTTGACTGGGAGTGGGGGGGGAGGGGGTCAATTGGGAAAAAGGAGTCATATAAAAATTTAGACAATAAAAAAAGGCAACCAAAATGGGAAAGAAAAAAGTAAAACTGTCATTATTTTCAGATAGAAAATTCTAAATACTCCACCAGGAAACTACTAGATGTAATAAATGAATTTGGCAAGGTGGCAGGATACAAAATCAATGTCCAGAAACTGATGATATTCTTATACGCCAATAATGAACTCTCTAAAGAGAAAATAAAAAAGCAAATTTATTTACCATTGCAACAAAAAAGTGAACATAACTAGGAATAAACTGAACCAAAAAGTTAAAGACCTGTACATGGAAATCTATAGGACATTGAAAAAGGAAATAGAGGGAGATACAAACAAATGTAAATATAAACGATGTTCATGAGTTGGTAGAATCAACATCATTAAAATGTCCATACTACCCAAAGCAATATATAGATTCAATGCAACCCCTATTAAAATACAAAAGGCATACTTCACAAAATTAAAGCAAATACTCCAAATATTTATATTGGACCATAAAAACCCTCAGTAGCTGCAGAAATCTTGAGACAGAAGGATGAAGTAGGAGGGATCACAATAGCAGATATCAAACCATACTACAAAGCCACTATAAGCAAAACATCCTCATACTGGCACAAAAAATAGTCATATAGATCAATGAATCAGAACAGAGACTCCAGAAGTTGACCCACACCGTTACAGTCAATTAATCTTTGAAAAGGAGGCAAGAGCATACAATGGAGTAAAGAAAGTTTCTTCAACACATGGTGTTAGGAAAACTGGACAGACTGATGCAAAAAGATTAAACTAGACCACCAAGTTATACCATACAAGAGAATAAACTCAAGGTGTATAAAAGGCTTAAATATAAGACA
This sequence comes from Myotis daubentonii, assembly GCF_963259705.1. Taxonomy (NCBI): domain Eukaryota; kingdom Metazoa; phylum Chordata; class Mammalia; order Chiroptera; family Vespertilionidae; genus Myotis; species Myotis daubentonii. The sequence continues at coordinate 4,234,433 of NC_081862.1, forward strand.
TGAAACCATAAAAATCATAGATGAAAACATAGAGAGTACAATCTCAGACAGCTCACATAGCAACATGTTTAAAGACACATCTCCTAGGATAAGAATGTCAAACTTGTGGCCTTCGGGCCTCATGTGGTCCACAATGAATGTTTTTGTGGCCCTGAAAATATATAACAGTATGTAAAAAATATTTTAATAAAAATTTCATAATTTAATTTTTACAAAATCCTTTATACATAATGATTAACGAACTACAATGTCCGCTAATTACTGATTACTATAATCGTGTTGCATTCATTTCCCTTATGCACCTTATGCACAGGCACACCATTTCTTTCCACTAAAACTAGCAGTGAATAGTTTAGCAGCTGATTGCCAAGTCATTAGTCTTGTACTGACTTGTTTGGTGTGCGCAACAAAATATTTCACTTTTGGAGAACAATAAATATAGTTTTTTTGCATTATGCTTATAAATTTGTGCAGTGATTCATGTCTGGTAAGATAATGTTCAAGAAAAAAATATTAATTTTTATTAAAATGTTCTATTATTTTATGTTAACAATGACTCATTTATTTTAGCCTTTTATATTCAGCACAGTCTCTATCGAAATAAACCTATGTTTCTATGAAAATTGAAGCTGCTGTTCTTTTGCAGCCCACATAAACTTAAACCTTGTTTATTTGGCCCGTGTTACCCTTTGAGTTTGACATTTTTGTTCTAGGACAATAGAAATTAAGGAGAAAATAAACAAATGGACTACTTCAAAATAAAAAGTTTCTACACAGCAAAAGGAACCATCAACAAAATGAAAAGGGAACCCACTGTATGGGAGAACATATTTGCCAATGTTATATCTGATAAAGGGTTAATCTCCAAAATATATAAAATAATTATACAACTCCACAAAAGGAAGACAAATAACCCAATTATAAAATGTACAGACAACCTGAATAGCATTTCTCTAAAGAGAACATAAATGGCAAAGAGACATATGAAAGAAGTGCTCAGTTACTAATCATTAGAGAGATGCAAATTAAAACCAAAATGAGATATCACCGCACAGCTGTCTGAAAGACTATCATTAAAAATAAGTCAACAAATTACAAATGCTGACAAGAATGAGGAGAAAAGGGAACCCTAGTACACTGATGGTGGGAATGCAGAATGGTGCAGCCACTATGGAAAAGTGTGGTGTTTTCTCAAAAAATTAAGAAAGGAACTTATATTTAAATCAGGGATCATTACAGATAATAATCTGGGAATATATCCTAAAACCCGAAAAACTCCAGTCAGAAAGAATATACACACCCCAATGGTCGTAGCAAAGTTATTTACAACTAGAGGCCTGTTACATGGAGTTTGTGCATGGACAGAGTCCCTAGGGCTGGCTGGTGATCAGGGCTGAACAGGGCCTTCCTTTGTTCCACCCCTCCCCAAGGTGGTCAGTGCACATCATAGCAAGCAACTGAACTCCCGGTCTCCTGGTCTAACTCCCGAGGGGACACTTTGCATATTAGCCTTATATGTAGAGAGAAGATAGCTAAGATTTTGAAATAGCCCAAGAGTCCATCAGTGGATGATGGATAAAAAAGGTGTAGGCCATTTACACAATGGAATACTATGCAACTGTGAAAAAGAGGGATCTCTTACCATTTGGGACAGTATGGATCCACCTGCAAAATTCTATGCTAAATAAAATAAGTCAATCTGAGAAAGTCACTTACTTGTAGACTCTAATTAGCAGAATGAACTGACCAATAAAATAAAACCTGAAGCTTGGAGGCATGACACAGACTGACATACCTCAATGTGGAGTTGCGTGGATGAGAATAAATAAACCAAAGAGCTTATATACTTGTACGCAGATCCCATGGACACAGGCAATAGGGTAGTGAAGACCTGGGTAAGGCCTAGGGGCAGAGAAGGTAGGGGACAAGAGGTGGGAAGGAGAGATATCTATAATGTTATCAGCAATAAAAAGTTTATTTTAAAAAACATGTCAGAGTTATTTTAAATACAATGGTCATGCCATCTCTATATATAAAAGGCTTACATGCTAATTAGACCAGGCCAACCAGACAACTTCTAGACAGTTAGGGGGTGGCAAGGCTGGCAGGGGACCAGTTAGGGGGCAACCAGGCTGGCACAGGGGCAGTTAGGGGGTGACCAGGCTGGCAGGGGGGCAGTTAGGGGGCAAGCAGGCCAGCAGGGGGGGCAGTTAGGGGCGACTAGGCTGGCAGGGTGGCAGGTAAGAGGCAACCAGGTGGCAGGCGAGTGGTTAGGAGCCAGTGGTCCCTGATTACGAGAGGGATGTCTGACTGCTGGTTTAGGCCCCATCGGATATCCCCCAAGGGGTCCCGGATTGGAGAGGATGCAGGCTGGGCTGAGGGATCCCCTGGCGTGCATGAATTTCATGCACCAAGCCTCTAGTCTATCTATATAAAAGGCTAATAGGCAACGTGGACCCTTGGGAGCTCAACCTGGAGACTGGAGATGGGGAGTTCGATTGCTCACTATGACATGTGCTGACCACCAGGAATTTGTATGAAATGAAGGAAGGCCCTGGCTGGCAACCAGCAGCCAAGGAAGGGAGGCCCAAGCAGGCAGCCAGGCTTAGGGACCTTATCTCTGTGTGAATTTCATGCAGCAGGCCTCTAGTAATATATATAAGAGAGGAGAAAAACATGTATTTTTTATAGTGTCTACATTGCTTTCTTGATCCCTGAAAAAGAAATAGTCATTTGTAATCAAGAAATCTAAAGATTAATATGATTTCAATATTCAATAATGATATACTTTTTTCCAGTAAAATTTTACCAAAGAAAAATAGAGACATTTACTTCCTTTTTATTTACTTACTCTCTTTCAGCTTTATGAAAATACAATAACATATAACATAGTGTAAGTTTCAGGTATACAACATGATATCTGATAATATACATTGTGAAATGATTATCAGCTTAAGGTTAAGTTAACACATTTATCACCTCACATAATTACAAGTTATGTATGTGTGGTGAGAAGACTGAAGATCTGCTCTCTTATCAACTATTAAGTATATAACACAGTGTTGTTAACACAGTCATCACACTGAATATCTCTCCAGGAATTATGCATTTTATAAATGAAATAATATTTTTAATAAATACCTTTTTATTTCCCCAAAACATCCTCCATTGCTAGCACAGTTTTTCTCTCTATCCATGTGTTTGACTTTTATTTAGAGTCCACATCTAAGATAACATATTTGAAAAGCTAAATATATGTCAGTCACCTGAAAGGATGGGGACTTTTATCCCAAAGTCTATCTCATTACCTGAGTGTAGGAAGAGAATTTGAGAGAGAAAGGAAGCATAACAAAGAGATCCGGGAGAGGCTGTGGATGTGCAGGCAATGTCTTTGTCAGTCCAGATATGAATCTTTCAAGTCAGCGTACTAAAACTAGACTGCATCAGCCACATTTTTTGGTTGAGCAATCTATATCAGCCAAAGTCTATCAAGGCCTTTATTGTACTAGTAGGAACTGGAAGTACTGGTGCCTGAAAAATGACAAAGATTGTATTTCCCCTTTTTACTCCCCTGTCAATTCTTTCCTCATACCTATGGAGCTATTAGTATCTCCTGAGTCTTCTGAGGAAATGAAAAGTTTGAGTCTGTTGTAAAACCAAATCTGGTAGGCTAAATGCAGGTTTATCTCTTAAAGGCATATGTCCACAGGATATAAATTTTCTGATGTAGGAAAGGCAATCCATGAAAATATTTAGGGCAAAAAGGCATGTAGTAAAGGGTAAAAGATAAACAAAAAGTAGTTAAACTGAATTTAAGAATTCCTCCTAGTATAGACCTGAATCCTTGAGGCATTGATGAGAATGAACCCACAAACCAATCATTGGTTTCTTCAAAGAGTCATGTATGATGGTCTGAGGTTTGCTAAAGCCAGGTAGTTTGTTGTCTGATCTTAGTGAGGCTTGTCTCTACATGAGCTGAGGTGTTGATATACATATAGCAAGAAGAGTCATATATACACATCTTTTTCTACCAAAATGTTTTCAGAATATTCAGTTACCTAAGGAAAATTTATCTAGAGAATCTAAATATTTTTGTATATTAACAAGGGAGATGGCATTTTCATGGGCTAATGTGATTTAAGTCTTAGATAGGTTATGTAAACATGCCAATGAGCCACCACTACCCACCATGGCAGGAGATATAACCAAAGAAATATTTGACACCATTGGAGAAGCAACTTGGAAAATTTGAAGCTATTCATGTGAATAGCTTGAGTGAGCTAGTCCAGGGTGGGTCTCATTTATGGATGCTTTGATAAAAGAGTAACAACAATCCTAGATGACATTTTCAGTATCAGATTTGCCTCAGGCAGGCCCTTTAATCCACATATGAACATGTAGCCTTCTGAAGCACACTGCATAACATGGCTAGTGCTTTTATGGCCATGACAGAATTAAATAGCAAAGTATGTTATTTGAGTTTATTCCTCATCCTCTTTAGGCAAGGCACTTTTTCACTCCTGTATGGTGTGTCCAGGGCTCTTCTCTTGCAAGCCTTTGTCAGCTGTGCATCACATTGACTTGTCCACATTTTAGTCCCCAATTGTACAGGTTTTCAAAAGTACTTTGACCCACGTTGGGACTAGTGGAGAGAATCTACACTAATAAAAGAGAAAAATGGTAATTGGCATACGACGCTACCCTTTTCATTGGCTAATCAGGGCTATATGCAAATTAACTGTCAACTAAGATTGGCAGTTAACTGCCAACAAGATGGCGGTTAATTTGCATATGTAGGCACAATGCAGGGAGGCGAAAGGGAAAGCAGGAAGAAGCCCCCTGCCACTGACAGTGATCGGAAACCCAGGGGGGAGCTAAGAGATGGGGGGCAGGGCAAAGGCGGCCCTGCAGGGGCAGGGGCAGAGCCCGCGCGATCGCGATGCCCCCCGCTGCCACTGCAGGTCCCCGCTGCCCGGGCCGGACGCCTAGGCCAGAGGCATTAGGCCTGGGCAGGGGCGGAGCCTGCAACCACGGGGAGCTGGGGGTCCCCTGCCCAGGCCTGACACCTCAGGCCTGGTCAAGGGGCCGATCCAGTGATTGGTGATCGGAGGGTGATGAGGGTCAACTCCTCTGGCCGAGGCATCAGGCCTGGGCCAGAGGCATCAGGACTAGGTCGGGGGCGGAGCCGGGGATTGGGGGTATATAATGGTCCCCTTGCCCAGGCCTGAAGCCTGGGTCAGAGGCGTCAGGCTTGGGCGGGGGGTGGAGCAAGCGATCAGAGGGAGATGGGGGTCCCCTGCCCAGGCATGATTCCTGGGCCAGAGGCCTCAGGCCTGGGCGGGGGCCAGAGCCAGTGATCTGGGGGGGATGGGGGTCCCCTGTCCAAGCCTGACACTTCTGGTGGAGGCATCAGGCCTGGGCAAGGGGCCGATCAGGTGATCGGAGGGTGATGGGGGTCTACGCCTCTGGCCGAGGCATCAGGCCTGGGCAAGGGGCAGAGCCAGCAATTGGAGGGGTCTGGGGGTCCCCTGCCCAGGCCTGATTCCTGGGCCAGAGGCATCAGGCCTGGGCTGGTGGCAGAACCAGTGATGGGAGGAAATGAGAGGGGGCAGGCTGGGCTGAGGGACACTCCCCCCCAACACACCCAGTGTACGAATTTCGTGCACCGGGCCCCTAGTCCTATATAATAAAAGAGTAATATGCAAATTGACCCTAACAGCAAAATGACTGGTCACTATGACACACACTGACCACCAGGTGGCAGATGCTCAATGCAGGAGCTGCCCCCTGATGGTCAGTGTGCTCCCACAGGGGGAGCTCTGCTTAGCCACAAGCCAGGCTGACGGCTGCCAGCACAGCAGTGGTGGTGGGAGCCTCTCCCGCCTCCTCAGCAGCGCTAAGAATGTCCGACTACAGCTTAGGCCTGCTCCCCGCTGGCAAGTGAACATCCCCCAAGGGCTCCTGGGCTGCCAGAGGGATGTCTGACTGCCAGCTTAGGCCCGATACCCTGGGGAGCGGACCTAAGCCAGCAAGTGGACATCCCCCGAGGGGGTCCCAGACTGTGAGAAGACACAGGCCTGGCTGAGGGACCCCCACAAGTGCACAAATTTTTGTGCACCGGGCCTCTAGTCCTTAAATAAAAACTGGACTTTTGTATAATCCCAGTGGGTATAATTCTTCTTCTGTAGGATCTTGAACTTTAATGCATGCTAAAGTAGAACCTGATAGTAGAGACGTTTTGTTTGTTTTTTCCAGGTAAGCAAGTTAGCTGCGCATTCAGCTTGCATAAAAAAAAAAAATCTTTTCTCTGCAAGGATATTGGGCATCCTGGCATATAGAGAAAAACGTATGACAATTTAAAATCTTATAATTGAAGCTCTAGGGATTGTAGAAATGTTTTTGTTGCAGCTGTCCAGTAACTTCTGCTACCTAGACAGTTTCCTGACTTATTCTAGGCATTTTTGTATTCAAAACCAAGTAAGGGACGTTAGTGGCAACTAATCAACCAATCAATGAATTGGTTCTCCACTGTTATTTTTACTTGGGGTTCCTGTGGGTAAATAACAATTGGTCTTAAAATATCAAGAGTAGCACCAGAGAGGAAGCCAAGTTGAAGAAAGGAATTTAAATAAAGAAAAGGGGGGAATTGTGAGAATAAACAAGTCATATTTTCTGTCAAAGAACAGTTTAGACATCTGCCATTTTGGGCTGTGTGATTTGGCAGCCACCATGTTGGCCACATGGCTTGCAGCTCCCCTGGGTGCTGCCATCTTAAAACAGCAAAAGGGCAACCCCTCTCTTTGAATTAGCCAATCTCGAAAGACTGGCCTGAGCTCCAATTAAGAGTGAGGGAGAGGTCATGTGCATCAGGGATTATATGCATCAGGTGCTGTGTACTCTGTCCTAAGGCCATATAAGGGTAGAAATTTAGGAGAAAATCTCAATAGAAAATTCATCAGATTTACAGGTGTGTCCTTTCAGAACCATTATTTATATTGATTTATTGGTGCCATTACAGGATTTGTCAGTTAATGCAGCTGGTCATTGGGTCACCTGCCCAGTTTTGCTGCTTTTCTGATCCTGAAGCTGAAGTTCTACTGAGGCTTAAACATTATCTCTAAGGAGTAAAAATTGGAGGTGGGGGTGTCTTAATAACATCACCAAGCAACATGCTAGGGGAAAATGTCACATTGGGAATGAGGTCCTCTTTTTTCAGTTTTATCGATTGCTACACACCAAATGATTTCCTTCCTGGTGACCTACTGTACCTGACTTACTTCCTTACTCCAATTTTGTCTGCCCAACTTCCTACCACATTCCCTCTCAAGAATCTTGGCTCTGAATTCTTTCAAGGAAAAGAGGTCCAGGGTCTTTTTTGTGGCTGCTTCCTGCTGAAGAGGGGAAGACTGTTTTTCAGAGACAGGAGATCCTTCTCTCTGTCAAAGAGACAATGAAGCCTGTGCACAAAAGAATGTGGCGATTGTGGTTAGAATTAGTATCTCTCAATACTAGTAGAGCTTATCCACACCTCTTCATTTTGGAGTCCATCAATTCCCCAGATAACTGTTTCCTTTCATCAGCTAAACATTTCTTGGAGAGGAAGAGCAGAGTAGATCCCAAAATAAAACAAAAAAACAACCTCACCCTAGCTGGTTTGACTCAGTGGATAAAGCATCAGCCTGTGTATTGAAGGGTCCCAGGTCAATTCTGGTCAAAGGCAAATGCTCAGGTTGTGGGCTTGATCCTCAGTGTGGGGAGTGCAGGAGGCAGCCGATCAAGGATTCTCTCGCACCATTGATGTTTCTATCTCTCTCTCCTCTCCCTTCCTCTCTAATTGGCAAATAGATTTTACTCAGATGCCACTCTCCACATGAAAATGAATACTTGCTAGTGTTTATTAATACCTTTACAGTGTAGGAAGAAGCCTATTCAACTAGAACTGAGAAGCCCAATAGGTTGCTAATTTTTTATGAAAACAAATCACTCCCAAATTTGGACTTGCTATGTCTTGAAAAAGTGATAATGGCCTTTCTTATTTTCCTATAATTACTCAACAAATGTCCTCTGCATTTTGCATACAATATCATCTTAACACTAGCTTGAGACCCCAATCTTCAGGAAAAGTTAAAAGGGCAAATCAGACTCTCTAAAGAATTCTAGCCTATCTGTGTCAGGAGACTTCAGATACCTGGGTAAAACTCTTACATATTACCCTTCTCAGGTTAAGGGCATCTCCAAAAACATGTCTTTGTCTCAGTCCTTTTCTGACATTTGACTTCCTATTAGACACTGAGATTCTTTTCTAGTTAAATATTCCCATTGCTATAAAGCACTTGCAAGTAAAGGCTTCCTAGCAGGAGTATTGAATGAGGACTATGGTTTGGGAGCTTCTGGCCTTGGAGGCACAATTTCCCATGTTATTCTTTATTTATTTTATTTTTGGATATCTATAATATTAGAAATAAGGTAAGCCCCCCCAAGTCAGGGGTCCTGGTAAAACACAAAACATACTCTGGATCCAGGTAGCAAGGCAAACATCTTTACTTCTACATAGAAGGGTGAGCGCACATGGTCTAGAAGCACATGCAAAATGAGCAGGTGGTCTGCTTGGCTTTATAATCCCTGATGCACGTGACCTGTCCCTCACTCCTGATTGGAGCTCAGGCACAGTCTTTCGAGATTGGCTAATTCAAAGGGAGGGGTTGCCCTTTTGCTGTTTTAAGATGGCAGCACCCAGGGGAGCTACAAGCCATGTGGCCAACATGGTGGCTGCCAAATCACACAGCCCAAAATGGCAGATGTCTAAACTGTTCTTTGACAGAAAATATGACTTGTTTATTCTCACAATTCCCCCCTTTTATTTATTTAAATTCATTTCTTCAAACTAGGCTAATATTCATTAACTTTCATGCTCTACAGTGTCTAGGAAAAGACTAATTTGCTGTTTGGTCAATGCAGTTTCAATTAACCCTTGGATAAGCCCCCTGACTCCTCCCCATGCATGGGATGATGTGAGGTAACATCCCATCACTGTAACTTCTAATTAAAGGGGTGAAGTGGACACAATTACTCTAGTGCATCAGAGGAAGGACCCTCGATGCCAGGTTCCAGCTCACTTGTCACTAAAGCTGACAATGCCTTAGGACCTCAGTGATGGTTAGTCTGCTATGTTGTCAGGATGAATGTGCAGCACTAGCTCAAAGCATTACACATCTACCTCCTGTCTGTTCTCCCAGGTCACCCTGCTGCTGGCATCTAGCAGTTCACTATCCCTTTCACTGCATCTCAAGTGTAGTTAATGAGCCTTTGCTGGTTCTAGAAAATATAATTAATCCACCACATTCTTGTTTACAGTGGGTCACCAGCACAGGACAGACTCAAACCCTGCAGCTATCTAATTTCTAGCCACTATCTAATTCCTTGGCACTCCTCCTGGAACCGCAATGGGATCTGTGTGTATATGGGGATCAAAGAGCACCCCTGGACTCTCTCTCCTCTTCCTAGTCTGTCTGTCCATGGAAAAAAGTTTACAATGTTCCAAAGGGAAAGGGATAGCCAATGTATCAGAGTGCAAGTTCCACTACAAATGCTGGGCAGGGCCACAAGTCACGGTCCTCCATGACACCACCAGACATCAGCATTGGCCATTGATAGGTCAGCATAATGGGCTTCTGAGGATACTCAGCCATTTACACATTTCTTATAAACTCCAAGCACTGTTCCACCCCTTGAGAGTCAGGAGGTATAGTTTACATTGAAGGACGAGCTGGATCATTTTTTCGGGGGTTGGGAGGATCCTAGCTCTTTACCTCTGTTGAATGGGAACAATAGGGCAAGAGCCTTACAGGAAGTATTTCCCCAGGTGGTTTCCTCCTAGTACAAGGCAATTACACATTCCATCCCATTACTGTCTGAGGTCAATCTGAATGGGAATGGGACCACTTGGGCCTCTAGCCTTCATGCCACACAAATGTAACAGATGCTTTTATTCAGGATGTGTACAGAATATTTAATCCATTCCACCCAGGCATTTGTTCCCTTATATCCTACTTCTATTTGCATGATGGTGGCAGTGGCCTAAGGGATCTTGTTCTGTGACATCTATTCCTAAATCTAGTCCTAGCCAATATTTTGATCTAAAGGCTAAAATATCCAAGTCATTCAAGTTATCTATAACCAATAAGCTAACTAGGTAAGCATGATCCAGATTGTATACCTTTCTCCAGCCCATATTGTAACCCCCTGCCATTTGCCAGATTCCTTAAGCAAATAGAGCTCAGTACATGATGTTTATTAAGACAGCTCACAGTTTTTAGCATCAGTTTCAAGGAGATATGCCTTGGTATGACTATTCAGGGTGAGGTGTGTCCGCCCTTAACCCGTGTGTGGTGGGTCCAACCTTGCACTCTAGTCTGAACAGCAGTCTCTGTGGTAAGCAAGACAGGTAGGGTCCTTCCCAGGAGGGTGCCAACTTGCTTCCCTTCCAAATATTGATTAGAACAAATGTAGTCTTTTGGTGGATGGTGATGAACTGGAAACTCAATAGGGCTTTGGGTCAGGAGGCCTTCTAACCTGAGGGAGATTAAAGTAGAAAAGATACCCAGTACATAGTTCTTAAGAAATTGGTCCCTAAAAAAAAAAAAATGGCGGAGGTATAGACGGACATGTCCCGTGTGCCTTGTCCTGGAGCTGGTAGGGTGAGCAGCTGAAGTGGATAACATACAGCCCGAATAAACAGAGGATATTCAGCTGAGAGACAGTTTGCAGCCGGGAACAGTGGAGGAATCCTTGAGAAAGCAGATTGAAAGTTGGAGACTGCGGCTGAAATCTCTCCCAGTTCACTGGCTCAGCTGCGGAGACTGCGCCATCTTGAGTGGTTGTTTTTGGAAACGTATACTGTACACTGAAAGACCCGGCATCCAGAGATAGGCTGCTAACCCAGAGACACCGGATCTGGGACAGCGCGACTACGTGGAGTCCTGCTTCTCAAGGAAAGTCAGGTCTCGCCTGAAGGTGTGGTTGGCAATTCAGGTTGGGGAGAGGAGTGTGCGCAGGAAGGTCTGTGCCCCACAAAGACCGAGGTCTTTGGGGCCAGAGTGATCAGCGAGTATGGAAGAGCTCCCACAGGGCTGCTGGCGAAAGGGAACGCTTAAAATTAGCCCATAGCTGGACTGGATGCAAAAAGGCAAACGCAGATTTTCCAGTGTGCAGGCTACTCAATGTAAGGGGAGAGAGGGCACGCGGAAGTGACTGTGTGGGCTGGAAGGTGCAGGGTGGCAAATTCGCGCAACTCCACAGGCTGTTGCTTTTCTTTCTTTTTTTTTTTTCTATTTTTTTCTTCTTTCTCTTCTCCTTAAATCTTTGTGTTTGATTATTAAACCCAGTGAATGTGATTTCCCAGTTGGGAACACTCGTAGAGACTGCAGGGGAAAGTTGTCTTTGTGGAATCTGGGAAACAGAGTGGGTAACGATTAAAGTACCAGCTCTGGGCAGTGGACTTCCTCAAACCAGTTTTAAGTGCAATAGAGAAAATAAACCCCATCTTTTGGATAGAGAGGCTGTACAGTCTCAGAGGTCAATCCAGACACACTGCCACCCAGAGGCTGAGCCACAAACTAACTGTTATGTAAACACAAATTAAGGCAGTCTGGGAAACAAATATGGCCTGCTTTAAAATCAGGACTGGTTTACAACACGGAGGAACAGTGTATTGCAGGGAAAGTCAACACTCTCCTGAATACCTGGCAGGACTAAGACGAGCCAGACTGAAGAGTAGAAGAACCAAAGGACCTTCAATACTGCAATTTTTTTTTTTCGTTTCTATTTTCACTTTTCAATTAAGAACCAATTTTTTTTCTTTTTCCACCGCCTGATTTTACCCTTTTAATTACTACATTTTTATTTTTAACCAGTATTATTACTGCTACCATTTTACCATTTTTTTAACTGCCATTTTATTTTCTCTTTATTTTATTTTGGGATTAGTGTTCTCCATTCTATTTTCATCATTCCTTTAGCATCATTTTTCTCTACCTCAATTTTACTTCTATGCTAAAACCCTCTTCCTCACTTTTCCCCTTTTGTTGTCCTGTTTCTCTTACCCTATTCCTGCTTTAGATTTTCCCTATTCCTTCTTTATACCTCCTGTCACTATCTAACTTTTTCTTTTCTTATTTTATTTTTTTTAAGAAGGCTAAAATGTCTTAACTGCCTTTATTGGTATCTTTTTTTTTTTTTTACTTTTGCAAAAAAAATAACTATTTTGGAAAATATTTTCAGAGAGTCTTTTAATAACATGTGACAATCAAGGGGACCCTTCCTCCCACACCACTTTTGGGAAAACTGGGATGCTATCATTTATTTCTATACAGATGTTGAGATAAATAAGCTATATGCTCTGGGTGATCATGAGAATTGATTTTATATCCCGGTAGACTTTGTTGTTACTTTGTTTTTATTTTTTTGTTTGTTTTTTTTATTGCATAAAGTATTAAAAAGGGTATTACATATGTGTCCTTTTTTTTCCCCCGCCCTTGACAATCCCCTGGCCTCCCATACCCCCCAGTGTCTTATGTCCATTGGTTATGCTTATATGCATGGATACAAGTCCTTCAGTTGATCTCTTATCCCCCTTCCTCCTGCCCCTCAACCCTCCCCAGCCTTTGTGCTGCAGTTTGACAGTCTGTTTGAGGCAGCTCTGCCTCTGTATCTATTATTGTTCAAAAGTTTATAATGGTCTCTATTATCCATGAATGAGTGAGATCATGTGGTATTTTTTCTTCATTGACTGACTTATTTCACTTAGCTTAATGCTCTCCAGTTCCATCCATGCTGTTGCAAATAGTGAGAGTTCCTTGTTTTTTACAGCAGCATAGTATTCCATCGTGTAGATGTACCACAGTTTTCTAATCCATTCATCTACTGATGGGCACTTAGGCTCTTTCCAGATCTTAGCTATGGTGAATTGTGCTGCTATGAACATAGGGGTGCATATATCCTTTCTGATTGGTGTTTCTGGTTTCTTGGGATATATTCCTAGAAGTGGGATCACAGGGTCAAATGAGAGTTCCATTTTCAGTTTTTTGAAGAAACTCCATACTGTCTTCCATAGTGTCTGCACCAGTCTGCATTCCCACCAGCAGTGCACAAGTGTTCCTTTTTCTCCACATCCTCTCCAGCACTTGTCGTTTGTTGATTTGTTGATGATAGCCATTATTGTTTTGATTTACATCTCTTAGATGATTAGTGACTTTGAGCATGTTTTCATATGTCTCTTGGCTTTTGGAATGTCCTCTTTTGAAAGGTGTCTATTTAGGTCCTTTGCCCATTTTTTGATTGGATTGTTTATCTTCCTTCTGTTAAGTTGTATGAGTTCCCTATAATTTGGAGATTAGGCCCTTATCAGACATGACATTGACAAATATGTTTCCCAAGCAGTAGGCTTTCTTCTTGTTTTGTTGATGGTGTCTTTTTCTGTGCAGAAGCTTTTATTTTGATGTAGTCCCATTTGTTCATTTTCTCTTTAGTTTCAAGTTCCCTAGGAGCTGTATCAGTGAAGAAATTGCTTCGGCATATGTCTGCGATTTTGTTGCCTTTGGATTCTTCTAGAATTTTTATGGTTTCCTGTCATACATTTAAGTTCTTTGTCCATTTTGAGTTTATTTTTGTGTATGGTGTAAGTTGTTGGTCTAGTTTCATTTTCTTGCATGTATCTGTCCAATTTTCCCAACACCATTTATTGAAGAGAATATCTTGGCTCCATTGTATGTTCTTGCCTCCTTTGTCAAATATTAATTGAGCATATTGGTTTGGGTTGATTTCTGGGCTCTCTATTCTATTCCATTGATCTATATGTCTGTTCTTGTGCCAGTACCAGGCAGTTTTGAGAACAGTGGCTTTGTAATACAACTTGATATCTGGTATTGAGATCCCACCTCCTTTGTTCTTTCTCAGGATCGCTGCAGCTATTCTGTGTCTTTTTTTATTCCAGATGAATTTTGGAAGAGTTCGTTCTATATCTGTGAAGTATGCCATGGGTATTTTAATGGGGAGTGCATTGAATTTATAGATTGCTTTGGGTAGTATGGACATTTTAATGATGTTGATTCTACCAATCCATGAACACGGTATGTTCTTCCATCTGTTTATGTCTTCCTCTATATCTTTTTTCAACGTCCTGTAGTTTTCTGAGTAGAGGTCTTTTACCTCTTTAGTTAAGTTTATTCCTAGGTAGCTTAATTTTTTTTGGAGCGATGGTAAATGGAATTGCTTTTTTAGTATCTCTTTCTGAAAGTTCACTATTGGTGTACAGAAATGCCTCATATTTCTTGGGGTTAATTTTGTATTCTTCTATATTGTCAAATTCATGTATTAATTCTAGTAGCTTTCTGATGGGGTATTTAGAGTTTTGTATGTATAATATCATGTCATCTGCAAATAAGGACAGTTTTATTTCCTCTTTTCCAATTTGGATACCTTTTATTTCTTCTTCTTGTCTAATTGCAATGGCTAATACTTCCAGTACTATGTTGAATAGAAGTGGTGAGTTTGGGCATCCCTGTCTTGTTCTTGTTCTTAGGGGAAATGGTGTTAGTTTTTGTCCATTGAGTATGATGTTGGCTGTGGGATTGTCTTATATGGCTTTTATTATGTTGAAGTATGATCCTTCTACTCCCACCTTGCTGAGAGTTTTTATCAAAAATGGGTGTTGAATTTTGTCAAATGCTTTTTCTGCATCAATTGATATGTCCACTTGGTTTTTATCTTTCAATTTGTTTATATGAAGTATCACGTTTATTGATTTGCAGATATTGTACCATCCTTGCATCCCTGGGATAAATCCTACTTGGTCATGGTGTATGATCTTTCTGATGTACTGCTGGATCTGATTTGCTAAGATTTTGTTGAGGATTGTGGCATCTATGTTCATGAGGGATATTGACCTGTAATTCTCTTTCATTGTGTTGTCTTTACCTGGTTTTGGTATTAGGGTGATGCTGGCTTCATAGAATGAGCTTGGAAGTGTTCCTTCCTCTTGAATTTTTTGTAGTAGTCTGAGGAGGATAGGTTTTAGTTCTTCCTTGAATGTTTGGTAAAACTCCCCTGTGAAGCTGTCTGGTCCTGGGCTTTTGTTTGATGGAAGCTTTTTGATGACTGCTTCAATTTCTTCCATAGTTATTGGCCTATTGAGATTTTTAGATTCTTCCTGATTGAGTTTTGGAATGTTGTATTTTTCTAGGAATATGTCCATTTCCTCCAGGTTGTCTAGTTTGTTGAAGTAGAGCTGTCCAGAGTATTTTTTAACAATCATTTGTATTTCTGTGGGATCTGTTGTTATTTCGCCTCTATCATTTCTGGTTTTGTTTATTTGGGTCCTCTCTCTTTGCTTCTTGGTGAGCCAGGCTAGAGGTTTGTCAATCTTTTTTATTCTTTCTAAGAACCAGCTCTTGGATTCATTGATTTTCTGTATTGTTTTTTTTGGTCTCTATGTCATTTATTTTTGCTCTAATATTTATTATCTCCTTTATTATCTTCTGCTAACTCTGGGCTTTCTTGTTGCTGTCTTTCTAATTCTTTGAGTTGTAGAGTTAGATGATTCACTACCATTTTTTCTTGTTTTTTGAGATAGGCCTGTAGAGCTATAAACTTCCCTCTCAGGACTGTTTTCATTGCATCCCATAGGTTTTGGATTGTTGTGTTTTCATTGTCATTAGTTTCCAGGATGTTTTTAATTTCTTCTTTGATCTCATTGGTAACCCAATAAATATTTAATAACATGCTATTCCACTTCCAAGTGTTTGAGTATTTGTGGTTTTTTTTATTGTAGTTGATTTCTAATTTTATTCCATTGTTATCTGAGAAGATGCTTGATATTATTTCCATCTTCTTGAGTTTGGAGAGACTTTGCCTGTGTCCCAATATTTGTTCTGTCTTTGAAAATGAGAAGAATGTATATTCTGTAGTTTTGGGGTGGAATGTTCTAAAGATGTCGATTAAGTCCACCTGATCCAGTGAGTCATTTAGGATTACTCTTTCTTTGCTAATTTTTGTCTATAGGATTTATCCAGTGATGTCAATGGGGTATTAAAGTCTTGTACTATGATTGCATTGCTGTCAATGTCTCCCCTGATATCTTCTGGAAGTTTTTTTTTTTTTATGTATTTGGGTGCTTCTGCATTGGGTGCATATATGTTTATCAGAGTTATATCCTCTTGTATCGACCCTTTTAGAATTATGAAATGACCTTCCTTGTCTCTTGTTATGGTCTTCACTTTGAGGTCTATTTTGTCAGGTATAAGTATTGCTACTGCAGCTTTTTTTTTTTTTTTCATTTCCATTTGCCTGATAGACAGTTTTCCATCCCTTCACTTTCAGTCTGTGTGAAACCCTTCTTCTGAGGTGGGTCTCCTGTAGAAAGCATATTTATGGGACATGTTTTCTTATCCATTGAGTCACTGGATGGCTTTATATTGAAGCATTTAATCCATTTACATTTAATGTTATTATTGATAGATTCTTGTTTGTAACCATTTCTGTGCTTTATGCCTGTGTTCCTCCCTATTTCTTCTTTTTACAGCATTCCCTTTAGCATTTCTTGCATTGCTACCTTAGTAGTGATATATTCCCTTAGCATTTTTTTGTCTGCAAAGCTCCTGATATACCCTTTAATTTGATTGATAGTCTTGCTGGATAGAGTATCTTGAATTCAGTCTTTTGCTTTGCATCACTTTTTATACCTCATTCCATTCCCTTCTAGCTTGGTGTGCTTCTGTTGAGAAGTAATTTGATAATCTGATGGAGAATCCTTTGTAGGTAACTCTCTGTCTCTCTCTTGCAGCCTTTAAGATTCTCTCTTCGTTTTTAGCATTTGCCATTGTAATAATGACGTGTGTTGGTGTGGGTCTTTTGGGGTTCGTCTTGCTTGATACTCTCTGTACTTGTGTGACCTTTTACTTCCCCATATCAGGGAAGTTTTCTGACATTATTTCTTCAAATAGATTCTCTAATTCTTGCTGCTCTTCTTGTCCTCCTGGCACTTATGTTATACATATGTTACGTCATTTCATGTTTTCCCAAAGCTCCCTTAGGCTCTCCTCCTGCTTTTTAATTTTCTTCTCCTATTAGTGTTCAGTTGGGCTTGTTTCTCTACCCTATCTTCTAACTCACTAATTCAGTCCTCTGCTTCTCCTAGTCTACTAGCGTTTATTATTCTATCTATATCACTTTTCATTTATTCCTGAATTTTGCATAGATTGTTGATTTTCTCATCCATCCAGTGTATGAACTGTATGACCATTATTCTGAATTTTTTTTGTATTATAATGCATGCCTCAGCTTCATTTATTTCCTTTCTTGGCGAACCTTCATTTTCTTTTCTCTGGGGATTGTTTTGCTATCTCCCCATTCTATCACCAGAAGGTCCAAATGCCGAGTTGCAGGGGCCTGAGCCATGTGCAGAGGGATCATCATGCCACTCAAGTGTCACTGAAGAGCTCTGGCACTGAGACATGTGGCTGCCATGGGTCAGTGGGAGCCACACATGCTGAGAATCAGAGTCACCAGCACTCAGTGCAGCATCGTGCACACACCTAGAATCAGGGACCCTATATGTGCAGAGCTAAAAAAAAACAAGTCCCTGTGGTGTATGCTGAAAATCTGAATCCCCTAGCTGGTGCCAGGAGTCAGAGACCCCATGTGTACATGCTGAGAATCGAGTATCAGAGTCTCTGTCATTTGGTGCAGGATTGACCATGAATCAGGGTTCCTGTGTGCACATGCACCAAGAATTGGCGTCACAGGTGCTCAGTTTGTGTGCACTGAGATTCAGGAAATCTGTGCATGCACAATGAGAAACAGAGTCCTCATTTGTGCACTCCAAGAGTCAAGTCACTGATGCTCAGTGCTGCCTTTCATGTGGAGAATCAGGGTCCCCAGTCTGCTTGGGGGAGGGGCAGGTTGCACAGCTGCCCTGTGTGGGCGGGAGGCCCACTTCTGCACAGTGGGAAACAAGACTCCCTGTGTCCACATGCACAGAGTCAAGGTTAAGTCACACAGCTGCTCTCTGTTGGCAGGAAGCCTGCTCATGCTGAGCGGGTCTGGCAGGTCCTATTCTGCCACAGTGCTGGGGTCCAACCCCAGCAGGTCCATGGGTTCCCAAAGGTGTGGACGGAGTCAGCGAAGAAGAAATGACACGGAGACAGCACTGGGGTCCAACCCCAGCAGGTCCAGGGGTTCCCAAAGATGTGGACGGAGTCGGCGAAGAAGGAATGACACGGAGACAACGTTCACTTTATCAGCATAGCGAGGTTCTCTAGCCGGTTCTCTGTCTTTATTGTCTTGTTACATCTGTATTTATACCGGTTGATTTTAATCCTGTCAATTTCTATTCCAGAGGTTAGGGTGTTTCTTATCTCCATTCCAGGGAGTAAAGAGTATGTAGCTTAAGGGTGATTGTTTGTAGTTAAAGTGATTAATTACCCGCCTGGCATTTAGTTAAGGGGTTTTATCCC